>NC_056062.1:2424242-2727272 GCF_016772045.2 Ovis aries
TAATTGATATGCTCCTCTTCTTGTTTTATTGTCTATGTCAGTCTTGGTCAGTTTCAACTGATTAACATTTTCTACATTACAGATAGTAATTTCCTGATTCTTTGCACACATTGTAAATTTTTATTGGAAGGCAGATTGTGAGGTTTACCTTGTTGAATACTGGATGTATTTTTATTACTACAAATATTCTGGGCTTTTGTTCTAGGATCCAGTAAAGTTACTTGCAATCAATATGATTATTTCAAGCCTTGCTTTCAAGATTTTTTAGATAGTCTAGTTTGGAAAAAAGAGTTAAATTATTACTATTTCCAATGACATGGTATTATATATGGAAAGCCCTGAAGACTGCATTACAAAGTTGTCAGAAATAACAAATGAATTCGTTAAATTTGCAAGATACAAAATCAGTACTCAAAAGTCTGTAGTATACTAAAAACAATCAGAAGGAGAATTAAGTAAATAATCTTATTTATTAATTCATTGAACAGAATAAAATACCTGGAAATAACTTTAACTAAGGAGGTGAAAAGTCAATACACTGAAAACCGTAGGACATTGATGAAATGAACACACAAATAAATAGAAAGATATATTCCATGTTCATGGATTGGAAAAATAATACTGTCAAAATTTTCATACTACCCAAAACAATGTACAGATTCCATGAGATCCCTATCAAAATTCCAATAGCATTTTTCACAGAAATAGAACAATCGTAAAATTTGTGTGGGACCACAAAAGATCCTGAACAACCAAAACAATCTTGAGAAAAACATAACATAAGACATTACCACCTTAATTTTAATCTTTATTACAAAGGTATAATAATTAAAACAGTACAACAATTTTGTCATAAAAATAGACATATAAATCAGTGGAATAGAAAAGAAAACTGACATATAAATCCACATATGTATGGTCAATTAATTTTCAACAAAAGAGTCAAAAATATACAAAGGAGAAAATATAGTCTGTTCAATATATAGTATTAGGAAAACGGGATCAGTTCAGTTCAGTTCAGTTACTCAGTCGTATCTGACTCTTTGTGACCCCATGGACTGCAGCATGCCAAGCCTCCCTGTCCATCACCAACCCCCAGAGTTTTCTCAAACTCATGTCCATTGAGTCAGTGATGTCATCCAACCATCTTGTCCTTTGTTGTCCCCTTCTCTTTGCACCTTCAATCTTTCCCAGCAACAGGGTCTTTTCAAATGAGTCAGTTATTAGCATCAGGTGGCCAAAGGATTGGAGTTCCAGCTTCAGCATCAGTCCTTCCAATGAATATTCAGGACTGATTTCCCTTAGGATGCACTGGTTGGATCTGCTTGCTGTCTAAGGGACTCTCAAGAGTCTCTTCCTGTACTACAGTTCAAAGGCATCAATTCTTCAGCACTCAGCTTTCTTTATAGTCCAGCTCTCACGTCCGTACATGACTATCAGAAAAACCATAGGTTTGACTAGATGGACATTTGCTGGCAAAGTAATGTCTCTGCTTTTTAAAATGCTGCCTAGTTTAGCCATAACTTTTCTTCCAAGGAGCAAGTGTCTTTTAATCTCATGGTTGCAGTCACCATCTGCAGTGATTTTGGGACCAAAAAAATAAAGTCTGTCATGATTTCCATTGTTTCCCCATCTATTTGCCATGAAGTGATGGGGCCAGACACCATGATCTAAATTTTCTAAATATTGAGTTTTAAGCCAAAATTTTTACTCTCCTCTTTCACTTTCATCAAGAGGCTTTTGAGTTCCCCTTCACTTTCTGCCATAAGGGTGGTATCATCTGCATATTGAGGTTATTGATATTTCTCCTGGCAATCTTGATTCCAGCTTGTGCTTCTTCCAGTCCAGCTTTTCTCATGAAGTACTCTGCATGTAAGTTAAATAAGCGGGTGACAATATACAGCCTTGACGTACTCTTTTTCCTATTTGGAACCAGTCTGCCATACCATGTCCGGTACTACCTGTTGCTTCTTGACTTGCATACAGATTTCTCAGGAGGCAGGTCAGGTGATGTGGTATTTCTATTAAAGAATTTTCCACAGTTTATTGTGATCCACATAGTCAAAGGCATTGGCATCATCAAAAAAGCAGAAATAGATGATTTTTCTGGAACTCTCTTGCTTTTTCCATGATCCAGTGGATGTTGGCAATTTGATCTCTGGTTCCTCTGCCTTTTCTAAGTCCAGCTTGAACTTCTGGAAGTTCACGGTTCATGTATTGTTGAAAACTGGCTTGGAGAATTTTGAGTATTATTTTGTTAGCTTCTGAGATGAGGGCAACTGTGCGGTAGTTTGAGCATTCTTTGGCATTGCCTTTCTTTGGAATTGGAATGAAAACTGACCTTTTCCAGTCCTGTGGCCACTGCTGAGTTTTCCAAATTTGCTGGCATATTGAGTGCAGCACTTTCACAGCATCATCTTTCAGGATCTGAAATAGCTCAACTGGAATTCCATCACCTCCACTAGCTTTGTTTGTAGTGATGCTTTCTAAGGCCCACTTGACTTCACATTCCAGGATGTCTGGCTCTAGGTGAAGGATCACACCATCGTGATTCTCTGGGTCATGAAGATCTTTTTTGTACAGTTCTTCTGTGTATTCTTGCCACCTCTTCTTAATATCTTCTGCTTCTGTTAGGTCCCTACCATTTCTATCCTTTATTGAGCTCATCTTTGCATGAAATGTTCCCTTGGTATCTCTAATTTTCTTGAAGAGATCTCTAGTCTTTCCCATTCCATTGTTTTCCTCTATTTCTTTGCAGTGATCACTGAGGAAGGCTTTCTTATCTCTTCTTGCTATTCTTTGGAACGCTGCATTCAAATGGATATATCTTTCCTTTTCTCCTTTGCCTTTCACTTCTCTTTTCTTAGATATTTGTAAGGCCTCCTCAGACAACCATTTTGCCTTTTTGCATTTCTTTTTCTTGGGCATGGTCTTGATCCCTGCCTCCTGTGCAATATCACAATCTTCCGTCCATAGTTCTTCTGGCACTCTGTTTATCAGATCTAATCCCTTGACTCTATTCATCATTTCCACTGTGTAATAATAAGGGATTTGATTTAAGTCATACCTGAACGGTCTAATGGTTTTCCCTACTTTCTTCGATTTAAGTCTGAATTTGGCAATAAGGAGTTCATGATCTGATCTACAGTCAGCTCCAGGTCTTGATTTTGCTGTCTATATAGAACTTCTCCATCTTTGGCTGCAAATAATATAATCAACCTGATTTCATGTCGACCATCTGGTGATGTTCATGTATAGAGTCTTCTCTTATGTTATTGGAAGAGGGTGTTTGCTATGACCAGTGCATTCTCTTGGCAAAACTCTATTAGCCTTTGCCCTGCTTCATTCCGTAGTCCAAGGCCAAATTTGCCTGTTACTCCAGGTGTTTCTTGACTTCCTACTTTTGCAGTCTGGCTGCGACAGACCATGCAGAAGTGCAGCAGAGAGGAGCTACCCCGTGTCCGATGTAGGGGTGGCGGCCGAGAGCTACCCCACGCCCGAGGTCAGGGGCAGCAGCTGAAAGGAGCAACCCCACGTCCAAGGAGCAGCGGCTGTGTGGGCTCAGGAGGGTGGAGAGGAGCTACTCCATGTTCAAGGTCAGAAGAGGCGGCCGTGAGGCGATATCCCACATCCAAGGTAAGAGAAACCCAAGTAAGACAGTAAGTGTTGTGAGAGGGCATCAGAGGGCAGACACACTGAAACCATAATCACAGAAAACTAGTCAATCTAATCACACTAGGACCACAGCCTTGTCTAACTCAATGAAACTAAGTCATGCCCGTACGGTAACGCAAGACGGGCAGGTCATGGTGGAGAGGTCTGACAGAATGGTCCACTGAAGAAGGGAATGGCAAACCACTTCAGTATTCTTGCCTTGAGAACCCCATGAACAGTATGAAAAGGCAAAATGATAGGATACTGAAAGAGGAATTCCTCAGGTTGGTAAGTGCCCAATATGCTACTGGAGATCAGTGGAGAAATAACTTCAGAAAGAATGAAGGGATGGAGCCAAAGCAAAAACAATACCCAATTGTGGATGTGACTGGTGATAGAAGCAAGGTCCGATGCTGTAAACAGCAATATTGCATAGAAACCTGGAATGTCAGGTCCATGAATCAAAGCAAATTGGAAGTGGTCAAACAGGAGATGGCAAGAGTGAACATCGACATTCTAGGAATCAGCGAACTACAATGGACTGGAATGGGCGAATTTAACTCAGATGACCCTTATATCTACTACTGTGGGCAGGAATCCCTTAGAAAAAATGAAGTAGCCATCATGGTCAACAAAAGAGTCCGAAATGCAGTACTTGGATGCAATCTCAAAAGCCACAGAATGGTCTCTGTTCATTTCCAAGGCAAATCATTCAATATCACGGTAGCTCTTCACAGAACCGTTCAACTTCAGCTTCTTCAGCATTACTGGTCAGGGCATGGACTTGGATTACCGTGATATGCATGCCCTGTTACACTCAGTGCCCCAAACCCTGCAGCAGGCCACCGCCAACCCAGGCCTCTGCCAGAGACTCCTGGACTCTCATAGGCAAATCTGAGTCAGTCTCTTGTGGCGTCACTGCTCCTTTCTCCTGGGTCCTCTTGCATACAAGCTTCTGTTTGTGCCCTCACAAAGTCTTGTTTCCCCAGTTCTGTGTAAGTTCTGGCGGCTCTATGGTGGGGTTAATGGTGACCTACTCCAAGAGGGCTTATGCCATAACCACCTCTGCTGCACCCAGAGCCCTGCCCTTGTGCCAGGCCACTGCTGACCCATTTATTCTCAGAAGACACGCAAATACAGTTCTGTCTCAGTCTGTGTGGGGTCTCTGGGTCCTGGTATGCACAAGGCGTGTTTGAGCCCTCTTGAGCATCTCTGTCAGATATGGGGTTGATTCTAAACACGATTTTGCTCCTCCTACCATTTTGGTGGGGCTTCTCCTTTGCCCTTGGACGTGGGCTATCTCCTCAAATTTGCTCCAGTGCCGTGCATCCACCGCTCCAGGACCTACCATCTTGCTGGGAATTCTCTTTCCTTGGACTGATCAGAACTCCCCTAAAGATTAAAAGGGCGACTTCTGCAGCTCTTCACTGTTCTTTTTCAGTACAGACATGTCTGATGTTCTGTCAGAAAACTCTAGACGCCTTCTTCTCCTGGACTCTCAGCATTGTCCCCTCAATCCAGGAAGTCCTCTGGGCCCTCTGCCCTTCGCTGAAGCCTGGAGACCCTCCCAAGGCCCCAACATGAGTCAGTTCCATGGATCACTGAGTTCACTTGTCACCCGCTCTCAGGGATCACTGTGCATCTTTGCCTACTGTTCAATGCTTTGGAAACCTTTGTTTCATACATTTGGCACTTTTTTTTTTTTTTTGGTTTCAGGCCATAAGGTAAATCTAGTCCCTCTTATTATAATCTTCATGAAAAGTTTAACTCGCTTCTGATTTTTTTAATTGTAAATCTGTCCCTTTAGATATATTGGAGGAAAAAATAAAAGCACCAAATAGAAAGACAAACCTGAATAATGTCATCTTTGGAGAATCCAAAGGTAATAGGAGGCCACAGGGGGTAGGTGAGACTATGAGGAAAGAACAAGTTAGAAGTGCTTCTACATTCACCAAACACAAAGATTTTTCCTTTGAAACCATCTCAGTGCACAGCATGCACAGCCTCACATGGTCACAGAACATGTTCAGCTGACTTGCCTTAAAATGCATGAACCAACCTTTATTTAGAATTAATTTTTGATCCTTTGACCTTTTAGAAATTCTTAGCATCAAAATGTCAAAAAGCTTCAAAAGTTTAATCAAAATGACATCATTCCTTCTCATGGTCAGATTCTGCACCTGCCTTCTAACAGTGGCTACGATTATTATACCTAATGGTTTTAACTCTCATTAACTGTCATATTTCTCATAAAGTATAAAGTGAGGAGACTAAAAAGTGATCATGCATCCATTAACTGTACCACAATATCACATCTAAACACATAGTCAAATTCTTTCGGAACTGATGTCAGAAAAAATTTCATGAGCCCAGAGGAAAATCTGTCCAAATGTTTTGCCCTTTCTATACTGCTTACACTGTTTGCTGCTACTCAGCTTTTTTTCTAAACTTTTCCCTGTGAAGCTTGAGTAAAGAGAACCAAGGAAGGATGAACCAAAGAAGAGAACCAAGGTGAATACCACCAAGGTGAATACCTGTGCCAGGCAGATGCCAGAGGCCACGGGAGCTCCAGTGAACTGAACTACTGAAGCCCCTCAAGAATTAAGATGACTCAAAATGATTTATGTTCTAGATACCTAATACAGTGATATCAGTGGTGTTGTTATTGTTCAGTCCCCAAGTCCTGTCTGACTCTTTATAACCCCATGGACTCCAGTGCGCCAGACCTCACTGTCCCTCACCATCTCTCAGAATTTGCCCAAGTTCATGTTCATTGAATTGGTGATGCCATCCAGTCATCTCATCCTTTCTTCTCTTGCCTTCAATCTTTCCCAGCAGCAGGTTTGTTTTTTTTTTTCCAATCAGTCGGCTCTTTGCATCAGATGACAAAGTACTGGAACCTGAGATTCAGCATCAGTCTTTCCAATGAGTTTTCAGGGTTGATTTCCTTTAGGATTGACCGGTTTGATCTTGCAGTGCAAGGGACTCTCAAGAGACTTCTCCAGCACCACAGTTCAAAATCATCAATTCTTGGGTCCTCAGTCTTTTTTATGGTCTAACTATCACTTCCACTTATGACTACTGGAAATATCATAGCCTTGATTATATAGACTTTGCTGGCAAAGTGATGTCTCTGCTTTTCAATCCACTGTCTATGTTTGTCATAACTTTTCTTCCAAGGAGCGAGTGTCTCCTAATTTCATGGCTGCAGTCACCATCTGCAGTGATTTTGGAGCCCAAGAAATGGAAATCTGTCACTGCTTCCACCCTTTCCCCTTCTGTTTGCCGTAGAGTGATGGGGCTGAATGACATCTTCACATTTTTTTAAAAAAATATTGAGTTTTAAGCTGGCTTTTTCACTCTCTAATTTCACCTTCATCAAGAGGTTATTTAGTTCCTCTTCACTTTCTGCCATTAGAGTGGTATCATCTGTATGACTGATATTTCTCCTGACAGTCTTGATTCCAGCTTGTAACTCACCCAGTCTGGCATTTCACATGATGTGCTCCTCATGTAAGTTAAATAAACAGGATGACAATATACAGTCTTGCAGTACTCCTTTCTCAGTTTTGAACCAGGCAGTTGTTCTATGTAAGGTTTAACCCATTTACAGATTTCTCAGGAGACAGGTAAGATGGTCTGCTACTTGCATCTCTAAGAGCTTTACACAGTTTGTTACTGTCCATGCAGTCAAAGGCTGTAGCATAGTCAATGAAACAGAAGTAGATGTTTTATTGGAATTTCCTTGCTTTCTCTACGATCTAGCAAATGTTGGCAATTTGATCTCTGATTCCTCTGCCTGTTCTAAACATACCTTGTACACCTGGAAGTTCTCAATTCAAGCACTGCTGAAGCCTAGCTTGAAGGATTTTGAGCATACACTTACTAGCATGGAAAGTGAGTGCAACTGTCCTGTAGTTTGAATATTCTTTAGTACTGCCCTCTTTGGAAACTGGGATGAAGAGGAGAGTTCTGACAAAATGTGGCCTTGTTGGAGGAGGGAATGGCAAACCACTCCAGATTCTTGCCATGAGAACCCCATGAATTATATAAAAAGACATCAGTGGCAATGGGAATATATCCCTGAGCACCAAGAATATGAACCATCGAGTTTGAGTGGCAGAAAGATAAGGAATCACCATATGCCATAGAAAATCAAGAACCTGGGGCACTGCAGAATTAATACTAGAGTCTTACCCAGACTTTTGCAACTGAATGATCACAGATGTTTTCAATGAATTATACCTAAGATACAGATAGCGGCCATGAAGGGCTTATCAGGTATCTGGCAGTGTATTCACATGTCTCAGTCAATCCCCACAGCAACTGTGGAACTGCAAGGAATTGTGCGCCCTTTGGTCCACCTTGCACAGATGAGAAAACCGAGGGACCTGTCATGCGGAGGAACTGGTATTTGTATCCAGGCTTAATTCCAAAGGCTTTCTCCTTTTTAAAAAATGTATTCGTTTTTGAAGACACAATAGAAGCACATGTACAGAATTGAAAAGGTAAAAAAAAAAATGCAATAAAATAAAAGATAAGCCTCCCTCCTATTTCCATCCCCAGACACAGTTCTCCTCCCAAATGGCAGCTATTTTGTTAACACTTCAGAAGTGTTTGCCAGCTCCAGGAATGAACCTGTCTGTTTCTTCTTTCAGTTCTTTTAGTTTTTGCTTCATGTATTTTGACACTCTGTTGTTAGGGTCATACAAGTTTAGAATGGTTATATCTTCTTAAAGGACAGATTTATTTATCATTAAAAAGGAGTACATGAGGGCTGTATATTGTCACCCTACTTACTCAACTTATATGCAGTGTACATCATGAGAAACGCTGGGCTGGAAGAAGCACAAGCTGGAATCAAGATTGTCAGGAGAAATATCAATAATCTGATATGCAGATGACACCACCCTTATGGCAGAAAGTGAAGAGGAACTAAAAAGCCTGTTGATAAACGTGAAAGAGGAGAGTGAAAAAGTTGGCTTAAAGTTCAGAAAACTAAGAGAACTAAGATCATGGCATCTGGTCCCATCACTTCCTGGGAAATAGATGGGGAAACAGTGGAAACAGTATCAGACTTTATTTTGGGGGGGCTCCAAAATCACTGCAGATGGTGATTGCAACCATGAAATTAAAAGACAATTACTCCTGGGAAGGAAAGTTATGACCAACCTAGATAGCATATTAAAAAGCAGAGACATTACTTTGCCAACAAAGGTCCATCTAGTCAAGGCTATGGTTTTTCCAGTGGTCATGTATGGATGTGAGAGTTGGACTGTGAAGAAAGCTGAGAGCCGAAGAATTGATGCTTTTGAACTGTGGTGTTGGAGAAGACTCTCGAGAGTGCCTTGGACTGCAAGGAGATCCAACCAGTCCATTCTGAAGGAGATCCGTCCTGGGTGTTCTTTGGAAGGAATGATGCTGAAGCTGAAACTCCAGTACTTTGGCCACCTCATGCGAAGAGTTGAATCATTGGAAAAGACTTTGATGTTGGGAGGAATTGGGGGCAGGAGGAGAAGGGGACGACAGAGGATGAGATGGCTGGATGGCATCACGGACTCGATGGACGTGAATCTGAGTGAACTCCGGGAGTTGGTGATGGACAGGGAGGCCTGGCATGCTGCGATTCATGGGGTCGCAAAGAGTCAGACACGACTGAGCGACTGAACTGAACTGAATGGTCATCTTATCACTAATAATTTTGCTTATTCTGAAATCTACTTTGTATGATGTTAATGTAGCCCTTCCCTCTTTCTTTTGTTTAGTATCAGTCTGGTTTACCTTCCTCTCTCTTTGCTTTCAGCTTACCTGAGTTTTTATATATAAAATGCATTTCTTGTCCTAACACGTCAATTTTCTGATAGGACCAAGAAGGGCATTTATTTTCAGTTGTCTAACCTTATTTGTTTAAGATTGAAAAATATGACTTTCAAGCTGTTTACAGGTCAGAGTTTTTCTCAGGCCAATTATTTTTAATTAATTCTCTCTTAGATGGAAACAATGAGCACACACTTTAATAAAGAGAAAGTCGTGCCTTTATGTTGATTAGAGCAGAAGTATGTGATTAAATTCACTTGGATAATGTATTGTCTCAAAGCATGATCAAAAGGAGAGATAATATGAATTGGCCCTATAAATCATTTAAGATTATGCCTAATGTTTTTCACAAGACTGTTCTCCCTAACTATGCTAACTCTTATTACTGTTTATTACCTACTACTACTACACTTACTAGCTACATTGACTCTGAAAGCATTAAAAATTCAAGGAGCATAAGCTAAACAGTTGACCTGTATTCTACTTAAAAAAAAAAAAAGAAAAGAAAAGAAAAATGCCTCTGATAAACTTGGAAAATGCTGCAAACTGTCTTAAAGTGGCCTCAACTCTTAAGTTGACCATAATTTTCCTTGAATATGCAATCTCCCCTTCGTTTGGTATCATAATATCTTTGTTCTAAACAAATGCAATGTTACAATTTAAATAAAGAAAACTCATCAAACATTTTATTGAAATATTTCTGATCCTAACCTTTCTCTCTTGAACCCTATGATAGGAAATCATGAAAATTGACTACTTCCATGGGAAAGAGGATCTAAATGATTAAGGTAATAATATAGCATCTTTTAGGATATTCTATTGTTCCTTTTAAGGGCTAACTCAGATATCTTAGCGTAGTTAGAGTCCTTACCATCAAAAAATAAATTTCTTCATTTTTACAGATCGGATATAGTTCATGGGATTTCTGTATACCATCAAACTAGAGCTATAAATGTAAATTTGTGATATCTTTTGTTCAAGTCATATAATTGGAAAAGATATCATGTTTAAGCTATGACAATTCCCTTAAAACACTTAAAGTGAATTTATAAATTAAATATAGCATATAATATCAGTCATACATTTCTGATTAACTTAGTGTTACATATCGCTGAAACATAATGATAAACCATCCAGTTTATTTCCTTTTAAGATTCTGTGGGTAGACTAGTGGATTCTTCTGCTGTCTGGTATGAGCTTACTTGGATGTTGTCTTCAGCTGATGGAGAGCCTGGATGGCTCAGCAGCAATGATGAGTGTCCTAGGCCGTGATTTCCACATGACCCTCCATCACAGGTACTATGTTTGCTTGACATCCCATTGGCCAGAAGTCATACATTCAATCTCAGAGTCAGTGGGGAGGGGAATTTACAAGTGTCTGGATCCTGAGAGG
The DNA here is from genome assembly GCF_016772045.2 of Ovis aries. NCBI lineage: Eukaryota > Metazoa > Chordata > Mammalia > Artiodactyla > Bovidae > Ovis > Ovis aries. The sequence goes on from NC_056062.1 coordinate 2,435,107, forward strand.
GCTGATTCACTGGAGACCATTATTGGAAAAAAAAAAAAAAAAAAAGAACTTCCCTGGTAGCTTGGACAGTAAAGAATCTGCCTGTAATGCGGGAAACCCAGGTTCAATCCCTGGGTCAGGAAGACCACCTGGAGAAGGGAATGGCAACCCACTCCAGTATTCTTGCCTGGAGAATCTCATGGACAGAGGAACCTGATGGGCTATACAGTCCATGGGGTCACAGAGTCAGACATGACTGAGCGACTAATGTAAAAGTATCCTTTGTGTTCATACATTTCCCACACACAAAATGCACTCCCTCTCTCCTAAGAGCCCTCAAATCTCATCTAATTACACATGAAGCACAAAGGCCAGGATCCATTAATAAACATATCCAATAAGGACCTAGTAATCTGTCTGAGATCCTGATTTAAATGAGGCTTCAGGAGCAAAATTTTCAACTGTAGCTCTTTGGGAATGGTTTTTCCTAAAAGTGAATCTGTGAATTTAATAGCTATTTTTGACCCATGCATCTAACATATATTGGTAAGGTAAGGAAAAGATAACTTCAACAGACACTCACATTCTAAAATGAAAGGAACATAGGTGCATAGCTTTACTGGTCCGTAATGATTACACAGTCCTGTTAGGTACACGCTCTACAGGCCCACAACCCTTAAGAAGAGGGAATATTCTTTGTTTCTTGATAGAGAGCAGATCTGTTTAGTGCTTCCCTTGTCCTTTATTTTCCTCAGCTTCCTCTTTGACTTTTAGCCATTTTAATACAGTCTTCATTTTTAATACAGCCTTCATTTTAATACAGCACAAATTTATCTGGATTTAGTGTTTCTATTGGAGAAGTCACCACTGTTATGTCCATAGATATTTTTTCCACCTCATCCTCTCTCTTTCCCTGCTTTCTGACATGTCAATTATGCAAGCATTAGATCATCACAGTTAGTCTCACACATCGTTAGCATTTTTATTTCCTTTTCAGGACTTGTGATTGCTTCATGAACCTTGTTAACAACAAGAGCTGGAACAAACACACTCAGGTGAGCTGAGATCAAACAGAATGCCTCTCACTCATTCCAGGTAAGTCTGTGGGCTCCATGAACCATTGGTCTGGGGATAAAAGGCTAGATTTACTGTTGGATAGCAAAGAGGGAAGTTAGATGAATATAAAAAAAAAAATTGAAGGCACTTTACTGGAAAAGAGGTTGGAAAAAAGAAAGGGACAAAGCACTTTTGGAGGGGGACATGGGTGATGTATAAAACTCAGGTTAAACAAGAATATTAACACTTCTATATGTAATAGCTTGCATCAGCAATAGGGTCCTACTGCTTAGCACAGGGAACTGTGTTCTATATTCTATGATAAACCACAGTGGAAAAGAATATGGAAAAAGTAAAGTGTGTGTGTGTGTGTGTGTGTGTGTGTGTGTGTGTAGCTCAGTCACTTTTACTTTCAACCTAGCATTCTTAGACCATTTTTTCTAGACATTCTGTGCCTATCACTACCCAACTAGGAGAGAAAGAAGAAAAGACAAAGAAGGAACGTATATGTGGCACTTTGTCAGTCTCCAATTATTTGGGACTGGGAAACTTTCCTCAGATTTCCTGACTCACAGCTGCTCTGCAACACACGCCCCAAGAACATGCTGAATTTCCTGCACAGCCCCTCCCCTGCTATGAGTCACTTAAATGAGGACTTTAGTTGGTAAAGGGGATGGAGTAGGTGTATGTAAGCCTACTTGATACTTGATACTTCCCAGGTACCACTCTTTTCTCATAAAAAGATGATCAAGCAAATCAGCATCTTCCAGGAGCCAGATTTGGTAGGAAGGTCAATTGTTTCTCTCCTTCACTTGAATGGAAGCAAAAGAGTTCTCTTGCATTCACCAGAGGAAAAGCTTCCTTAGCACAATGAAGATATTCAATTCTGATGCTTTAAAACATATAAAATCATAAATGAGCATCCAATAAAAAAGCCAACCCTTAAATCTGTTATACCCAAAAAGGCACTGCACATGAGTCCCAAATCTTCCAGATAAGTAATTTACTATTTTTTGGTAAAATATTGAAATGTGCCAAGCCTCAAACTGTATAACTGTAAAACAAACCAGGAGATGCAGCAGACTCCGCCTCCATCACTATTTTGTTAGGATAGTAAAGATAAGATAACGCACATCATGCTGATATAAGACTATTTTTGTACTAATACCTATTACAAGAAAAATGAAAGGTTAATTCAAGACTATGCTGTATGGTTGAAAAACTCTGTACTTTGCAATATTTAGTTATTTTTGAGGACCCCCATTGCTATAGGCATGGGCATTTCATCAGTCACTGGAAGGAAAAAAATAACCCAAAAGGGCTTTGTCTAAGAAAAGCTGGTAAAACAGTCCTGCCCTGTTTTCTTTTTAATCTTCCTTCCGCATCTTCCCACCTTTCCTGGCTGCATATTTGCATTCTTAAGGGTTTTAGGCTACTGAGAACACACTCACACTTACATGTATACATACACACACACACACTCATCTATATATATATATATATATATATATATAGCAATGGTGTAACAGAAATAGATGTTGTTATCATTGTTGGTAAAAATCTAGCTTCAGGGCCAGTCTTTGCAGTCAAATAAGCAGCTGGCCCAGTAGAGCTTGTTTCGCTCTGTGATAGAAAAGGCTGCTGAATCTGCATGGGAATCGAGAACATCCTCTCCCACGGGTCTGTCCACTTCTGCTGATGCACCTCCCTGGTTTGATCATTCAGAAGAAGTCTTTAAAACGGGAGCAATAGGAAATCATTGGCACAAGAACAGAAAACATGAAGGCTACCATAAAAGAGACTGAATTTTATAGTTATTTCACATTATTGCTAATGTAGGCATGAAACAGACACACACATTTCTTGCTTACTTAGCAATGCCCTATTTTCCTTAGCTATTCTTACAGACTGAATAAAGACAACTTTTTACATCATTTTCCTTCCTGGTTCTAAAAATACTGGCTGATATGAATACCACGTTCTTTAATTTTCTTTGTAACTGAAGAATTGAAGAAAATATGTTGTTATAACAATTGACACTAAGCATCTTCTCATAATGTCCACTCTCTGCCTTTCTGTGTAGTGGATGCAACCAGCTTAAACCCTTCTAAGATAAAGACAGAAGTTACAGGAGAGGGAAGAAGGGATGCTCATTATTCCTGAGCAACAAATCATCATTTTATGCATCAATTATAGTCATAATTAAGATTCAGAATATGGGGGTGATTCTATTGTGGAAAGTTGTTTTATTAGTCAGGGCTCTTTTAGCTACAAGAGAAATAAAATTCAAATCAAACCAGCTTGGAAAAAAAGAAAAGAAAAGAGGAAATTTATTTGGCTTGTGTAATCAGGGCTCTATTTTTAGGTGTCAGGAGACTTTAGTTTGAATATGACATTGGAAATCTGATATATTTCAAGGGTTTGGGGCCACTAGGATATTGGTAATTTATAGGATTCCATGACATGTGTCTCCCTTCCCCAAAACTGGACCTAATATCACTCTTAACAGGATGCAGAGTTATTTCAGTGTGAAAATACTGGCTCCAACTATGCCAAGATTGACCGTTAGATGCTAAGTCCTCTCACTATTAAGAAAGAATATGTCTGAAAGGAACTGATCAGCTGCAGAAGCAAAAAGAGAAAGGAGAGAATTACCATCACTCATGTAAGGAGTCTCTGAGTAAGGGACATCTTGGAATAGATACTCAATTGCTGAGATGCTGCTTATACAAGGAAAGGACCATGGACTCCAGTCAGATAAACCATTCATCATGTGGACACTTACCTTGTGCCCAGTACTTTTTCTGGACAGTTAGGATGTGTCCATGAACAAGACAAAGATTCTTGCCTGATGTCACAGATATACAATAGGAACTAAACATAATAAGGAAATCACATAGTATGTTAAAAATCAAATAAAAAGGAAAACATAAAGCACAGTGTAAAGAGTTGGGAGGCTCTGTAGGAAAGGTACAATGTGATTTAAATTTGAACGGTTGGGGAATCCTCATCAAGAAGTGATGTTTCAGTGATAAATGGAAGGAGCTGAGGGAGTTTGCAAGTGGACATCTGGGGGAAACATTACATGCAGAGCAGGTGTCCAAAGATAGGAGCATCCTTGGCACATTTGAAGAATTTTAAGGAGGCCAGTATGGCAAGAGTTAAGTGAACATGAAAGAAAGTAGAAGAGGTCACAGGGACCTCACTGGAAGCCACCGTAAGGTCAGCTGGAACAATTTAAGTGAGATAATGAAGGCAGGGTCCGAGTGATAGTAAAGAGGATAGGAGGCTGTTGAGTGAGATGCTGTTTGCAAAGCATCTCATTCATGGTAGACACCAACCCTGTGCTCAGTACAAGCAAGTCCCTTTTATGATTCTCTGCTTATCAAAACAGCCTCAGAATATGATATATGTCCTGTCTTGTTTACTTCCAGAGGAAGCCTGCCTTGGCTATAAAAAGGCAAGAAGCTAGGCATCTTGTCCACCTGGCAGCTAAAGTTCTAATTACTATGACATTGTTATTCCAAGTTATATGCTTGAGTTTCTCCAAGCCCTCGCCTGTCAGTATGACTCTGAGAGATGGATCAATCCTTAGCAGTCTGAGGGTTAAACTGGGGGACCCACGCTTGTATGTAGAGCACTCCCCAGTCTGTGATTTCTGGAGCCCTTTCAGTGGACAGTCTGTCTCAAGCATATCCTGACTTTGTGACATGAAGTGGAAGTTGCTCCATTGAGTCAGACTCTTTGCAACCCCATGGACTATATAGTCCATGGAATTCTCCAGACCAGAATACTGGAGTGGGTAGCCATTCCCTTCTCAAGAGGATCTTCCCAACTCAGGTCTCCTGCATCACAGGTGGATTCTTTACCAGCTGAGCCATGAGGGAAGCCCATCCTGACTTTACCAAGTATTTTTCTTTAATCAAATTACAGAAAATATCTGGAATCGGGAGTCACCTAGAGACCTTGTGGGTTTAGCTCTCTATTACTTTAATTCCAGTCAACCAGATATAGAGACACCGATTGGGCCTACAGTGTGAAACTCTGGGAAAATTAATTTTTTCAGGTACAGTTATTAAATCAAAAGAGAACATTTTGTGTTACGGTTATATTAACAACATAAGAATGTTATTGTTTATTGAACATTTACCATGTGACTGGCACCATATCAGATAATTTCTGTGTAATCTTCTAGCCTCAGCACAAGCCCCTGAAGGCATAGTTAGTTTAGCTGGACAAGCAAAGACCCTGCCATCCTGAAGGTCCTTTCCTGATGTCTGCACATGGCCCATCAGCAGAAGTATAGCTGTGAAATCAGATCCCTCTGTTGCTTTACTCCATGTTTTTGTTTTCATTTCTTTGTTTGTTTTGGGGGAAAAGAGGAGGTTGTTTCATTTTGTCTGGTTTTATTTTAACTATTTTTTTTTTATCATCACAAGAGTGACAGCTATTATCTACTTTTTTTTGTTTGTTTACTGATCCCCGCTTTGTCCTCAACCAGATCTCCCAGCACTGGAAGTAGGAAAGACATCAAAAGTGGCCACAGTTTCCAAAATAATTTCTGCAGAGCCCTGGAATTACATGTGGCCACCCCAAAAATGGCTCCTCGGTCAAATTAAGTCTTATAGTGAAAAATAAGTTTTTAAACATGTTTTGGCTCATAGTTTCCAAAATTATTTGACCACATGACCCTTTTATTGGAAAATAACTATAAGAACTCATAGACCAAGTTCTAAGGGTCAAACTTGGGGTCTGTAGAGATTAGGAACAAGAAATATAATCTGCCTGTTTTCTCAGAGGCTCAGGAAAGAAACGTGAAAAGTTTTCCCATGAAAATGAGGTAACTGAAATAGTGAAGAAACAAGATGCATTTCCTATTACTTGATTTAAATTTCTGCAAATCTCTGCAATCTAAGGCGAAAGGTGAATGATGATGCTGTGTATGTCGGATGACAGACCAAGCATTAAACCTAGAATTTGAATTAAAAAGCTACTCCTGCAGAATTCAGGGCAGCTTCAGGGATGTGCTGTGAGTCTCATCCACAGTGCCACCCAGCCACTAGGGAACAGCCCCTGGCTGACCCCCACCTCTCACCCAGGCCAGACCACCACCCCCAACCCCATCAGAACCTCGTGCAAGAAATAAACATTCGGAAAGCAGCCAGCCTCCACTCTCTGTTGCACATCTTCAAGAAGAGGTTGAAATGATGTTTCTTCAAATAAAGCCGCTTCCCACACCACTTCTCACCCACCTGGACCAAGATGGGGAAGAGCACCTCTGCTCGTGGGACCACCGCCTAGTTCCACCCCAGGTCTGAGACTGCTGGGGATGCCCCGCCAGCCACTGGTGAAAGCCAACCCCACTTCAAACAAGGCTAGTCCTTATTCCTTAGTGCTGGAATTAAACCAGCGAATTAAAGTCATGATGTTATCAACTTAATGATTAAATTAGTTAATATCTAGGAGGATTTTTCTGTGCTTTGAAAGGAACACTCATCTTCATTTTCATTTTACTTAATGTTCAGCATATTAAACTTACATTTCATTACCAAAAGTATGAAAATTAAATTTTCTGAAACAGTGAAACATTGATTACAGTCTTAATTAAAATCCTTTAAAGGATTTAAACAATAATTTTAGATTTGCTATAACTAATTCTTTTGCACATTTTAGATATTAAATAACTCCATTAAAACATTTAAATAACTTCAAAACAACAAAGTATGTACAATTGCAATGAGAGTAAAATTTATTTCTGTTTACAGGTATTTTGTAAAAGTTAAGACCTGGTGTTTATTTTTGATTGGTTATTTCTTCATTACTTTTTCTATTGGTTACATACTTTCTTTTCTTACAATATTTTTTGAAGCCTAACCTGATTTTTCCCTCCCCAAATTAATGTCTCAGATTAATTGAAGTTCTAGGATTTGGGTAACTGGGTAACCAACTGATTTTTGCCAAGAGTGAAGAAGCCAGTTGCTTCTCTCAAAGTAAGTTACATGGGAACAGGCAGTCATCTGTCCGGGCTGTTTGTTTATTTGACTATTTATAATTCTATATATATATTTTTTTTAATTTTTATTTTTACTTTATTTTACTTTGCAACACTCTATCGGTTTTGCCATACATTTTTTTTGGTCACACCAAGTAGCATGTAGGATCTTAGTTCCCTGACCAGGGGTGGGACCCATACCCCTATACTGGGAGTGCGGGGTCTTAACCACTGGACTGCCAGGCAAATGCCTTGAATGACTTCTATAGTTGCACTTCAGTTTTTCAGTCACTAAGAGCATTAAATTCAATGTGCTTCCATCTATTTTGTGGAGCCTGGCGTCTCGCCCCTTTTGCACCTTTGTAACTGCTGTGTGGCCTTCACAGCCCACTCTGTCATAGCTCTCACGCTGCAGTGTAAATAGATCTGGCCCTTCAGTGCTGTGAGAACCTCACCTACTCTTTGCCTCGTAACAGCGGCACCACCGCGTGCTCAGCTCCTGGAATATAAGCCATAGTGTTTGCCCCGCTACTGATTCTTGCCTGTCTCATTAGCTAGTTAATCTGTCACCTAGTACCTCCACTATTTATTATTTTTTACCTGGTTCTCTTGTGATACAGCCCTTCTGATATGTAGGAAACCTCTCTACCAGTTGTTCAGTATGTTCACAGCAGAAGAAAGTCTTACTCATACTGACATTTCCCAAGTCTTTATACTCACTCGCTATATGCTTACACAGAAAAACAATACATGTCCGTGTTTTCTAGGGGACTTTCCTGGTGGCTCAGTGGTAAAGAATTCACCAGCAGCGCAGGAGATGCAGGTTCAATCCCTGGGTTGGGAAGATCCCCTGAAAGACGGCATGGCAACCCACTCCAGTATTCTTGCCTGGAGAATCCCAATCCCATGCACAGAGGAGTCCAGAGGGTTGCAAAGAGGGGATGACTAAGCGACTTAGTATGCAGGCACCCTATTTTCTAAATATAAATTTAATAAAAAACTGAATATAAATTGAATAACAATTAGATATAAAAAAACAAAACCTATATGCATATATATGTATATATATACACTCTTTTCTTTATTAAACTTAAGGAAATAAACATATATCATCATATTTTTCTTTCTTTTCTGTTAGAGTTATTGTCCCCTTTGTATCAACTTTTCTTGAATTTTCCAGAACTTTAAATCAAAAACATTTATTTCCATTAATACTGATCAAATCGTCACAATTTACCCAAAAGAAGTTTTCTTATGTTTCCCCTAAATTCTCAAATTGAAGAAAGTAGGGAAAACCACTAGGCCATTCAGGTATGACCTAAATCAAATTCCTTATGACTATACAGTGGAAATGAAAAATAGATTCAAGGCATTAGATCTGATAGAGTACCTGAAGAACTATGGACAGAGATTCCAGATATTTTACAGGACATAATGACCAAAACCACCCCCAAGAAAAAGAAATGCAAAAGGGCAAAATGGTTGTCTGAGGAGGCCTTAAATAGCTGAGAAAAGAAGTGAAGCAAAAGGCAAAGCAGAAAAGGAAAGATATACCCAAGTGAATGCAGAGTTCCAAGAATAGCAAGAAGAGATTAAAAAAAAAAAAATAGCCTTCTTAAGTGAACAATGCAAAGAAATAGAGGAAAACAATAGAATGGGAAAGACTAGAGATCTCTTCAAGAAAATTAGAGGGAATATTTCATACAAAGATGGGCACAATAAAGGGCAGAAAGAGTGTGGACCTAACAGAAGCAGAAGATAATAAGCAAGAGGTGGCAAGAATACACAGAAGAGCCGCACAAAAAAGGTCTTAATGACCTAGATAATCATGATGAATGTGATTACTGACTTAGAGCCAGACACCCTGGAGTGTGAAGTCAAGTGGACCTTAGGAAGCATTAGTACCAACAAAGCTAGTGGAGATGATGCAATTTCAGCTGGACTATTACAAATCCTAAAAGATGTTGCTGTTAAAGAGCTATTCTCAATGTGCTAGTGAATTTGGAAAACTCAGCAGTGGCGACAGGACTGGAAAAGTTCAGTTTTCATCCCAATCCCAAAGAAGGGCAATGCCAAAGAATGTTCAAACTACCACACAATTGCACTCATTTCACATGCTAGCAAGGTAATGCTCAAAATCCTTCAAGCTAGGCTTCAATAGTATGTGAACCAAGAACTTCCAGATGTACAGGCTGGATTTAAAACGTCAGAGGAAGCAGAGATCAAATTGCCAAAATCTGTTGGATCATAGAAAAGTAAGAGAGTTACAGAAAAACATCTACTTCTACTTCATTGGCTACACTAAAGCCCTTGATTCTATAGACCACAACAATCTGGAAGATTCTTAAAGATATAGGAATACAATACTGAAATAAGATTGATTATATTATTTGCAGCCAAAGATGGAGAAGCTCTATACAGTCAACAAAAACAAGACCCGGAGCTGACTGTGGCTCAGATCATGAACTCCTTATTACCAAATTCAGACTCAAATTGAAGAAAGTAGGGAAAACTGCTAGACCATTCAGGTATGACCTAAATCAAATCCCTTATGATTATACAGTGGAAGTGAGAAATAGATTTAAGGGTCTAGATCTCATAGATAGAGTGCTTGATGAACTATGGAATGAGGTTTGTGACACTGTACAGGAGCCAGGGATCAAGACCATCCCCATGGAAAAGAAATGCAAAAGAGCAAAATGGCTGTCTGGGGAGGCCTTACAAATAGCTGTGAAAAGAAGAGAGGCAAAAAGCAAAGGAGAAAAGGAAAGATATAAGCATCTGAATGCAGAGTTCCAGAGAATAGAAAGAAGAGATAAGAAAGCCTTCTTCAGCGATCAATGCAAAGAAATCGAGGAAAACAGAATGGGAAAGACTAGAGATCTCTTCAAGAAAATTAGAGATACCAAGGGAATATTTCATGCAAAGATGGGCTTGATAAAGGACAGAAATGGTATGGACCTAACAGAAGCAGAAAATATTAAGAAGAGGTGGCAAGAATACACCACAGAACTGTACAAAAAAGATCTTCACGACCAAGATAATCACGATGGTGTGATCACTCACCTAGAGCCAGACATCCTGGAATGTGAAGTCAAGTGGGCCTTAGAAAGCATCACTACGAACAAAGCTAGTGGAGCTGATGGAATTCCAGTTGAGCCGTTTCAAATCCTGAAAGATGATGCTGTGAAAGTGCTGCACTCAATATGTCAGCAAATTTGGGAAACTCAGCAGTGGCCATAGGACTGTAAAAGGTCAGTTTTCATTCCAATTCCAAAGAAAGGCAATGCCAAAGAATGCTCAAACTACTGCACAATTGCACTCATCTCACATGCTAGTAAAGTAATGCTCAAAATTCTCCAAGCCAGGCTTCAGCAATACGTGAACCATGAACTCCTTGATGTTCAAGCTGGTTTTAGAAAAGGCAGAGGAACCAGAGATCAAATTGCCAACATCCACTGGATCATGGAAAAGCAAGAGTTCCAGAGAAACATCTATTTCTGCTTTATTGACTATGCCAAAGCCTTTGACTGTGTGGATCACAATAAACTGTGGAAAATTCTGAAAGAGATGGGAGTACAGACCACCTGACCTGCCTCTTGAGAAATCTGTATGCAGGTCAGGAAGTAACAGTTAGAACTGGACATGGAACAACAGACTGGTTCCAAATAGGAAAAGGAGTACGTCAAGGCTGTATATTGTCACCCTGCTTATTTAACTTCTATGCAGAGTACATCATGAGAAATACTGGACTGGAAGAAACACAAGCTGGAATCAAGATTGCCAGGAGAAATATCAATAACCTGCGATATGCAGATGACACCACCCTTATGGCAGAAAGTGAAGAGGAACTAAAAAGCCTCTTGATGAAAGTGAAAGAGGAGAGTGAAAAAGTTGGCTTTAAGCTCAACATTCAGAAAACGAAGATCATGGCATCTGGTCCCATCACTTCATGGGAAATAGATGGGGAAACAATGGAAACAGTGTCAGACTTTACTTTTGGGGGCTCCAAAATCACTGCAGATGGTGATTGCAGCCATGAAATTAAAAGACACTTACTCCTTGCAAGAAAAGTTATGACCAACCTAGATAACATATTCCAAAGCAGAGACATTACTTTGCCGACTAAGGTCCGTCTAGTCAAGGCTGTGGTTTTTCCTGTGGTCATGTATGGACGTGAGAGTTGGACTGTGAAGAAGGCAGAGCACCGAAGAATTGATGCTTTTGAACTGTGGTGTTGGAGAAGACTCTTGAGAGTCCCTTGGACTGTGGGGAGATCCAACCAGTCCATTCTGAAGGAGATCAACCCTGGGATTTCTTTGGAAGGAATGATGCTAAAGCTGAAACTCCAGTACTTTGGCCACCTCATGCAAAGAGTTGACTCATTGGAAAAGACTCTGATGCTGGGAGGGATTGGGGGCAGGAGTAGAAGGGGACGACAGAGAATGAGATGGCTGGATGGCATCACCGACTCAATGGATGTGAGTTTGAGTGAACTCCGGGAGTTGGTGATGGAGAGGGAGGCCTGGCATGCTGCGATTCATGGGGTCGCAAAGAGTCGGACATGACTGAGCAACTGAACTGACTGACTGAACTGAGACCACGTGACCTGCCTCCTGAAAAACCCGTATACAGGCCAAGAAGCAATAGTTAAAACCAGACATGGAAAAACAGATTAGTTCCAAATTGGGCAAGGAGTATGTCAAGGCTGTATATTGTCACCTTGCTTTTTTAACTTATATGCAGTGTATCATGCAAAATGCTGGGCTGGATGTAGTTCCACTGGAATCAAGATTGCCAGGGAAATAGCAATAACCTCAGATATGTCGATGACTCCATCCTTATGGCAGAAAGAGAAGAGGAACTAAAGAGCCTCTTGATTAAAGTGAAAGAAGAGAGTGAAAAAGCTGGCTTAAAACTCAACATTCAGAAAAGTAAGATCATGGCATCCCATCCCATCACTTCATGGCAAATAGATGGGGACACAATGGAAGTAGTGACAGATTTTATTTTCTTGGTCTCAAAAATTTCTGCTGGTGGTGACTATAATCATGCAATTAAAACATATTTGCTCCTTAGAAGAAAAACTATGACAAACCTAGACAACATATTAAAAAACAGAGGCATTACTTTGCCCACAAAGGCCCATCTTGCCAAAGCTGTGGTTTTTTCCAGTAGTCATGTAAGGATGTAAGAGTTGGACTATAACAAAGGCTGAGTGCCGAAGAATCGATGCTTTTGAACTGTGGTGCTGAAGAAGACTCTTGAGAGTTCCTTGGACTGTAAGGAGATCATACCAGCCAATCCTAAATGAAACCAGTCCTATATATTCATTGGAAGGACTGATGCTGAAGCTGAAGCTTTGGCCACCTGGTGCAAAGAGCTGACTCATTGGAAAAGACTGATGCTGGGAAAGATTGAAGACAGGAGGAGAAGCGAACAACAGAAGATGAGATGCTTGAGTGGCATCATCGATTCAATGGACATGAGTTTGAGCAAGCTCAAAGAGATAGTGAAGGATGATGGATGTTGGCATGCTTCAGTCCAGGGGGCTGCAAAAAGTCAGACATGACTGAGCAACTGAACAACAACCCCCTAACATCCTTGAAAAGTTCCCTTGCTCTCCAATAGCAGTAAGATGCATTTTGCTCATTTTTAAATTTTTCATTGCCCATGATATAGGATCAGTTACTCCTCTCGGAGCCCAGGTGATTCTCTGTGGAGACAAGTACCTGGGACCAAACCTGTGCGTGTGTTGTAGAGACTTTGAGAGTCAGCTGCATGCAGAGGTGCTGCTGCTGTTTTTCACCACTATCGTTGCAAAGCTGGAGAATACTTTTTTTTTTCTAACTTACATTTTTTATCACATTTTTAAATTTGAAGTTTAGTGGATTTTCAATGGTGTGTTAGTTTCAGGTGTACCAACAAAGTGATTCAGACTATATCCTCCTTTTCAGATTCTTTTCCCTTGTAGGCTCTACAAAATATTGAATTCACTTTCCTGTGCTATACAGCAGGTCCTTGCTGATGATCTACTTTATATATAGTAGTATGTATATGTTAATTCCAAACTCCTAATTTGTCTTCCCCCTGTTCTGTTTGGTGACCATAAGTTTGTTTTCTACATCTGTGGGTCTATTTTTTTGTAATTAAGTTCATTCATATAGTTTTTTTTAAAATTCCACATATAAATGGTGTATCTATCTTTCTCTTTCTGACTTACTTCACTTAGTATGATAGTCTGTAGGTCCACCCATGTTGCTATAAACGGCATTTGTCATTCTTTTTATGGCTGAGTAATATCCCATTGTATATATGTACTACATCACCTTTATCCATTCCTCTGTTGATGGACATTTAAGTTGCTTCCATGTCTGACACTGTAAATAGTGCTGCAATGAACATAGGGGTGAATGTATCTTTTCATATTATGGTTTTCTCTGGATATAAACCCAGGAGTGGGATTGCGCAATCATATGGTATTCCTGTTGAAGAACACAAGTTCATTTTGGTTTTCCAGTGATACACATAAATTGGTGCCCTCCTGAATTTCTTACGGATTGACTTCAAATTGCATGGACACTCCCAGATTCTTAACTCCCTGAGTGTCCTTGCCTAGATCTCGCTCACATTCTCCCCAAGACTGGAGCTGCTGGGGTCCCACTGTACCAAGACCTATCCCTTTCCAAGTGCCTATACATCATCTGTTCAAAATTAAGTCTGAAGTTTCTACTTATTCTCTGTTTCTTCCACTTGCTGAGCAATGAGGATATCCTCATGGAAAAGTCAAGGATTTTCAGATATTTTGCTTTTACTAGAATTATATTTCTAGCAGATCATTATATTTGCATATCTCTTTTTGCTCTGTAGGCTTCCCTGATGGCTCAGACGGTAAAGAATTCGCCTCCAGTGCAGGAGATCTGGAGAAGGGAATAGCTACCCGTTCCAGTGTTCTTACCTGAGGAATTCCATTCCCTGGGATCGCCAAGACATGCCTGAGCAACTGACACTTTTTCACTTTTTGCTCTGTAACTAGAATTCCTTCTCAGTGACATGCCATCTTGAGAATCAGAACTTCCCCAAGTCCCAAGGCTTCAGAGAGGGGCAAGGGTCGGTTCTCTTACCATCTTCCCAGTTCCTCAAGCAATGCTCCAGCTCATGAACAGGAACATGGACCCTTGGGCAAGCCACTTAGTTAACTTTATGTTCTAGGAGGAACAGTTCATCCCCTCTTAGGGTCCCCCTGTCATATCACGAGGCACTTAGACCACTGGCAAATCTTAGCCGCTTGCTACTTTCTTCCTTACATAACTAGGATATTCCTGGCTCCTTCACTGAGGTGCCATCCAAACGTCCCTGGGAGCAAACAGCCTGGAAATGTTAATATCTATTATTATTTTCATTAGCTGTTGGAGTTAATATCACAAATTGAGTACAGAGGTTCCACAGCATCTCAGTGAGTACCACCTACAATAGGATCACTTTTATTCCATTTTTTCAGAGGAGAGACTGCAGAGAGCTTTCAATTAAACCCGCTTAAAAGTCCCAGTGCAGGAATCAGAACTCATGGCTCCCAGAGTCTGGGTTTTTAGCTACTAGCTCTATTTCCTCGTTCCTTTCCATGCTTACTCATACCCTCATTTCACGTCTAAAGAATGTGCCCCCAAAACATTAGCCTAATCATCGCATAATTCAATTTAGTTACCCTCCTAGCAACTGGCATCATTGCTTATTTTTAAACTGTAATTGATGGTAACCTAGAGACCGCATGCTGCTTCCAAACTATGTCCATTAAGTGTCTAGGGCATCAACACTCAACTTCGCCTATTGTTCATCTGCAGCTTCCCTCCTGGCCCTTTATGGGTGAAATCAATTACAGCCTCATGTCCTTGCCTTTCACATGCTGTCAAATCCATTCTCACACTGCACACTTGGGCTAATTGTGCGAATGCCTTCCCCCTAAGTTGCTGGATTTGAAAGGTTGCTGAGCCCTGTCACCCTCTGGCCACCAGTGCACACTGTCTTCCCACAGTGATGTGTTGGCCTCATTTTGGAAGAACGCTTTGGCGCTGCTCTGAGGGTGTCTCCTCTCCACTCCAGTTTTCCCTCCACCAGCAACTCTATGTTCAGATGTGGCACCACAGCCAATTTGTCCAGAACTTGTGGACAGAAAATAGCAAAATATAAACTGAAACATGAATCAATTTCTTGGAATACAGATATTTGTTAAGCACAAAAGATGAGCAGGAAAAGAAGGGGACAGCAGCACCCATGTGTATATAATATACAACTTGCATTCTCTTAGACCAGCTCACTCATCGTTTTGAAATGGTCCGTGTTTAGATTCAGTGGACTTTCATAATAGATACCATTAAGAGGCTTTTGTATCTCCTTTGTTTCCATGTTCTTCCCTAATGCAGGCTTTAAATCCTCATCTGCATCTTCACTGTTAATTGCCACAATTACGAATATCAAAAAATAATGAAATTTATCAAAGCACTCCCCTAAATAGCAAAGTGGACTTGAATGACAATTTTGAAACGTTCTCAGAATACATTAGCGATTTCTAAATTTGAAGAGATCTACAACATCTTCATTTTTCACATAAGAATTTTAGGTGTTTGCTTGTAGGAAAAAAATGGTAACATCTTTGCGTTACTATATTCAATTAATAATAGTAATTCTGGAATCCCTGACCAAACTTGGAAGCAAATACGAAACTCCTAGATTGAGAAGAGTGGGAAAATATAAAAATGCTAGGATCCATTCCATTTCAGAAATAATACTGGCTCCATCTGGTGGCGAAAGTAATAATTTCCAGTTAATAGCATCTGCATTAATGATTAATGAACTGTGCTTTCTTGAATTGGAATCATTTAACTGGGTCCAAATACTTGAAGAATTTAGACTGTAAATGTAGTAAATGTTACCATTTCTATCCATAACTAGCTTCTTCCAAAGAGCATAATGATTAATAAATTGTTGTTTAAACTGGAATTGGAAAAGAGGCAAAATCTAGTGCAGAAAAATTGATATTTCCTCAACTATCTTCCAAGAAATATTTGTGTTCATTTAAAAGTACATCTATATATTTATTATTAAAAAACAGCAACAAAATCTATTACTATTTTTAACCAAGACAATGCAACTGGTACCAATTAATTGTTTTGTTTTGTTAATTTATTTATTTTAATTGGAAGCTAATTACTTTACAAAATTGTAGTGGTTTTGTCATACATTGACAAGAATGAGCCTGCTGCTGCTGCTAAGTCGCTTCAGTCGGGTCTGACTCTGTGCGACCCCATAGATGGCAGCCCACCAGGCTCCCCCGTCCCTGGGATTCTCCAGGCAAGAATACAGGAGTGGGTTGCCATTTCCTTCTCCAATGCATGAATGCATGCTAAGTTGCTTTAGTCATGTCCAAGTCTGTGTGACCCCATGGGCAGCAACTCACCAGCCTCCTCTGTCCATGGGATTCTCTAGGCAAGAATACTGGAGTGGGTTGCCATTTTCTTCTCTGAATCAGCCTATATGTTGCCAATAAAAATGCAAAAATTATTTAGTGATTATTTAGTGATTCTAAAGATCCATGAGATTAGTATTTTATTACTGTTTTTTTCTGTTCTCTGGACTAACAAACTAAAGCATAATGAGTAGATTATAGTATTTGCATAGGAAAGGAAAGCCCATTTTGTGTTTATCTAGTACAATAGTTGTTACCTGGAATTCTGTGAAAACTTTGATATTTCAGGCTAAACTTTTTGTGTTTGGGTGTATTTGAGAAGAAGAAAGCTAAACTTTCTTTAGATTCTCAAAGGTATTTCTGGCACCTTAACTTTTTATGAAACCCAGAACACTACATAAGTGTGTTCAGTTTGTAAAAATTCATCAAGTTGTGTAATTGAGGTATGTTATACTCTGTTTAAAAAAATAGAAATTAAAGAGCCATTGTTTTTATGTTCCCCAACTTAAAAAACACCGTGTACTGAGATAAACAAAAGGTAAAGTTTATTAAACCCTTCTGAGGATCAGTTTCTATAATGGTAAATTATGAACAAACTTCCCATGGACTGTTGAGAATGCAACTATAAAGATTACTATCAAGTGAAAATTGTCTGAAACATGATCCTTCTTCTGAAACCCATGCTGCTGCTGCTAAGTCGCTTCAGTCGTGTCCGACTCTGTGCGACCACATAGATGGCAGCCCACCAGGCTCCTCCGTCCCTGGGATTCTCTAGGCAAGAACACTGGAGTGGGTTGCCATGTCTTTCTCCAATGCATGAAAGGGAAGAGTGAAAGTGAAGTCGCTCAGTCGTGTCCGACTCTTAGCAACCCCATGGACTACAGCCTATCAGGCTCCTCCACCCATGGGATTTTCCAGGCAAGAGTACTGGAGTGGGGTGCCATTGCCTTCTCTTGAAACCCATGCTGCTTCTTTCATGCTTATTTCCCCCAAGTTCTATCTCCTTTCTGGTGGGGTAGTGGGAATAAGCATGCAGTTGTCTTCCCCAGGCATTGTATCAAATATTCCAAACATTACTTGACCAGTTGCAGAAGTTTAGTAAGAAGAAATTTGGGAAGAAGTTTCTTACTAAATTCTTCTGCAACTGGTCAAGTAATGTTTGGAATATTTGATACAATGCCTGGGGAAGACAACTGCATGCTTATTCCCACTACCCCACCAGAAAGGAGATAGAACTTGGGGGAAGTAAGCATGAAAGAAATGCATGCTTTAGATTCATATTATGGTACCAAAATCTAAAGATAGCTCTGCACTGCCTCTGCGCTGGCCTCTGTTTCCTCCCTCTGACCTTCAGATTTCCACTTGTTTCCCTGCTATGTGAAAGTAAATATGGGCCCTTGAAATATTTTTACTCTGCCATTTGACCCTAAGACTTTGTGAATAGAGGGCGCTAGGGAGATATTTTAGTAGGAAAAGAGTTTTGCTTCATGGTTGCAGGGTTCTTGGGTCCCAGGCTCCTGCAGCATCCAGCCTGGGCAATGCCCAGCAGTCTGAGCATTCAACAGCCAGCAGTTGCCGCCAGTACACACCCCAGCATGTGCGTGTGCATGCACACACACACACACACACACACACACACATACACACATTCAGTGATTTTGTAGCCGAGTGCCTCCGTAGCTGAACACCTACCTCATCTCCAGGATGCAGGTCCCGCTGCTGATAGTCAGTGGCACTCTGCAGCCAGCTGTCTCCCTGACAGACCTTTGTGCGGTTCTGGCCGGAGGGCCGCCTGTGAGAGGCTTCCCCATGAACAGCTTTCTCTGACTTTCTGGAGGGTGGGTAGCCAGCAAGTCCTGACCGGGAGCGCCACATGGTGCCTCTGCTAGCCACGAGCCAGGGCAGCGGCCCCTCCCAGTGGAGCCTAGGTCTGAGCCTGGACTTTCCTTCTGGGCTGCTCCACCACAGTCTCAGGGGTGCTCACGGGTCCTTGCGCTGCTATTCCTTTATTCTTCAGAGTTCTTTCCAACTTTTACTACCCAGCCCCTCACATTCTGATCCCCTGGGGTAATTCATAACTTTTTGTATTAAACTTTCATTGTTCAGCTTAACGTGTGATTGTCCTCTCCCCAAGGGACATAGATTGTTACAGCCTTTCACTCTCCATGCAGCTAAGATGTGCTAAAGGCATGGGGTGCCATCTCCTTCTCCAGGGGATCTTCCTCACCCAGGGATCGAACCTGAGTTTCCTGCTCTGCAGGCAGATTCTTTAATGACTGAGGTACCAGGGATGCCCATCTATCAGCTAGGATGTGCTAAAGGAATCTGTCACCTAGGATGTACTTTAAAGAATCTGCCAACATGTGAAGAGAACAGTAACTACATTGCACTGATTCTGTAGAACACTTGATCTAGTTCAATACAGTTTTGTGGCTTGCATACTAGCCATAATTGACAAGATGCTAACAGGACAGATTTTTGAATGTATAATTCACAGAACTTTGTAAATCAGATATTTGTACAATGAAATAGATTAAAAGGTATGAAGATCACAGCTATAAACATCTAAGAATTCCTATTTAGCCAGTCAAATAATTCAAATATGGTTATTTTCTCTTGACATCTTGACAACAGAGAATATGAGTTGTTTGGGGGACTGTACCTTTGGGTCATTGTAGCAGTAGTTTTCTACTGGTCCACCTTTTCTCTCTCTATCCACTTGTTGTTTGTGTGGATCTGACCACCCCAAGCCTCCACTTCCCTCCACCCACATCAAGCCCCACTGTATGTATGACATGAGCCTGCGGATCAGTTCTCCCACCCTCTGACCATGAAAATTGGTGCCAAATGGGCAAGGCACACAGATCCATCCTATGAGTGTGAACCTGAGAACTTGGCTGGAATATCTTGCAAAGAGATACCTCTTTCTGTTAGGTTTGCTGAACTGCTAGGATATATCTGGATCTGCTAGTCCCCATTTAGGTTTCCCACAGGAAATACCGTCTGATAAAGAAATGGGAAAGCAGAACCAGAAGATGCAAAAAAACAAAAGAGAGAGAGAAAGAGATTTCTGATATCATTTGATGACCAGGATCTGGCATCTGGCTGCAGGTATCCAGAGTTTTCGGAAACAGGACACAATGAAAGCCCATAGGTCTAGACTGAGTTCTGTCACTTGTGGTCAACATAGTCTTTTTTTTTTTTTTCTTTTTCTTCTTTTTTCTTCTAATTGGAGGCTAATTACTTTACAATATTGTATTGCCTTTGCCATAAATCTTGCTGTTATTTACCACCAGCGATTTGTTTACTGGAGCCCTTAGGTCCTGAGCTTCCCCGGTGGCTCAGACAGTAAAGGCATCTGTTTGCAATGCGGGAGGCCCGGGTTCGATCCCTGGATGGCAAAGAGCCCCTGGAGAAGGAAATGGCAACCCATTCCAGTATTCTTGGATGGAGAATCCCATGGACAGAGGAACCTGGTAGGCTACAGTCCATGGGGTTGCAAAGAGTCGGACACGACTGAGCACTTCACTTAGGTCCTAGGCAGAAGTGAGTGAGATTCAGTCGGGTTTGTATTAAGCACCTGCTGTGTACACAGCTCTTTCTGTGCATCAGAGTGATCATCTGACAAGCGTTTCAAGGATGGCTTTAGCCATTACCAGAGCAGAGGCTTCCACCCTCAATGTTCAGTAACAAAGTGTCATTGCTCTGGGTCAGACAGGCTTTCTTGGTGTATTAGAAAAAAACACTTGGCAAAATGGCCAAACACACCTTTTCTGCTGCAAACCTTTTTTTTTTTCTTTTTGCGATATCTGATCTATTTTTTTCTCACTCTTTTACCAGTTGATGATGCTGGAAATATCGAGGTAGAAATAAACTACACAAATCCAGCCCCAAACAGGAAGCTAGTGAGAGGCTGTCTTCTGCTCCCCTGTGCCCCTCACCATGACATGGGCTTGATGCCCTCATATGATTGATTAAAGGATACTTTTAAAAATTTCACCACAGTCTTTGTTTCCAAGACCGCTTGTCACATGCCCCAGATCCGTGAGAGGTTTGTACAAAATATAAGGGCAAACGTTAAAAGAAATACAATAAATGCCGTGGTGACAAAAGCCAGGACACCGTGCGTTCTGCAGGCGCTGCCACTCTCCTCTGGGCCCGACTCATCTTCTCCAGCTGGAGTGGGACAGCCGGGCGGCCTGGCGCTTGTCAGCATCTGTCACACCCGTGATCTTTAAACACAGGCCTCTTTGTACTGACTTTCTTCCATGCAAAGTCTTTTTTGGAAATATGCCAAATAGACATTTACTCAAATAAATACAAAAGGTCAAGTTTTCAGTCCCTGCCTTCCATTTAAAGTAAAATATTTTTTCTTTATTTTATTTATGGAAGGGTTAAGTTCATTGTTTTTATCATGCCATACTAGGTTGCTTAGTTACAATCCATAACTAATGTCAGCTTTTTATAGTCTGATCTGTTTTCAGATGTTAAAATTTTCTTCTAGAGTCTTATTGGTTAAATTACTTTATTTATTTAGTACTTAAAATTCAAACTCAATGTCAATCTCTTTTAAAACTTTGTACTTCTTTTTAAATTTGTTTTGCCCTGAATTTTTTAAGAAGGAAAAAGTGGTGGTTAGAGTGGTGGTTATATGGCAAGCTGGGATTAAAGTAATGTTATTAATAAGCTCATCTTTGAAATGTATTATTTTAAATAAACCTGTCAAAAGATAGATTCCTGTAAAAATCACACCATAACACTGCTCATTGTGTTGCAATTGACTGTATGTTATCAGCAAACTGCCAGCTCCAAAGTGTTTAGTCTCTAAGTGATCTAATCATAAAGCCACATACATCAGGTGCTATGGATTGCCACTTTGTCCTAGAAGTTAACATTTATTTCTTGTTTTGAAATGAACATTAGACATTACAAAGCTAAACCCTGTTTTTCAAATATTCTGAAGTAATATAACTCAATACCTATCACTCATAAGTGGACAGGACAAATCTAAGCGGTTTACAGTCTCTTCTCTCTTCAAAGCGTTTCTTTGTTGACTGACCAAGTGTGGCCACTTTCGACAAGAACACCAAGATTTCTGTAATTCCTGAGGATATACCATTGACTAAATGGGTGCCTCCCCTCAAAGGCTTTAAAGGGAGAACTTCAGCAATATTTTCACCTGCTGGAAGTTTAAATGTTTGCAAATAGTTAAAAATGCAAGTATCTAACAAAACTGAGTTATGATTTTTCTACAGTTAGCTACACATTGTTATTTAGAGCATATTAATTTTAATCCAAAGCTTTTTATTTCCAAAAGGATTTGGAAGTGTTCACAATAAAATATATGCCTTTACAAAAAGGTCCTACTGTATAGCATAGAATATCTTGTGATAACCTATAATAGAAAAGAATCTGAAAAATTATATATATACATATATGTATAGCTGAATCACTTTGCTGTACACCTGAAACATTGTAAATCATCTGTATTTCAATTAAAAAATAAAAATAAAATCCATTCATATCATATACAAAAAAATTAAAAATATGTGCCATTAAAATTATCAGGATAAAACATCATAGTACAAGTAAGGAGATACTATTATAATGTACCAGGGAAAAAAAAGGCTAAGAACAACTAGTATAAACTTTTCCAGGCAAGGCAGAAAACAAAGCATAATATATTATGTAAGGATCAGCCAACAAAAGGAAGTATAATCAATCAAAAGATACAAACATTTTCTGAGCACTAATCTCTAAAGAGTGATCATTCAAAGTCTATAGGATGAAAAATTAAGTATATTACAATCTATAAAATTTTTTTAAATACCAAAAATCTATCCTCTGACCAGCTTTTACTCGTTAAATATCAGTGATAGCCAAAGAATAAATATCAAGCCTTCCTCTTGTGAAAAACATGTTTTTGAAACACTAACATATATTTTTAGGTGAATGAAAAGATCAGGATAAAGTGGTTTTCAAGTTGTTCTGGGTGGAGCTCTAGAAATGTCTTACTGGGGCCTCCAGGCTGAGCTGTTGTGCTCCACAGAACTGCCCCTCCCCATCCCATTTCCACAAAAGCAGCTCTGGGTTTATAGGTGCAAGTCTTCCACAGGAGATCCCACTGGAGGCACAGTTTCCAAGCTAAACGGGGACCATCAGGATGGTTCCTCTATGCAAATCCGACTCTAGTTCAGGAGGCCTTTGTGCAGCGTTTCTCTTCAGCATCACTTACTAACTCTTATGACAACCCTGAGAAAGTCATTATTATATCTCTCTTACCAACAAGAGGAAACTAAGACTTAAAGAAAGGCATTTGATGAGTGAAGAAGAGGTGAGGTTCTTAAAAGGCCGATCACCGAGATTTTTAAGTCATGAGGGAGTATGGCAGGCATGGTTGTAGAGGGTGATGGTCTTCAAGAAAGAAAGGCCCCTTGTTATCCAGGAGCAGACAGTTGGATCTGTGGGGAAATTCAGCCAGAGATTTCTAGGAAAGAGAGAGGGTTGATCTGTTCTCCACCCAAGACCAAGGGCACAAGAAGCAAGGGAGGAAACATGCCTCAGGGACGAACCAGCCATCAGGGAAGGATTAAGAAAATGTTCAGGAAGTGGGCTGAGGCCATGGATTTGCACCAATGACTAGTCATGAGCTCCAGGGGGCATGGTCTGAGGGCCTTAGATATGGAGGGGAGGTGGGAGATGGAGTCAGAAATGGGAACGGAGAGCCACGGGAGCTTTCACCTGTAGGTAACACAAACAGAAATATGGGACTTAGTGAGATTTTTCTTCACGTGTCCATCAAAGAGCTGGGTATTTAGAAAGACAGAGTTCTTAACGAGAATCCAATGATTAGGGCTTCCACTTAACCCCTGTCGATAGCGCAGGGGTCAATGTAGGAGTCAGTTTGCACTGAGCACCCAAATTCACCCTTAAATTCTGCAAATGAGGTGCCAAGTTGGCAGAGGGGTCATCTCATTCAACAGTTCTACATCCATTCCAGGATGCAGGCTCTGCGCTATGCCACCATGCAGTTCTCCAACACTGGAAGGATAATTTAATCCTGCTCACCCACCTGGAGACAGCATCAGGTCCCACAGGTTAAGACCTCAGGCCTAAGAGACTCCCCTGCCACCCCGCTTCAGATGCCAACCTCACGTACAGGTTTTCACTGTGTTCTTGACCAATCCAGCTACAGATTGGAGATTCTGAGGTCCTCCTCTCTTTGGGTTTTATTTACAATAGCAGCTCACAGAACTCAGAGAAATATTTTACTGACTAGATTACTGGCTTATTGTAAAAGGATATAACTCAGGAAGAGTCAGATGGACGTGATGCACAGGGAACAATATGGTAAAAGGCACGAAGCTTCCATATACTCTCCAGGTTACAACTCCCCCCAAACCTCCACATGTTTCCCAACCCGGAATCTCTCCAAACTCTGTCCTTTTGAATTTTTATGGAGATGTCATGACTTAGGCACAGTTGATTAGATCACTGGCCATGGGCCAGGATTCAACCTCCACCCAGAGGTTAGGGGTGGGGGGGTGTGACAGAAGATTCCAACTCTCTGGTCACATGGTTGGTTCCCCTGGTAACCATTCTGCATCTCTGGACACTTTTCAAAAGTCTCCTCCTCAAAATAAGTTCAGCTCTAGTTGAGAGGGGTCTGTTATAAATACCAAAACACTTTTATTTCTCTTATCACTTAGGAAGTTCCGTGGCTTTTAAAACCTCACTGTGAGAAATGAGGATGAAGACAAAATACATATTTCATATTATAGATCATGTTATCACACACCCTAAGGGTAAGGGCCTCCCATCTGACACTTTCTAGTGGAGGTATGGAGGCCAGATGGAGATGTCCTTACTTGGAGTTTTAAAAGGGCTTCTTCTTGACATCTGCCAGGGAAAGCAGTTTTTGAGTTTATAGATCCAGCTGGCAAGGCAGCCCTATCCAAAAATTCCCCAAAAGCAGATTCCTGTTGGTCCAGTTTGAGCTTGGGTCTAATGGTTTGTGACCAGGGCCTCTGTGATTCCAAGAGCCATTCCATGGATGAGCCATTCCATGGATGAGCCATTCCATGGATGAGCCATTCCATGGATGTGGCAGAGGGGGAAACGTGGACCTCCTTGTATACTGTAGATCCCCTCCTTGTGAAGACCCCTAGTTGCTGTCCTTTGGGAGTTTGATCAAAATAGAGTTTCAAAAGGTCTTAAATGTCAAGGCTGAGATCTGTCAACATAGGTGACAGAGATAGGGAATGGCAAATGGCAATGTTTACATACATGTGTGTGTGTAAACAGCTTTCTGCCCTCTACTTGATCGAGAGATTTTGGGCTGAATGTTCAGGCTCTCTCCATTCCACATTATCCAGAGAGGGATATTTTATTGCTAAAGAAAAATGTTGCCTTTTGGGGTGCAGAATTAAGAGAGAGGAGACTAGTAAGTGACCTAAATCTGCTGGTGAACTAGGAGCTTTGAAGGAAAAGAAATACGTGGAGTAGGTAAAGTATCGTTGTTGTTGTTCAGTTGCCAAGTCATGTCTGACTCCTTGTGACTCCATGAACTGCAGTTTGCCAGGCTTCCCTGTCCTTTACCATCTCCTGGAGTTTGCTTAAACTCATGTTCATTGAGTTGGTGATACCATCCAACCATCTCATCCTCTGTCATCCCCTTCTCCCCTGCGTTCAATCTTTCTCAGCATCAGGGCCTTTTCTAATGAATTGGCTCCTCACATCAGGTGGCCAAAGTGTTGGAGCTTCTGCATCAGTCTTTCCAATGTATCTTCAGGGTTTACATCATTTGGGATTGACTACTTTGATCTCCTTGCCATCTGAGGGACTTTCAAGAGTCTTCTCCAGCACCACAACTCGAAAGCATCAAATTTTCAGTGCTCAGCCTTCTTTATCATCCAACTCTCACGTTCATACATGACTACTGGAAAAATCATAGCTTTAACTATACAGACCTTTGTTGGTAAAGTGATATATATGGGAGAGGAAAACGGGATTTCAAAAGGCATTTATGAGGACCACATATCATTTGATTATGTTTAGCAACCAAAACAAAATAATTTCAATCATTTTAAAAGTGCTCTCAGCCAGTGGAATGTGTTCCTTCTCGTAACACCAGGCTCAGACCCAGCCACATGGGTGGAGGTTCAGGGCTGGGCTCCTTTAAACAGGGGCCTTGTGCTGTGGCCACTGGAAGCCCAGGCAGAGATATCTTATTCAGATGGAAATACAGAGGTCGAGTTCAAATGAGGGGTCTTGCTGGAGTAATACATTTGGAATTTATATAAATAGAATTTAAAAGTAAACCTTGAGACTGAATTAGTTATGCACATAGAGAGGGGAAACCAGACTGAGAGAGGCCAAGTCTCATAAAAGACTCATAATTGAGAAGCACAGAATGAAGGGGAAAACATAGAAAAGTGGAAATATGAAGAACTAGGAGTCTCATGATGACAGAAGTTGGAGGCAAACACCCAGGAACAAGGAAGAATACATATAATATGAGTTTCAAAGAACTCGAGAAGTTCCTGGTTCAGCTTCCTGTATGGAAAACACCCCCTGAAGCGTCTTCGGCAAGTGTCCTTCTGACCTCTAGGTGAACATTTCGTCTCCTAGGAGCTTCTCTCAACAGCGTGGTTACTGCTGAACCACGCAATAGACTGACTCAATGGTGATGATACTGCCACCAATAGGGGGCAAATTAATTATTAGGAGGAAGCAGAAAAATCTTCCTTCATGAATCTGTGGTGTGGAAGTGTCGTTGTTGGGGTTATGATATGGTGGGCAGTGATTGGGGAAAAATAAATCTCGAAAGTCTCCTTGATGCAAAATAGTTGAGAAGCACAGTTTCTACTAATCTGCAACTTAAATCCTAGTGGATTAAAGGAACAACATGTCTGTGGTTTGAGTGCTTCATTGAAAAATGAAGGCTGTGACAGTAGTGGTGTCAGGAGTGTCTGCTCACTCAGTTACTCTTGGACACAGACTGACAAGTCTCAGAATTTTGAAACTGATGCCGCTATGGGTCACTTCCTCAATGGGGAGAAAACAGACTGGAGAATTGTTGGCATTTATTGCCTTAGCCTGGAGGTCTTGGCATCTCTTCTGCTCACATTTCATTGGCTAGAAGAAGACACAGGCACTGTCTAAATGCAGAAGGACCAGTAAACACATCTAGGGAGGAACTAAATATTTGACCAGATCACTAAGTCTGCCGCAGAGCCATCTGTAAGGACCCCTCAGCTGCTCTTGTTTGGCATCTTTGAGCAACATATTACCACTATATTCTGTTGTTTTTGTTGTTGTTCAGTTTCGAAGTCATATTCGACTCCTTGCAACCCCATGGACTGCAGCAAGCCAGGCTCTTCTGTCTTCCACTACCTCCCAGAGTTTGCTCAAATTCATGTCCCTTGAGTCAGCGGTGCTGTCTAACCATCTCATCCTCTGCCACCTTATTCTCTTTTTGTCTTCCATCTTTCCAAGCATCATGCTCTTTTCAAATGAATTGACTCTTCGCATTAGGTGGCAAAAGTATCAGAGCTTCAGCTTCAGCACCAGTGCCTCCAATGAATATTCAGGATTGACTCTCACCATCTCCTGCTTGACTGGATCCAATATACTTTGATTCGTGGACCTAAT
Organism: Ovis aries; assembly: GCF_016772045.2. Lineage (NCBI taxonomy): Eukaryota > Metazoa > Chordata > Mammalia > Artiodactyla > Bovidae > Ovis > Ovis aries. The sequence continues at coordinate 2,462,250 of NC_056062.1, forward strand.
ATTTCAGGTTCCTATGCAATATTGTTCCTTACAGCATCAGACTTTACTTTCACCACCAGACAACTACATAACTGAGCATCAATTTTGTCCTAGCCCAGTTGCTTCATTCTTTCTGGAGCTTTTAGTAATTGTCCTCTACTCTTTCCCAGTAGCATATGGAACACCTTCCAATCTGGGGGGCTCATCTTCCAGTGTCATATCTTTTTATATTTTCTTTGCCTTTTCATTCTGTTCATGAGGTTCTCATGGCAAGAATCCCAGAGTGGTTTGCCATTTCCTCCAGTGGACCACATTTTGTCAGAACTCTTCACTGTGACCCATGCATCTTGGACAACCCTGCATAGCATGGCTCACAGCTTCATTCAGTTATGCAAGCCCCTTCACCATGACAAAGCTGTGATCCATGAAGCGTTAGTCACTCAGTAGTGTCTCACTCCATAGCTTGTAGCCCACCAGGCTCCTCTGTCCATGGAATTCTCCAGGGAAGAATATTGGATTGGGTCTCCAGGGGATCTTCCTGACCCAAAGACTGAACCCACATCTCATGTCTCCTGCATTGGCAGGCAGGTTCTTTATCACTAGCACCACTTGAGTGATCCATGAAGGGGGTCACTATAGTTCCCTCTTCTGAAAATGAGAAAGTTAATTATCTCTAAATTCTCCTCACCATTTCTGGCATGAGAAATTTAGCAACACACTTATCAGCTCTTTCGTCCTCATTACTCTATAATTTGTCGATGACTATTTAAAAACATCCAATAGGATTTCAACACTTAGTGGAAGTACATGTGGCAGTGAAACCAGACCTAAGTAGATTTTCGATACAGTATATTTGTTTTTACCTTGCAACACCATTCTGTGCACTGATAAACCCTGGGCTATTTTTTTTTTTACACCCTTTGCAGTAAAAGAAAGAAAGTCTCTTCTTTCCTTGTTTTATCAAGGATTAGAAACTGATGGATAAAATTAGTCAATGTGTTGTCCAAACAATACACCTTCAATAATAGATTTTTGAAATTTGTTTGTTTGTTCTTTTGTGTAAGAAAAGTTGAAAACACAATGAAGGAGACTATAAGCAAGGTGAAAAGACAGCTTCCAAAATGGGAGAAACTAATAGCAAACGAAGCATAATGTCTAATCAAGGAGGTGAAAATCCAGTGACTGAGGTTCTCAGAAACTTTTATTCTCAAGTTTCCTCTTGATTTTAGTGACAAATATGATTGCACTTCCTGTCCTATTTATACCTGTTTGGTATAGAAACTTCTTTCTAAGAAAGGATTTTAAAGCTCTTTTCTGGCTTTAAAACTATCTGAGACCACTGAAAATTTGTAAGCCCCTTTTCAAAGCAAACAGAAATCATCCTCTATATTTTCTCCTACTACATATGACAGAAATTACAACTCACCCAGTAAAAATGATCAGTTTGAAACATAGTCAGTTGATGAAAAAAGCAAATGATGAGAATGTATACTTATGAAATAGAAGATAATAGATTTTTTTAAAGGGCAGAGTCAACCATGATTGGACAATCAAACTTGAGTAGCTATAAAACTGGCTAAAATTGCTATAGAAGCATTCCTCATCTTCCTTACCTTAAAGGAAAAAGCCTCAGAGCAACCCAGGCTTCTGGAGAGTAAGAAGGAAATCAAGATAGGGGAGAACCAGATAAGCAAGACCCAAAATCCTGGGTGTCTGACTGATCTCTGAACCACACATTCAGAGGACAAACAGAAAATAGCTTGTAACTCACACTGAACTGTAAACCACTATAGACATGCCAATGTGCAGCTAGAGTCTAGCCATATCAGTTGCCTACTAAAATAGAAACTTTAACACTCTTTGAAGCAATATAAGAGAATCCAGAGTCTTCACAACGTAATATTCACAATACCCATGATACAATCCAAACCTATGAAACATACAGAATCAAGAAAGTGGGATCCTTTTCCAAGGGAAAAGATGATCAAGAAATGCCAACTCTGAGATTACCCAGATGTTGAAATTATCAGATAAGGATTACAAAACAGCTTTTACAATTTTTCTCACTGAGATGAAGGAACACATTCTCATAAGGGAAAAATAGAAGAGTTAAAAAGAGATTTGGAGAGCGTAGAAAAATATCTAAATGGAAATTTTAAGACTGAAAAACGAAATAGCTTAAATTTAAAACAAAGTTGATGATCTTTGAGAGCATAATGGAAACAATGTGGAAAGAGTCAGTGAATTTGAAGATCCATCAATAATAACCATTCAGTTCGAAAACGAAGAGGAAGAGGGTGGGGGAGAGGAGATGAAGGTGGGGAGGCAGAGGAGAAGGGAATGTGGAAGAAGTACAGGAGGAGAGAAAACAGAGAAAGACATTACACTAAACAAAAGCAGAGCTTTAGGGATCTGCAAGAGAATTTCTAAAGATCTATAGATATATATCATTGGTTGGGAGTCCCAGAAGAAGAGGAGATAGAAGATAAGGCTGGAAAAAACATTTGTAGAAATCATGCCTGATAGCATTTTTTAAATTGGTGAAAACCATAAACTTACATATTCTAGAAGCTCAGTAAATTCCAAACAGGCTTAGTTTGGCCAAACAAGGCCAAACTGCTAAAAAACAAAGATGACAAGAAAATATTGAAAATGGCCAGAGGAAAATAACACATTCAGATCAGTTCAGTTCAGTCGCTCATTCATGTCCGACTCTTTGCGACCCCATGAATCGCAGAACACCAGGCCTCCCTGTTCATCACCATCTCCTGAAGTTCACTCAGACTTATGTCCATCGAGTCCGTGATGCCATCCAGCCATCTCATCCTTGGTCGTCCCTTTCTCCTCCTGCCCCCAATCCCTCCCAGCATCAGAGTCTTTTCCAATGAGTCAACTCTCTGCATGAGGAGGACAAAGTACTGGAGTTTCAGCTTTAGCATCATTCCTTCCAAAGAAATCCCAGGGTTAATCTCCTTCAGAATGGACTCATTGGATCTCCTTGCAGCAGTTCAAGGGACTCTCAAGAGTCTTCTCCAACACCACAGTTCAAACACGTCAATTCTTCAGTGCTCAGCCTTCTTCAGAGTCCAACTCTCACATCCATACATGACCACAGGAAAACCATAGCCTTGACTAGACGGACCTTAGTCAGCAAAGTAATGTCTCTGCTTTTGAATATGCTGTCTAGGTTGGTCATAACTTTTCTGGCAAGGAGTAAGCATCTTTTAATTTCATGGCTGCAGTCACCATCTGCAGTGATTTTGGAGCCCAGAAAAATAAAGACTGATGCTGTTTCCACTGTTTCCCCATCTATTTCCCATGAAGTGACGGGACCAGATGCCATGATCTTTGTTTTCTGAATATTGAGCTTTAAGCCAACTTTTTCACTCTCCTCTTTCACTTTCATCAAGAGGCTTTTAGCTCCTCTTCACTTTCTGCCATAAGGGTGGTGTCATCTGCCTATCTGAGGTTATTGATATTTCTCCCGGCAATCTTGATTCCAGCTTGTGTTTCTTCCAGTCCAGCACGTCTCATGATGTACTCTGCATAGAAGTTAAATAAGCAGGGTGACAATATACAGCCTTGACATACACCTTTTCCTATTTGGAACCAGAATATGCAGAGTACTTCTATGCAGAGTACATCATGAGAAACGCTGGACTGGAAGAAGCACAAGCTGGGATTAAGATTGCCAGGAGAAATATCAAGAACCTCAGATATGCAGATGACACCACCCTTATGGCAGAAAGTGAAGAGGAACTAAAAAGCCTCTTGATGAAAGTGAAAATGAAGAGTGAAAAAGTTGGCTTAAAGCTCAACATTCAGAAAACGAAGATCATGGCATCTGGTCCCATTGCTTCATGGCAAATAGATGGGGAAACAGTGGAAACAGTATCAGACTTTATTTTTGGGCTCCAAAATCACTGCAGATGGTGACTGCAGCCATGAAATTAAAAGATGCTTACTTCTTGGAAGAAATGCTATGACCAATCTAGATAGCATATTGAAAAGCAGAGACATTACTTTGCCAACAAAGGAAAGTCTAGTCAAGGCTATGGTTTTCCTGTGGTCATGTATAGATGTGGGAGTTGGACTGTGAAGAAAGCTGAATGCCAAAGAATTGATGCTTCTGAACTGTGGTGTTGGAGAAGACTCTTGAGAGTCCCTTGAACTGCTGCAAGGAGATCCAACCAGTCCATTCTGAAGGAGATCAGCCCTGGGATTTCTTTGGAAGGACTGATGCTAAAGCTGAAACTCCAGTACTTTGTCCACCTCATGCGAAGAGTTGACTCATTGGCAAAGACTCTGATGCTGGGAGGGATTGGGGGCAGGAGGAGAAGGGGACGACCGAGGATGAGATGGCTGGATGGCATCACAGACTCGATGGACATGAGTCTGAGTGAACTCCGGGAGTTGGTGATGGACAGGGAGGCCTGGTGTGCTGCGATTCATGGGGTCTCAAAGAGTCAGACACGACTAAGCGACTGAACTGAACTGAACTGAACCATGCATTTCTTTTTATAATGGCCATAAACTAAATAAGTTAATTTTTAAAATTAATTTATTGTTAATGAAGAAATGAAAACATGATAGCAAAATACTTTTTATTAAGATTGAGAGCAAATAGAAGCAAAAAATTGGGAGGCATATTTTAAGAAGAGGAGTGCTCTCACAAATCAGAAGTATCTACAAATAAGTGTAGCAGAGCATGGAGGAGCGCTGTTCTTTTTCCTTACAGCCCTTTCCTTTTACCCTGAACTCTGCATTCCTAGACAGCAGCTACTCAAAATGTGAAATAAAGTCATGCTGATACACAAACAGGTACAAAGGTTTTCCATCAGCCTGTGTCAAATTTCCTCTTAGCTTAAGATGAAGAGGTCCCACGCTTTCTTTCAAAGAAGGGCAATAATGCTGCAAAATGGATCATTTGAGAATACAAACTATGGCATGAAATAGGAGCTCAGTAGATATACTTTTAGTAAACAAGTGCGTATATGAATGAAGACAGGATAGCTTTCCAGTATCGCTTACCATATGCTCTACTGATAGCTGTATATTCCAGCACAACATGTCTGGTCTACCTTTCAAGCTCTTTAAATGTGTGATGATCGTGGTCAAGATCAGTCTATCAGTTTATAGTTCCTTGTAAAGCATCTCATTACTCCCTAGGCTTTACACTTCAGTGATATCATGACACCTGTGTGTATACTGAGGGAACTGCAGCACCATCAACATTGATTTGGAAATTCTGAAAAAGATTCTAGCTTCTCAGCAGTTTCCAAAACTGAAATATAAGGTCCAGCAACAGGTCCAACTAGGCTCCCACAAAACATCAGGCATCAGGAGAGTTCGCATTTTGAAGTATCTAAGTATCTCCTCTTCAGGTTTTACCATTTTATATATAAAATGGAAGTATAAGTCAGTGATAGGAAATTTAAAACCTGACATCCAAGAAATAATGAAAAGCTCATGAAATTGTTGAATATTGTGTTTATAAATAATCATAAATATCTATACATTTAAGGAAATGAAGTGCTTTTAACTGCATTATTTTCAGTTTTATCTAGGAACTAGGCATTCTGAAAATCCCCTGTAAGCATGTATTTGTGAGTTTTCCCAAAATGATCTATTTTTGTGACATTATTTTCTGTCAAAACTTAAAACAGTTGGTGCTGTTGCCACTAGCAACAAAACGAATACATAACTCAAGCCATACCCAAATGACAAATCTGACGAAATGATGGGTCACTCTTATGATCTAGGAATCCTCCTTTAAGATTCAAAGCTATGAAGACCAAACCAATCTGAGGCCATAGCCTGGCTTCTGCAAGGATTTAATGGTAAATCTCATGGGGATGGATCTACCTCAAAGAGGAAAGAAACCAAATATGGTTCTGAATTGTTATAATATCAAGAGATTTTTGGTTGCATAACTAGAAAGTTAAAAACAAAAACTGAGGCCTAGGTCCCATTCCTAGGTTTCTTGGTGTGCAGAATGCCAGGTCATGAGGACTTTTAAAGATTCTTAGATGGTTCTGATGTGCAGCCAAATCTGGGACTCCTGACCTGAATGCCCTGAAATCTTCCTGCCCAACAGCTGACTTTTCTGGCATGAACACAAAGGAAATCTGCTTTTTCTAAGACTTATATGTACTTGTTCAACTAGCAAGAAAGAAAGGGTGACTCAAGTTTGGGGATAAACCACAAGATTCTATAAGGGTTGGAAAAAAGAAAGTCAATGAAAAGTTTAAGAAATTATGTTTTCCCTTATAAAGAGCACAAAACCTCAACTTGACATATACACAACTCATATCTAAGCTAAAAACTTTAAACTTTACTATTTTAAGTTACAATAAAAAATCAAAATATCTTATATGAATATATGATAAATATGTGTGGAAACATCTTCTAACACAGTCTATCCTCATACAATAACACTTAGAAATTATTCTCAGACTTTTGAGAAGTAGATTTTTATTTTCTTATATATATGTTTGTGTTTAATATAACAGTCATGTGCACACAAGACATAAAAGTTTTGAAATAACCTAGAACTGATATACTGCATTTTATCATTATCAAATTTTTTCAAACATTCATTAAAGTTCAAATAATAACTTTTAAAATATAAGCATCACTTAGATTTAGCATACATTTTTACTTAATAAGCCTTAGTTTTAGAGTAGTTTTGAGTTCACAGCAAAACTTAGCAGAAAGTGCAGTTTTTGTAAACACCATATTCCCACCACCAACAAGCTCCATCAGGTGGTATGTTTATTACAACTGATGAACCCACATGGATGCATCATTGTCACTCAGGGTCTAGATTTCACATTAGATTTAACTCTGCATTGTACATTCTTAAAATATCATTAGTATTATTTTGCCATTCACACACACACACACACAGAGCCACCTATTTCTGTCACAGTCTTTGTAGAGGTAAACAACATTTTAAGATTGATAGGTGGCCTTTTACCCCATTTTTTTTAATTTGCTACATCTATATACATGTGCAGTAATATGTGTTTTGATTTCTTAAAATTTCAGTTGGTTTTCTAAACTAAATGTATTTAAATTTGGCATAAAGGAAATCGTATGACATATAATCTTGTAACTTGCTTCTTTCTATCTAATATATTTTTGTGATAAATTCATGCTGATAAATGTAAATCTGGTTTATTGATTGAAACTGCCATGACATATTCAATTCTCTGACCATATCAATATTTATTGAATTTTCTGCTGATGGATATTTATATTTTGTGCTTTTTGCATTTATAAACACTACTATAAACATATAAAAAATACAAAAACTATTTCTTGTGCATACATATGCTCATGTGCCAGAATTTCACTAGGTTATGTACATCTAAAACAGAATTTTGAGGTTTTTAAGGTATTAACATCTTCAGTTTTACTGAATATAGGTAGGCAAATTGTTCTTCAATGTGGTTATACCAGTTTATGCTTTCATTAACTGTTGGGATTATTGAACTTTTAATTTTGGTCTTTCTGATAATTTAAAAAGTAAAACTTGTTTTAACTTGTATATTTCTAGAAGCTAAGCTGAACATCTTTGCTCATGATTACTATCCATTCGGGTGTCTTCTTCCAAGAGCTGCCTGTTGACTTTTGCTCATTTTTCAGTTAGATTCTGCATATATATATATCACATATATATACAATTGGGCTTCCCTGGTGGCTCAGATGATAAAGATATGTCCACAGTGCAAGAGTCCTGGGTTTGATCCCTGGTCAGGAAGATCCCCTAGAGAAGGGAATGGCAACCCACTCCAGTATTCTTGCCTGGAGAATTCCATGGACAGAGGAGCCTGGTGAGCTACAGTCCATGGGGTCGCAAAGAGTCAGACAGAACTGAGTGACTGACCCTTATGTACTTCATGTTTTTAGATATGTATATACATACATGTATTTCCATTTTAGCTTATTACGAGATATAGTTCCCTGTGCTATTCAGTAGGTCTTTACTGTTTGCCTGTTTTGTATATAATAATATCTGTTAGTCCCACACTCCCAATTTATCTCACCCCCAGCCTTACCCCACTATCCCCTTGGGTAACCATAAAGAAGATGTAGTGTGTATATACCATGGGATATTAGCCAAGCATGCAAAAGAATGAAACAATGCCATTTGCAGTGACGTAGCTGGACCTAAAGATGACCACAATAAGTGAAGCAAGTCAGAAAGAGAAAGGCAAAGATTGTATATATTACTTATATGTGGAATCTAAAGAATGATACAAATGAACTTAGTTATAAAGCAGAAATAGACTCAAAAACATTCAGCTAGGCTTTAAATCTTTTTTTATTGCTTGTGAGAGTGCAGGAGTTTATGCATTTTGGTAACTAATCTGTTCACGGCAAGCGTTCCAAATATCTTTCTTGGTTGATAGCTGGCTTCTGACTTTATTTGTGGGGTTTTATGACACAAAAAAGTTTTATATTTATGTTTCATATATCAATTTTTTCCTCTATACTTTCTGTTCTTTGTGTCTGCATTTGGATTTATTTCCATAAGGTAGAAATGTATTTGAGGCTTCTGTGGTAGCTCAGTTGGTAAAGAATCCGCCTGCAATGCAGGAGACCCTGGTTCTATTCCTGGGTCTGGAAGATCCGCTGGAGAAGGGATAGGCTACCCACTCCAGTATTCTTGGTCTTCTCTCGTGGCTCAGCTGGTAAAGAATCTGCCTGCAATGCAGGAGACCTGAGTTCAGTCCCTGGGTTTGGAAGATACCGTGGAGAAGGGAATCGCTACCTACTCCAGTATTCTGGCCTGGAGAATTCCATGGACGCTATAGTCCATGGGGTCACAAAGAGTCGGACACAACTGAGCAACATTCACTTCACAGAAATGTATTTGTTTTGTAAAAGAAATGACTGCAAGTATTTTGAAGTTCTCAATAAAATGGTTAAATTATTTTCCAAAACTGTTGAAGAGTTAGTGCATCCACCACTGATGCAAAGGAGTAACTGATTTGCTATGCTCTTGTGGGAGTTAAATTTATGTGTCAGCTTGGCTAGGTCGTGATACCCAGATAATTGTCCAAAAGCAGGTATTTTTTACATGCAATCAACATTTAAATTGTTAGATCTTGAGTAAATAGGTTACTTTCTAAAATATGGAGGGACTTCATCCAGTTTTAAAAATAAAAGAAAAAGACAGGCCTCTCCTGAGGAAGGGGAGTTTCTCCTGGAAGACAGACTTCAACCTTCAACCACAAGGTCAGCTCTTGCTTTGGTCCCCAGCCTGCCCTTTATTTTTCATGTAAATAAAATATATACATGTCCCGGTGTCATTGACAGTTAGCATGAGTTGTCAGACTTTCTAATTCCAAGATTTTATTAGGATCATATTTTTTTAAATTTCAAATATAGTAGTTACTCCCTTCTGCTCCTTTTTTTCAACATATTTGTCTTTGCCTTGACTTGATTGGCATTTCACTTGGATGGACATCTTATGAAACCATGTCCATATTCACAAAGTTTTGTACTTAGAAAGTTTATTTCCACCTATCAAATCTCCTTATATTACTCTGAATTATCTTTTTATTTTTAATATCACTCTGAATTATCAAATCATTTGACATATGCCCTTAGTTTTCTGGAGTACTTTATGTTTTCTCATTTTCCATCAATCTAATGGTAGTGTTTAAATAAAATTGTACCTTATGAAAGAAAAAAAAACAATTTCTATTTATTTAACTTCAACAGGTTGAACATTGTTTAAAGAGAAAATTTCATATCAATAGAGACAGCAATATATTTACTTTCAGAGTTAGGAAATGTTTCCAAAAAGTATTTAGAAAAAACAACAACAACAACTCCTGTAACATTTTGTATACGGCTATATATATGAGGATGTGCACAGCAGAATCATTTCTTGATCTATGTAAATTACTTTCTTCTTGAATTTGATGCTTTCTTTAAAAATATAGTCTGAAAAGTATAAGGAACTTTAAGTAAACAGTCTCAGGGGCTGAAAATGGGAAACTTGCCATTGTTTCTGCGTCCACAGTAACCAGGTCAGCTTTTTTCACATTCTACACCAATAGCTGGATGCCATTCAGGAGAGAGAATAATTGCTGATAGCAGCAGAAATATTTTTAAACACCCCTCTTCTTTTCACTCACATCTGTTAGGTGTTTGAATGAATTTTCATCTTGCTTTCAGAACAGGTGCTTAACTGGGTGTTAAGTAGCTGGGGTCTGTGTGTGTGAATGAGAACAGCTAACGCAGAGTGAATCACGGGGCAGAAACATGATCCAGTCCCAGTGACCCATGATAGTCCCTGGCTTGAGGGATCAGGAAGAGAATTCTGTATTAGTTTCTCAAGCATAAACTGCTCAGCTGGTAGAGAATCCGCCCACAATGCAGGAGACCTGGGCTCCATCCCTGTGTTGGGAAGATCCCGTGGAGAAGGGAAAGGCTACCCACTCCAGCATTCTGGCCTGGAGAATTCCACGGACTCTATGGTCCATAGGGTCGCAAAGAGTCGGACATGACTGAGCGACTTTCACTTCACTTCACTTCACTTCAAACATAAACAGCCCATGTATTTGTGTGCCTTATCATTTTTGAATCTTGATGTTATTCTCAGAAATACATGCCAGCTTTAAAAATAGGTACCGCATTCCTAAGCACAGGGCTTGATACACAACAGCAAAAACTGCATTTTTATTTTACTGTTTAAAAGAACCAAATTTCCTCGCTGGAAAGAATGTCACAATTGAGAAATAGGCTGCATTTTACTGTTGCCTTCATGAAGCAGTAACTATAACCAATGCCCAGAAAATCTTAAAGTCCCCATAAAGCACAAACATTTAAGAGAAAAGAGCCCCTCCATAATTGTAACCCTAAGTGTATTTCTTTCTCCAAAGAAAAGCAATCTTTTTATTGGAAAATGAGTTTCTCCTTTAAGGACACTGGTTAGATGAGATCTCCCCTAGTCCACCTCCTCGGGTCTTAGCAGGGACCCCTCGTGAATCACATCTTCCCCCAGCCAGGTGTTTCTCCAGCAAAGAAAAGCTTTTAAGAACATGAGTGAGGGTGTTAGTAGTGAGACTCTCTTAAAGATACAGAGTGCTGAATATTTTTTAAAGAAATTCCCTATAGAGGGTATCATTTCACAAGCATAGATTCAATTATTACTTTTTCTTCTCTTTCTTCTTTTTTCCAGATTAAAAATTGAAGCCAAGAGTGGTTTCTCAACCACGAGTCCCATGACTCTGGGCTGTCCTGGATCACACTTTCCCTCACACTCCGAACGCAACCCACAAGCAAGTCTTGCCAGCTGCCTTCAGAAAGTTCCCAAATCCACCCACGTCCTCCACTGCCACCCTGGTTCAAGCGGCGACTGCTCTTCCCAGCACAATGGCATCTGTCTCTAACTGGGTGCCTCCCCACCCTGTGATGATCCACTGCCCACACAGCAGCCAGAGATTTTTCTGAAGTGTGATTCAGACCCCCAGGCTCCTCTGTTTAGGAATCCTCAATGGCTCCCCATGACCTCCAAGGCTTTGGGTGATCTGGCCCTGCCTGTTACTTCATATTAGGCCTCATACTTCATGTTCAACTTTCTCCCTAATTCATGGCACTCCAGCCAAGTTGCCTTTCTTTCTGTCCATCAGATGCCCAGCTTTTTCCTGGCTCAAGGCTTTGCTCCTATTGTGGTTTGTTTGGGGGTTTCTCTCCGCTGCCTCCCCTAGACCTCTCCATGGTGGCATCTTCATGAAAAGGAATGTCTCAGCTGCAGTAAGACAAAAGCCCAGCATCCCCTCCATCGTCTGTCTATTACAGCATCCTATTTTACCCTCTTCCTAACACTATTCTTGAAATTATTTTGTTCATTTGTATATGTGTTTATTTGATCACTTCCTGTATATTATGTCAATTGCTGCATGATCAATTACCCAAACATAGCAACTTTAAAACAAACGCAGTTATTACCTCACACTGCTTTCCGAGGCAGGAATTTGGGAATGCCTTCGCTGGTTTGTTCTGAGTCTCAGGTGAGGTTGCCTTTAGATGTCAGTCAGAGCTTCAGTCCTCTGGAGGATTGACTGGGGCTTGCTGCTGTTGTTCAGTCACTCCGTTGTGTGCAACTCTTTGTGACCCCATGGATTGCAGCATGCCAGGCTTCCCTGTCCTTTACCATCTCCAGGAGCTTGCTCAAACTCATGCCCATTGATTCAGTGATGCCATTCAACCATCTCATCCTCTGTTGTCCCCTTCTCCTCCTGTCCTTAGTCTTCCCCAGCATCAAGGCCTTTTCTAATGAGTTGGCTCTTCGCATCAGGTGGCCAAAGTATTGGAGCTTCAGCTTCAGCATCAGTCCTTCCAATAGATACTTAAGACTGATTTCCTTTAGGATGGACTGGTTGGATCTCCTTGCAGTCCAAGGGACTCTCAAGAGTCTTCTCCAACACCACAGTTCAAAAGCATCAATAACTTCCCACCCACCTTTCTTTATGGTCAACTCTCACATCCATACATGACTACTGGGAAAACCATAGCTTTGACTACACAAACCTTTGTTAGCCAGGTAATATCTCTGCTTTTTAATATGCTGTCTAGGTTGGTCATAGCTTTTCCTTCAAGGAGCAAGTGTCTTTTAATTTCGTGGCTGCAGTCACAATATGCAGTGATTTTGGAGCCCAGAAAAATAAAGTCTGTCATTGTTTCCATTGTTGCCCCATCTATTTGCCATGAAGTGATGGGACCAGATGCCATGATATTAGTTTTTTGAATGCTGAGTTTTAAGTCAGCTTTTTCACTCTCTTCTTTCACCTTCATCAAAAGCCTCTTTAGTTCCTCTTCGCTTTCTTCCGTAAGGGTGGTGTGGTCTGCATGTCTAAGGTTATTGATACTTCTTCCTGCAATCTTGATTGCAGCTTGTGCTTCATCCAGCCCAGCATTTTGCCTAATGTGCTCTGCATATATGTTAAATAAGTAAGGAGACAGTATACATCCTTGACATACTCCTTTCCCAATTTGGAACCACTCCATTGTTCCATGTCTGGTTCTAACTGTTGCCTCTTGACCTGCATACAGATTTCTCAAGAGGCAGTTCAAGTAGTCTGGTATTCCCATCTCTTTCGGAATTTTCCACAGTTTGTTGCTGGAAAACCTGATTTCAAGACAGCTGGCAGACAGGATTGGCAGGTTTTTGTTGGCTCTCAGGAAAGTGTCCCAGTTCCTGTATGGACTTCTTCCTAGGGCTGCTGGAGTGCACAAGAGCAAATGATCCCAGAGAAAGAAAGACAGAAACCGCAGTGTGTTTTAGGACCTAGACTGAGAGGTGACACCTGGTGATCTAGCACTAAGCTACTGATTGCACAGGCTGCATCTGTTCCACATGAGAACAGGACAAAGGCAAGAAGACCAGGGGACAGAAGTCCCTGGGGGTTCATCTGTTTGCCCCTCAACATCACAGAGTATATCCTGTTCAACAGCATCCCTATGACTAGGAAAGCACCTAATACCCCACGAATGGTTGATTAGCAGCAGACAAATTGGAATCAGCGAACTAAAATGGACTGGAATGGGTGAATTTAACTCCGATGACCATTATATCTACTACTGTGGGCAAGAATCCCTTAGAAGAAATGAAGTAGCCATCATAGTCAACAAAAGAGTCCAAAATACAGTAGTTGGATGCAATCTCAAAAACAAGAGAATGATCTCTGCTCGTTTCCACTGCAAACCATGCAATATCACAGTAATCCAAGACTATGCCCTGACCAGTAATGCTGAAAAAGATGAAGTTGAAAGGTTCTATGAAGACCTACAAGACCTTCTAGAAATAACACCCCCAAAAGATGCCCTTTTCATCATAGGGGACTGGAATGGAAATAGGAAGTCAAGAAATACCTAGAGTAACAGGCAAACTTGGCCTTGGATTACAGAAAGAAGCAGGGCAAAGGATAACAGAGATTTTCCAAGAGAAATCACTGGTCATGGCAAACACCCTCTTCCAACAATACAAGAGAAGACTCTACACATGGACATACAGAAGTCAGATTGATTATATTCTTTGCATCCAAACATGGAGAAATTCTATACAGTCAGCAAAAACAAGACTGGGAGCTGAGTGTGGCTCAGATCATGAAATTCTTATTGCCAAATTCAGACTTAAAGAAAGAAGAGAAAACCACTAGGCCATTCAGGTATGACCTAAATCAAATTCCTTATGATTATACAGTGGAAGTGGCAAATAGATTCAAGGGATTAGATCTGCTAGAGATGAGATCTGCTAGATCTGAAGAAATATGGATGGAGGTTCATGACATTTTACAGGAAGCAGGGATCAAGACCATCCCCAAGAAAAAGAAATGCAAAAAAGCAAAATGGCTGTCTGAGGAGGCCTTACAAATAGCTGAGAAAAAAATAGAAGCTAAAGGCAGAGAAAAAGAAAGATATACCCTTTTGAATGCAAAGTTCTAAAGAATAGAAGGAGAGAGAAGAAAGCCTTCCTCAGTGATCAATGCAAAGAAATAGAGGAAAACAACAGAATGGGAAAGACTAGAGATCTCTTCAAGAAAATTAGAGATACCAAGGGAACATTTCATGCAAAGATGGGCACAATAAAGGATAGAAATGGTATGGACCTAATAGAAGAAGAAGATATTAAGAAGAGGTGGCAAGAATACACAGAAGAACTGTACAAAAAAGATCTTCATGACCCAGATAACCATGATGGTGTTAGAAACAGACCTCCTGGAATGTGAACTCAAATGGGCTTTAGGAAACATCACCACAAACAAAGCTAGTGGAGGTGATGGAATTCCAGTTGAGCTATTTCAAATCCTAAAAGATGATGCTGTGAAAGTGCTGAACTCAATATGCCAGCAAATTTGGAAAACTCAGCAGTGGCCACAGGATTGGAAAATATCAGTTTTCATTCCAACCCCAAAGAAAGGCAATGCCTTTGTTCAAAGTACTTTGTTCAAAGTACCACACAATTGCACTCATCTCACATGCTAGCAAAGTGATGCTCAAAATTCTCCAAGCCAGGCTTCAACAGTACGTGAACCGTGAACTTCCAGATGTTCAAGCTGGATTTTAAAAATTTAGAGGAATCAGAGACCAGATTGCCAACGTCCACTGGATCATCAAAAAAGCAAGAGAGTTCCAGAAAAAAACATCTACTTCAGCTTTATTAAATATGCCAAAGCCTTTGACTTTGTATATTACAACAAACTGGAAAATTCTGAAAGAGATGGGAATACCAGACCACCTTACCTGCCTCCTGAGAAATCTGTATGCAAGTCAAGAAGCAACAGTTAGAACTGGACATGGAACAACAGACTGGCTCCAAATTGGGAAAGGAGTACATCAAGGCTGTATAATGTCACCCTGCTTATGTAACTTACATGCAGGGTACATCATGAGAAATGCTGTACTGTATGAAGCACAAGCTGGAATCAAGATTGCTGGGAGAAATATCAATAACCTCAGATATATAGAGGACACCACACTTATGTCAGAAAGTGAAGAAAAATTAAAGAGCGTCTTTATGAAAGGGACAGAGGAGAGTGGAAAAAGTTGGTTTAAAGCTCAACATTCAGAAAATGAAGATCATGGCATCCTGTCCCATCACTTCACGGCAAATAGATGGGAAAACAATGGAAACATTGACAGGCTTTATTTTGGAGGGCTATAAAATCACTGCAGATTGTGACTGCAGCCATGATATTAAAAGACACTTGCTCCTTGGAAGAAAAGTTATGACCAAGTTAGACAGCATATTAAAAAGCAGAGACATTACTTTGCCAATAAAGGTCCATCTAGTCAAAGCTATGGTTTTTCCAGTAGTCATGTATGGATGTGAAAGTTGGACTGTAAAGAAAGCTGAGCACAGAAGAATTGATGCTTTTGAACTGTGGTGTTGGAGGAGACTCTTGAGAGTCTCTTGGACTGCAAGGAGATCCAACCAGTCCCTTCTGAAGGAAATCAGTCCTGAATATTCATTGAAAGGACTGATGTTGAAGCTGAAACTCCAATACTTTGGCCACCTGATGCAAAGAATTGACTCATTTGAAAAGACCCAGATGCTGGGAACGATTGAAGGCAGAGAGAAGGGGACGACAGAGGATGAGATGTTTGGATGGCATCAATGACTCAATGGAGATGAGTTTGAGTAAGTTCTGGGAGTTGGTGATGGACAGGGAAGCCTGGCATGCTGCAGCCCATGGGGTCGCAAAGAGTCAGACATGACTGAGCAACAAAACTGACTAAACTGAACTGAGACAAACTGGGGAGGGCAGATTTGCATCTCAGTTTCTAAGTTTGGGTTCATGCACATGTGTTTGTGGAAAAAACAAACAAACAAACAAACAAAAAACAAAAACAACCTCCAACTGGAAACTAAGGCACTGGGTTCCTTTCCAGCTCTGTCCTCACTTGCTCGTGTGAACTTGGATAAATCACCTAATCTCTCATGTTTAACAGCTTTATCTATGAAATAGAAATAATATCTATCCTGACTGAGGAGCATATTTATTGTAAACATTTGGTAATGGAAATTTAATTCAGCTGGGGTTCAGGAAACTGGCTCTAGATTCAGATCTTGAAGGTTTTTAAATTACGTTACTTACATGGGTCCAACCTCTGTTTCCTCTTTGATAGAATAAATAGATTAAATTACATCATCTACAATGTTCTTCCAACCCTTAAGATTCTCTCATTTTTATGGCTAAAGCCACAGTGGCATGATGTTAATTTGAAGGCGCATTAAGAAAGAGTATTGTGTGGATTAGCTAAGGAACATTATTTTTAATCAACAAAAAAGCCAAAATATAAGCTCCCTGTCAGTGCAGCAGTTGTCCTGATGGAAGAGGTGGGGTGAGCCAATGTGGGAATGGTACATGCAATTTAAAAAGCCTTGGGGGCCATTGGAGATGTCATTGGAAGTTACTGACAAACCTTCCTTCAATTCTGCAACCCCTATCACCACTCAGGCCTTGCCTTGGGCCTTTGTGGTTCCTGGATTGAGGGCCTAGATAATTCAAGAAAATGTGAAGAAAGCTTTTGCACCAGGGCCCCAGAGGGCACCCTTGCGCCTTTCTAGACATGAAGGGGAAGCAGCCCTTACAGGTCAGCCCTGAAACACAGTATCATATTTCTAGTAAACGCACGCTTTCATTCCAAAGTTCACTGCAAATACTCGCAGATCTTGGCCAAGAATGAACTTGCCCCTTAAAATTGTAAGACATTTTTTAACAGCCACCAAATCACTCAATGCTAAGACTCCGGGGTCACAAGATTTCATGAAAGACCTCGCTGCTTTTGTTTTCAAATTGTTGACCAGAAGTCAGTGGGAAGTGAGGCAGTAACAGAGACCATATTTGCCCTGCAGTCGTATTTGTTTCTACAAAGCCATTTTGAAAAATAAGACTTGTAGGTTTTCTGAAAACAATTTGTTGATTTGGCATGAAGACAGTTTATCCTTTTTGATCTCTCATTGATTGCTTTCCTTACTAAAACAGCTTCAACTTGGAACACACATAACCTGATCAGTCCTCATAGTAGACAATACACAGTTAGCTGCCTGTGTGGGGGAGTGCTCACTTGCACGTATATGTGTATATATACTCATTGGTTTTGGTTTACGTTGTTTAACAGAAACATAAATGCCTGCAGGAATTTTAATGTTTGTATCTTATAAGAATACCACATTTCCCATGCTTCTAAGAACTCAGAAACATATTTCATTTGTGTTTAGAATAAAATCTGGGATGTAAAATTCTGAACAATGATGTAACTGATATGGTTGAACAAACGTCTGTATGGCAAGACCAAGTGTCATTGATTTGTTTGTGGAACTGAACCATTTGAAGTCAAGTTTGAAGGTCTTCGTGACTTACTTGCCAGCACTCTTTACTGGTTAGTCAGTTTGTAATGAGCTTCAGCATAGCTCTGGGCCTAGGACCGAAACGAAAGTGTGAGGATGCAAAGCCATACAAAATAATTCTACCAACTGCACGACATTACACAACTTCAGTTTTTGATACCTAATCCCTCAAAGCCACCTTGAACCATACGCTGCAGCCATCAAGAGTGCAGAAGGGGAAAGGCTGAGGGATTAAGGAGTCATTACTGTGAGAGGGAAACACATTTTCTCAGCTGTTCTGGTTTCAATGAAGAGGGATTTTCCCTGAGCCCTCTGCTCCCATTCCCCCATGGAAAAGAGAGTTACTTGTCAGGTTGGGAATTTAAAATAAATACGGCATACAGAGCTCAGTTCCACCAACTATAGGAGAAAGGCCCCCCGATCTTGGTGTCCTACTCGGTGGGACCACAGCTGGGAGACCCTCCTGACTCCAGCACTGCTAAGAGCATGGCTAACTTTCTTGGAGATGTGGTTAACAGTACCAATCACTTCTCATAAAGTACAATGTTTAACTTTGCCAGTACCTGGAGTTTCCACATGTCTGTATCTTCCTTCCCAAGATCCCAACCGTTTATAACAAACCAATGAAGAATATAATTAGCAGAAACATCCTCTCAAATTTCCATACACTTTCACATCCCCTACATCAAGCCCATACTCACGTCTGTGTACTAATTTGAACTGTACATGCTACAAATGTACTCAAGGTTAAGATAAGAAAATGGCCTTGAGACTTCATGAAGTGGAAAGAGTAATGTACAAATGTCTATATTTTAAACACTGCATTAAGTTCTATGGAGTCAATTTTTGTGCAGATTCATGAATGTTTCTATTGGCTTTTAAAATATATATATTATTTTTCCTTTGTTTTTAACCTTACAGCTAAATTCTTTCCTAATGACTTTTATAGAAGATTTTTTATGTTTAATTAGCTCTCTTCCTACAGACATATATTGTATCATTTTTTCAAATCAATAGATATTCTAAGCAAATATCCGCTTCTTAACACAACAATAGCAGCTTTTCTATAGATAGCTCTTTTCTATAATTACTGGATTTCAGGTTATTAAATAGAGATGTAGAAGAGAGGTGAAAATTTTATTTAGCCCAAGAATAAGTCCACGGGAAGTTTTAATAGATTGGCAAAATAGTTGTTTTATGATCAGTGAAGGCTTTCTCAGAGCTAGGCGCTATCTGTTTAATTTAGCACCATGGAGGGAAGGAGCCTATCAGTGTTTCCTCCTGATCCATGCCTCTTTCACTTCTTTGCCCCACACTCTGAAGCCATGGTCAAAAGTTCCACTTCCCCAGCCACTGTCACTGCTGGGGACCCCACCCCCACCACACTGGACAGAAGTCAGCTGGGTTGGCTGACATCCCTGAGAGCTTCCTCAATTCAAGCACACAAGTGGGCCTACAATAAGGTCACAGTGTGACCTCCTGTTATCCATCCCTGTGATTACAGTGATGCCTGTACCATGAAGATGGAAATCCTATTCACTTCATCGAGGGTGGGTCATCCTGGTAGGACCTTGAAAACTACAGAAATCCTTTATTTTCTACTAGAGAAAAATTATGTCACTAGCAACTGAAGTGTTTCTAGGAAGGTCTAAACTTAATGAGTGTACATTTTTAGCCTAAAGTCTGTCCTCAGACTAGTTAGAAGTGTTCAGTCTCTTTTAGTACCTGAGAGTGAAAGTGAAGTCGCTCAGTCGTGTCCGACTCTTTAACTGTACCCTACCAGGCTCCTCTGTCCATGGGATTTTCCAGGCAATAGTACTGGAGTGGATTGCCATTTTCTTCTCCAGGGGATCTTCCCAAACCAGGGATTGAACCCTGGTCTCCCGCATTGTAGACAGACACTTCACAGTCTGAGCCACCAGGGAAGTCCCTCTTTTAGTACCTATAAGTCTTGAATCCCTGGGCTTGCGTGTGTGTGTGTGTGTGTGTGTGTGTGTGTGTGTGTGTGTGTGTAACAGATGTGAGTTGGGGATGTTAGAATTCATGCTTGCCTGAAATTCCTATATCAGATCCTGTTCAGCTCCTCCCATAATGTACCTGGGCATCTAAATTTACTTTCTCAGGCTTTCCTTGAGAATCACAAGACTCATCATTTGCTTTCAACGCACTCCTGGTGTTGAGGTCCTCAGGTAACAACAGCTCTCTTGTCCTACTTTTTCAGGATATAACAAGGAAGAGTGATCTAAAACTTTATTAGTCTTCCTCTGAAACTACTGAAGGATTCTGAAATTACAGTGGAGACCAAGAGGAAATCCTTACCATGACTTGCTTCAAGGGAAAGGGAGCCAGAAGTGGCAGGACCCAGCGAGAGCGGAATGGAGGGGAGATGAGAAAACAGAAAACATTCTCAGGATTCAGCAGGGAAAGCAGAAATGAGGTGAGAGGGAGCTTTCATCATTGTTAACCGATTTTTAATTTACTTGGCCTCTAAGGAATAACATGAAAGCAATTCCGGTTCACAGCGCCAAGATTTTTATTTCTCTCCTTTTATGATTATTATTTACTATGAAAGTAGTATTAAAACAGCATTAATGGCATTTCTAAACATGAAAACCCTCATTTCCCATTATCCTCACACACTGCCCTTTCAGCGACCTCCCAGTTCTCTCCCAGGAAGCCCTGGGATCTAAAATACCGCCCCCCCTAAATATTTAAATGCTCAAGATTCTCCGTTGTTCCCACTGCTCCACAGAGCAGTTCTCTGTCAACCACAGCAGCCCCAAGGCTCTGAATGCCACCTAGATGGAGAATTAAAGCTCCTTGCTCCACTTACCCTCTCCCCTCTTACCCCACTTGCCCTCTCCCCTCTTGCCCATTCAAGACCTCTCAGGCTCTGCAAATCATAAAACTTAAGGGCACACAGCCCACCTCCTCCCCACAGTAAATGCATGTTGGCAGATCCATTGGTGAGCCCCATGTAAGTCAGTGATGCAAACAGATTCTAAAAGGAAAGTGGTGTTTTCTTTCCCTCCTGCAGCCTCTACACCTATGTGTTTAGGAAGCCAGTTCACCAAGTGAGTTAGTCTCAAGAGGAATGTACTTGCCATACTGGGAGTTTTGATTGTTGTTTTTTCCTATCACTGTATTTAACCATAAACTGTGGGAGGTTTTTTTTTTTTTTTTTTTTGGTCCCTTCTTATTTCTGGAAAACCTTGTAGTTTCCTTTCAGATATTAGAATAGCATCATTCACTGCTTCTCATTTTAAGTTCTGCTCTCATATTTTCCCTTCCCGGCAGTTCAGTCTTAATCTTTACCTTTTGGGACCTCTACTTCCTAAGAGGCATGGTCTGCACTCTTCTTTCCCCCACCCCTCCTCCTGTGAGCTGTCATACTGTTATTCAATCATTTAGTCATGCCCAACTCTTTGCAACCCCGTGGACTGCAGCACCCCAGGCTTCCCTGTCTTTCACTGTCTCCAGGGGTTTGCTCAAACTCATTTCCATTGAATCAATGATGCCGTCCAACCATCTCATCCTCTGTTTCCTTCTTCTCCTCCTGCTTTCAATGTTTCCCAGCATCAGGGTCTTTTCCAATGACTCAGCTCTTCACATCAGTGGCCAAAGTATTGGAGTTTCAGCTTCAGTGTCAGTCCTTCCAATGGTTATTCAGGACTGATTCCCCTTCGGATTGACTGGTTGGATCTCCTTGCAGTCCAAGGGACTCTCAAGACTCTTCTCCAACATCACAGTTCAAAAGCTTCAATTCTTCAGTGCTCAGACTTTTTTATGGCCCAATTCTCACATCCATACATGACCACTGGAAAAGCCATAGCTTTGACTAGACAGGCTTTTGTCAGCAAAGTAATGCCTCTGCTTTTTAATATGGTGTCTAGGTTTGTCAAAGCTTTCCTTCCAGTGTCTTTTAACTTCATGGCTGTGGTCCCAGTCCTTTTTGGAGCCAAAAAAAGTAAAGTCTTGTATTGTTTCCATTTTTCCCCCACCTATTTACCATGAAGTGAAGGGACTGCATGCTGCTGTCATGTAGGAAGAAATAGGAAAGTGGTAGGGGTCTGGCACAGCTGGCTGCCTGTTGACGGGAGAAGATAATCCTCCAGTCAACTCCTTGGGGTCTCCACCAACGTGATGGCCTCTGAGTAGAGGTTGTATGTGAATTTTCAAAGAATCTCTTCAGTTCCTTCTTGACCTGCTCCTCGACCAAGGGTCCCTTCAAAGAGTGTTAACTGCATCCAGGCATTACTATCTCCAAACACTTCTTTGATTGGGGCATCCTTTGGGTGGGCCAGCAGCTTCCTGAAGACCTCTGTATCTTCTCTGACTTTACAGACCTCCTTTCAGACCCTTGGGGTCCTGTGTGAACCCTCTAATAGATCGGAAGACTGACTCCATTTTCTTCCTGTGTATTCAAAGCCAGGGTTGCCACACACTGCATGAATTGGCTGTTCTGGTGAGGCTTCTGCCTGATGAAACCACAGGAGAGAAGTAGCCTCAGTCTTTGTTCTCATGTCTGGCCCCCTAACTCTGGGGGACACACATCAACCTTCTGTTCCGGGGTTCATGCCAGGATGGCGCTGCCAGCCCTGCACCTCTATAAGCGTTGAGTCAAGAATGAGATGCCTGGGGCCCTACTTGCAATTCAGCCACTGTCTCTCTGCCTTTCTTGAAAGGAGAGCTCACCATCTATGAGCATGCTGCTCTCCCCCGATGTCTCTGGGGGACCACAGTCCAGAGGAGGCACTGACGTGTAGTTGGGAACATGGGACTTGGCCTGACCAATGGAAAGATGATGGGTGTCCCGTGTTACCTCCAGGCCTTAGCTTTTAAAAACTGCTGCCTTCTTGCTTTCTCTTCCTTGTTGTCACTTCCATGCAGAGAACTGTCATGCCTCAGAGGCTGTCAGAACACAGCGTACAAGGAGCTTTGGTTCCCAAGTGTCTGCACAGAGGAGAGCCACCCTCTGAATAGTGACACACCTGTAGATTTCTGAGTGATGCCAACCCTGCATCCTGTTATAATACCCAGAACTGCCCATCCTGACAGCTAATGTGTCTGTGAGAGAAGGCAAAGAGTTTTGAGATGTTTGCTGGAGGTGATACAGCCAGTAGTACCACCTGTAAATGAGGTCCAGGAATGCATAGTGGAGAAGGAAATGGCAACCCACTCCAGTACTCTTGCCTAGAGAATTCAGTGGACAGAGGAGCCTGGTGGGCTGCTGTTCATGGGGTTGCACAGAGTCGGACACTACTGAAGCAACTTAGCCTGCCTGCATGCATTGGAGAAGGAAATGGCAACCCACTCCAGTGTTCTTGCCTGGAGAATCCCAGGGACAGAGGAGCCTGCTGGGCTGCTGTCTATGAGGTCACACAGAGTCAGACATGACTGAAGTGACTTAGCAGCAGCAGCAGCAGCAACAGGAATGCATAGATCCCACTGTTGAGGATTTTCTTTCAAATATATATAGATTATGAACTGACTTCCTTTAACCCAGCTTTGAGCCCTGATCATTGCCATCATCATAATCATTACCATCATCCTTATTAAACTTCATGGGCCAGAAACTGCGCTGATTCTCTTATAGATATTAGCTCATTTAATTCTCAAAACAGCCACATTTCACAGATGAAGAAATTAAAGCACAAGGTTCATGGAATTCACTGAAGGTTATATACCAAGAGGCAGGGCAATCAAGAGGCAAATCCAGTCAGTCTTGCTCTAAAGCCTAAGGTTTTAATCAATGAAGCACACAGCCTCCAATTTCAAAGTACTCTTCCTGTTTTTCATAGACTTTGAGAAAAGTCTATTCAGCATATTATACACACATTGTAAGTGGTTGTATTGCTCCTGTTTCCCTCAAGAGACCTCATGGAGGGAATACAGACAGTGAAGATGCAGAGGAGAGACAAGTTCAGGGACCATGTGTTTTGCTGTCTGATTACATCTGCACTGGCTACACACAGGGTCCCTGTGATGAGTGTGATTTGGCCTCACTTCACAAACCCGGCTTCCCTGATCGCTCAGTTGGTAAAGAATCCGCCGCAATGCAAGAGACCTCGGTTCTATTCCTGGGTCAGGAAGATCCGCTGGAGAAGGGAAAGGCTACCCACTCCAGTATTCTTGGTCTTCCCTTGTGGCTCAGCTGGTAAAGAATCCGCCTATAATGCGCAAGACCTGGGTTCGATCCCTGGGCTGGGAAGATCCCCTGGAGAAAAGAAAGGCTACCCACTCCAGTATTCTGGCCTGGAGAATTCCATGGACTGCAGAGTCTACGGTGTTGCAGAGTCAGACGTGACTGAGCGACTTTCACTTTCACTTTCTACACAAACTACTGCTGCTCTGAATAGGAAAAATAGTCCTCCTCTTGACATCATTAAAAATCCAAAACATCCGCCAACCGAAGAATGAATAAAGAATGTGCGTGCGTGTGTGTGTTTTCCAAGTCACGTCCGACTCTTTGTGACCCCAGATGTGCGTGCGTGTGTGTGTTTTCCAAGTCATGTCTGACTCTTTGTGACCCCATGGACTGTAGCCCACCAGGCTCTTCTGTTTCTGAGATTTCCCAGGCAAGAATACTGGAGTGGGTTTCCATTTCCTCCTCCAAGAGATCTTCCTGACCCGGGGATCAGACCCATGTTTCCTGTATCTCCTGCATTGGTAAATGGAATCTTTATCACTGAGTCACCTGGGAAGTCCAAAGATGTAGAAATGAAATAGTGCAGAGATGTGGATGGACCAAGAGACTCTCATACAGAGTGAAGTAAACCAAAAAGAGAAAAACAAATATGGTATAATATAACTCCGTGTGGATCAGAAAAATGGTACAGATGAACTTATTTGCAAAGCAGAAACAGAGACACAGACATGGAGAACAAACTTGTGGAAACCAAGAGGGGAAGGAAAGTGGGATTGAATCCGGAGATTGGACATATATACACTGTGTGCATGCCTGCTCAGTTGCTTTAGTTGTGTCTGACTCTTTGTGACCCTATGGACTATAGCCCACCATAGTCCTCTGTCCTTGAAACTCTCCAGGCAAGAATACTGAAGTGGATTGCTAAGCCCTCCTCCAGGAGATCTTCCCTACCCAGGGACTGAACCTGCATCTCTTATGTCTCCAGCATTAGCAGGCGGCTTCTTTACTGCTATCGCCACCTGGGAAGCCCCCTATATACACTACTGTGTATTAATATTATAAAACAGGTAACTAATGAGAACCTACTGTATAGCACAAGTAATCTACTCAGTACTCTCTGGTGACCTAAAAGGGAAGGAAATCTTAAAAAGAGAGGTATGTGTATACGTGTAACTGATGCACTTTGCTGTACAGTAGAAACTAATATATTGTAAAGCAACTGTATTTCAACATAGTAAAAAAAAAATACCAACACAAAACAGAATAACCTTCTTAACATTATAACCCCTGTACACATGCACACAGGCACATAAACCTACACACAAATTGTTCAGCTCATTCTTTGACTAAATTTTGGTTTTCAATTTTACTCCAAAAAATTTGGCACAAGAGCTTGGTTACTGGAGGAAAAGGCTATAAGAAGAAGTTGTGCTTGAAGTAAGTACCAAATGGTAGTTTCTAAATATAGTGCTCAAAATGGAGCCCCCCATCACCTCCACTTTTGCCTTCCCACGCCCACCTCCATCCCCTCCCTAACTTTTCAGCAGTGCCTCTGCACCGAGTTTGCATTGAAACCTTCTATCTGTCTTGTAAACTTCCCAATGGCCACATACATCCCGGCACCCTCTCCCTCTCCCTCTCTCCATGTCTATTGCGAGGCTGGGGGATTGGGGTCAACCATGAACTCCTTGTGTTCAACTCCTGCCTCTCTGGGAAAGCTGTTCAAGTTCCCATGGAGACAGAGCCCCCAACAGCACCTGCCTTTGAAAGTCCATCCAAACGTGAAGAA
Organism: Ovis aries; assembly: GCF_016772045.2. Classification (NCBI taxonomy): domain Eukaryota; kingdom Metazoa; phylum Chordata; class Mammalia; order Artiodactyla; family Bovidae; genus Ovis; species Ovis aries. The sequence goes on from NC_056062.1 coordinate 2,488,041, forward strand.
TAATCATTGATCAACGTGAATTCAAAATAGCTACATAACTGAATTCCCTATTCAGGGTGTGATTCTAGAAAAGGAAACACCACGTTCTGCTCTTTCTCATACCATTATTTCCTGCTAATCTTCCACATGTCGAACTTGTCTTTCTAGTTTTTATTTTAATAGTTGCATGAGGTTACATTACACAGGTGAAAAAATAATCCATGTAACAATTCTCTAGATGACGAATATTTAGGATTTATTTTGGTCCAACTTCAGCTAATTTTCACTAAGATAAAAATTACATAGTTTCTCCATAAAGACAAATTAGTGAAATAGAATTAATCTTAGCTCTCCAGAGAAACATACCTCCATGGAGTAATGATTTCCAACAGGATCCAAAAGGATCAGCGGGAGGCTTCCACACAATCTAACCGAGTCTGTAAAATTAAGTATTCTGAGTTAAAAGTTACCTATTTGTTAATAATGAACTTATTAACAGGAACTTTTCAAGCTTTGTTCACTTGGGAATCCAGGAACCACAAAAAGTTCAACATGCTTAACAGTGTAAGCATTTGTAGATTTTCCACAATGTATTTTGATGTTGGATTATTACTCTCGGAAGGAGATCTGATGTTGCCTTTCCCTCTCTGTTGCTTTCTCCATCTTAGGGTGTTGACCTTCTCCCCAATCCCACTGCTGAGCTTTTGGGGTTGAATGACTGTGGTATCCAAGGAAATACACCAAGAGACTCAGTGAGAGGCTTCACACTGTGCAGAGGCTCGAGGCCCCTTAGTCCAAGGCTGGAGCCGGAAAAAGCTGAATCGTCCATGGGTCACAGTCTGAGAACAGTAATCAAGGGATCCAAAAGTGATGCCTGAGGACCACATCCCATGGGAGAGGTGAAGGAGAAAGTGGAAGAACATGAAACCAGGTAAGACTTCCAAAGAATAGAGCATTGGTCAGGACAAGATGTTCAGAAGAGGTATGAGAAGTAGATTGATTGATTGATTTTTATTGCTGACTGTTATTTTTACGAAACTCTACTATGCCAAAGAAGCCTGGGGAAAGCTATTTGTGGGACCATTGGGTGTCCCCACCCTGAGGGAGGCAGGCAAGCCCAGCAACTGCAGCTTCTGGAGCAGAGACTCCTGGAAGCACATAGGTTTTCAGCTCTCCTCTGCTTGAGATGCTGGCTGGCAGCCCCTGGTTTCCAGTTTTTGTCCAAGACAAGTTTGTTCCCACAACCCTCACAGAGAGATATCTGGGGTCTCTGGGCCAGTCCACTCTGAAACAAGGCCCCAGAGTGGCTTCAGAACAGGTCCTCTGCCTCCACTGAACTGATGGTCCTTTGCTCTGAAGTCACCTCTGCTTCAACCCACAGCTGGGTCCTCTTCAGCCACAATTTATGAAACAGACTCTGCATATAGGATGCATCAGTGCCAGGGGTGAGGAAAAGTGTTCTTGTCCACCTGGTGCCTGAAAAAGGGCTGGATGCAGCCCCACCATTCATTTCCTCCTTGCTGAACTTTGATGGCCACTCAGACTCGCTCCTCCAGCAGGGAGAGCTCCCTGGTGAGGTCTGTGATGGCACAGGTGGGGGCCTCCTGGGGGTGCAGTCCAGGGCACTCTGAACATGGAAGATGGTCTTGTGCTGCAAGGGGCGAGGGACTCTGTGGTCAGCAAACAGCACCTGTGGGGCCTTCAGCAGCTGAGATTGAATGATGTTTCCTAGTGTGTGGTTTTCCTTGTTGATGGTAAACAAACAGGCTTTGGGTACCTTAATGTCCTTGTTGATGGGGATCTTTTTCTTACCCAGGAAGGCAGAAGGGGTGGTCATTTCAGCAGTGCAGCTGCCTCCAAAGCCTCAGTCGCCACCACCACAACAGGAAGTAGATTTAAAGTGGGTGCAGCATCTTATCAGGACCATTGCCTGGCACTCGGTTAGCAAGTGTAATTACAGATGAGTGATGATGTATTTACTCAGCAACAACCTTAAAGTGATATAAGATCTAAAAATGAATTCCAAATTATTCATACTATTTCATCCAATCGAGGATGCTATTTTGTGTCCTATGCATCTGACTGCTTTCAATGAAATTTAATATGGGTAGAATGTAAAAACTAAATATACAGACAAAATCAAAAGAATGTGTAGAAGAATATTTGTACAATTTTTGTCAAGGAAGAGACCTTAAGATGACATATACATATATGTGTGTGTATGTGTGTGTGTGTTTTATACACATGACTCCAGAGAGAATACGTAAGTTCTATAGTCCCTAAAAGTACTATCTGTACTGTTGTTTCACTTAGGTTTTGAATGTCTAGTTAGGCTAGAACACAGTGACCAGATTGACCCTCACATATCAGTAGTGTAATCCAGTGAAGGTTTCCTTTGCTCTCTCAGCCCAGGCTGATGGCGTCAGGAAGCTTCCTTCTTCTGTACCGTCAGCAGCCCCAGTCTGCCAGCCACTGCCGCGCGGAAGGGACGGAGGAGACAGACGGAGACCCTGAGCGGCTCTGGCCCAAAGCCAGCCCTGTGCCTCCTGCTCCTGCTCCATCGGCAGAGTAGTCTCACAGGCGATTGAAAGTTACATCATAAGGCAAATTATCCAGCTGGTTAGTATCGATTTATATTTATAAAAATGCATAAGGACATAGAGTTGTTTTGCTCCTTTTTTCAGATTTTATTGGCATATAGTTGATTTACAATGTGTTAGTTTCAAGTGTACAACACAGTGATACAGTTATATATATATATACACACATACGTATATACATATTCTTTATATATACTCCTTTTCAGATACTTTTCCCAAGTATAGTTCCCTGCGGTATACAGTAGACCCTTGTTGTTTATCTATCTATACATAGCAGTGTATATATGTTAATCCCAAACTCATAATTTATCCCTCCTAACCCTTTCCCCTTTGGTAAACCTTTCCCCTAGGCTTTCTACATCTGTAGGTCTATTTCTGTTTTGGAAGCAAGTTCATTTGTATGTTTTTTTAGATTCTATATGTAAGTGATATCATATGATATTTGTTTTTCTCTATAAGGACATATACCTTGGCATGGAAATGGCACCCCACTCCAGTATTCCTGTCTGGATAATCCCAAGGGCAAAGGAGCCTGGACAGCTAGAGTCCATGAGATTGCAAAGAGCTGGACACAAATGAGCATGCACGGAAGGACATATGACTGTAATAATCAATATGGCTTCACTTTGCCCTACACACAGTTCTGAAAGATACTTTGCTAAAATGTTTTCAGCTCAGACAGCTGACATTAATGCTATTAGGTATTATTCACCAGAAATCACTGTGAAGTCTACTCTGTTTATTCAAGCAATTCACATCCCCAGCAGCTGGATGGCTGACCTATTTCACTGTAGTTGGATGATGTTACTTTTTTGTTTGCTGTTTTGCTTAAGTGATGCATTAAAATTTTCATCTGATTTTTGTATACTTTGTACCTCTGATTCCCTAGTGAGGAAGAAAATGTTTGTAGTCATTTTTCTTTTAAATTTATAGCTTGCCTTTCCTTTTAACGGCCATTTGTATATTAGGAATAGCAACTTGTTATGTCTTCTGATAGTATTCTAATTGCATATAATTTTCCCAATTCATTGTTTTGCATAAGCTATATACTAAATACTGCATATATAATGCACATATATGTATATAGGGAGACTGTGTTTTCCAAGTTTCCAAGTTTCATATCTACTACCTTAAAATCTTCCCCTTGAACAAAATGTTATAAATATTCTTCTACATATTATTTTATCTTTATTTTATAGTTAGTTTTCATATTTTATTCATATTAAGCTTTCACATGAAGACAGGGTCAAGGAAGAACTTCTGGGAGTTAGTTGCCCTTTTAAGTTCCAGGTTTTTCTACCATGTCTTTATATCACTCTTGTCCCACAGGTCATTTCTTCCTATTCAAACTATATCTTCTAAGTGTTTCCATTAGTGTCTGTGGAAATAGTAAACTGCTTTTCTTTTATACTTATCTACAGAAATTTTTCTTGAATTTACTCCATTTAATTAAAAAAATTTTAATTGAACAAGCACTTACTGTCTACTGTTTTCTGCTGTTTCTCCAATGTTGGGAAAAGATTTCCTGAAACACCAAAAGGGACCTATGTGACATGGTGATTCCCCATAGGCCCTTCCAAACCCATCAGATAAGATATGATTCCTGAGGCCAACATTCCCCAGGGTTTAGTTTACAGAGTGAAGCTTTATATTAAGGGGCCAATTTTCCATCCTCTAATCATCATTTGGGATTTGGTGGTGGGAGGGGAAATGTTAAAAGAATGTCAGTCATGTTGGGGAGGGACTGTCTTTTCTGTCCTCTTGTAGGAAAAAAAAATAAAATAAAATCTGATTTTCACTTCCTTTTTTTCAGTCTGTACATGGTTTAGAGGAAGGAAGTGCTTAGGGGAAAAATCAGTTTCCTAAAGTTTTTAGAACCCAAAGACAGGAGATTGGCTTTTTCTTTTGCTAAAACAACAACTGCAAACGGATATTTATATAAAGAGTTTGGTCAAACCTAACAACTTAAGAGTGTATTTTTAGATTTCTGCTTGGCCAAGGGGGAAACATAATAAATGAGCCTTATGTTCTTAAATGGGCATGCAGTTGAAATCAAAATATTTGCGCAATCTGACAGAAGTCACCAAGGACCATAGCTTTCCTAGGTGTTGTTAGAAATTGCCGAGCAATGGCCCTATTATCATGGCTTTCTTTATTCCTTTTTCTCATAACTTATTTTCACTTTCAGTACTCAGAAGCTTTCTAGTGTGAATATGTCAAAGCAAAAGGAATAAAGATTATGTAAACATAGAGATACAAATACAGAGTTCAGTAACTCTGGCTGAGTGAATACAGGGTTGTGCTTCCTGCTGTGGATACCACCAGCTGCATGTGGCTCCTGACCACTTGAAAGGTCCTAATAGAGTTGTGCATAAGTGCTCACTCAGGACATATGATAAAAAACTATGTTCTGTGATTACATATTGAATGGTTAACTTAAACATATGATTAAAATTAATTTCAAGAATCTCTTAGAAGGAATGGAGTAGCCCTCATAGTCAACAAAGGAGTTCAAAATGTAGTACTTGGATGCAATCTCAAAATGACAGAATGATCTCTGTTCATTTCCAAGGCAAACCATTCAATATCACAGTAATCCAAGTCTATGCCCCAACCACTAATGATGAAAAAATTGAACTTGAAAGGGTCTATGATGACCTACAAGACCTTCTAGAATTAACACCCAAAAAAGATATCCTTTTCATCATAGGGGACTAGGATGCAAAAATAGAAAGTCAAGAGATACCTGTAGTAACAGGCAAGTTCGGCCTTGGAGTGTGGAATGAAGCAGAGCAAAGGCTAATAGAGTTTTGCCAAGAGAATGCACTGGTCATAGCAAGCAAGCTCTTCCAATAACATAAGAGAAGACTCTACACATGGACATCACCAGATGGTCATACTGAAATCAGATTGATTATATTCTTTGTAGCTGAAGATGGAGAAGCTCTATACAGTCAGCAAAAACAAGACCAGGAAATGACTGTAACTCAGACTTTAACTCCTTATTGTGACATTCAAACTTCAATTGAAGAAAGTAGGGAAAACCATTAGACCATTCAGATATGACCTAAATCAAATCCCTAATAAATAGATTCAAGGGAATTGATATGATAGAGTGCCTGAAGAGGAATGGACAGAGGTTCGTGACAATACATGAGGCAGCAATCAAGACCATCCTCAAGAAAAAGAAATGCAAAAAGGGAAAATGAGTGTCTGAGGAGGTCTTACAGATAGTTGAGAAAAGAAGAGAAGTGAAAGGCAAAGGAAAAGGAAGGATAGAGCCATCTGAATGCAGAGTTCCAAAGAACAGCAAGGAGAGATCACTGCCTTCCTTAGTGATCAACGCAAAGAAATAGAGGAAACGAATAGATTAGGAAAGACTAGAGATCTCTTCAAGAAAATTAGAGATACCAAGGGAATATTTCATGCAAATGTGGGCACAATAAAGACAAAAATGGTATGACTATAACAGAAGCAGGAGATATTAAGAAGAGGTGGCAAGAACACACAGAAAAACCATATCAAAAAAGTCTTTATGACCCAGATAATCAAGATAGTGTGATCACTCACCTAGAGACAGACATCGCAGAAGGTGAAGTCAAGTGGGCCTTAGGAAGCATCTTATGAACAAAGCGAGTGGAGGTGATGGAATGCCAGCGGAGCAATTGCAAGTCCTAAAAGATGATGCCGTGAAAGTGCTGCATTCAAATGCCAGCAAATTTGGAAAACTCAGTAGTGGCCACAGGACTGGAAAAGGTCAGTTTTCATTCCAATGCCGAAGAAAGGCAGTGCCAAAGAATGTTCAAACTACCATACAATTGTACTCATCTCACATGTTAGTAAAGTAGTGCTCAAAATTCTCCAAGCCAGGCTTCAACAGTACATGAACCGTGAACTTCCAGATGTTCAAGCTGGATTTAGCAAAGGCAAAGAAACCAGAGATCAAATTGCCAACATCTGCTAGATCATTGAAAAAGCAAGAGAGTTCCAGAAAAACATCTACTTCAGCTTTATTGAATATGCCAAAGCCTTTGACTGTGTAGATCACAACAAACTGGAAAATTCTTAAAGAGATGGGAATACCAGACCACCTGACCTGCCTCCTGAGAAGTCTGTATGCAGCTCAAGACACAACAGTTAAAACCAAACATGGAACAGCAGACTGGTTCCAAACTGGGAAAGGAGTATGTCAAGACTGTATATTGTCACCCTGCTTATTTAACTTATATGCAGAGTACATCATGAGAAATGCTGGGCTGGAGGAAGCACAAGCTGGAATCAAGACTGCCAGGAGAAAAATCAATAATCTCAGATATGCAGATCACACCACCCTTATGGCAGAAAGCGAAGAACTAAGAGCCTCTTGATGAAAGTGAAAAAGGAGAGTGAAAAGCTGGCTTAAAACTCAACACTCAGAAAACGATGATCATGGCATCTGGTCCCATCACTTCATGGCAAATAGATGGGGAAACAGTGCCAGATTTTATTTTTCCGGGCTCCAAAATCACTGCAGACGGTGATTGCAGCCATGAAATTAAAAGACGCTTTCTCCTTAGAAGAAAAGCTATGATCAACTTACGCAGCATATTAAAAACCAGAGACATTACTTTGCCAACAAAGGTCCATCTAGCCAAAGCTATGGTTTTTCCAGTAGTCATGTACAGATGTGAGAGTTGGACTACAAGGAAAGCTGAGCGCCGAACAATTGATGCTTTTGAACTGTGGTGTTGGAGAAGTCTCTTGACAGTCCCTTGGACTTCAAGGAGATCCAACCAGTCCATCCTAAAGGAAATCAGTCCTGAATATTCATTGGAAGGACCGATGCTGAAGCTGAAACTCTAATACTTTGGCCACCTGATGAGAGCAACTGACTCATTGGCAAGGACCCTTATGCTGAGAATGACTGAAAGCAGGCAGAGGAGGGAACAACAGAGGATGAGATGGTGGGATGGCATCACTGCCTTCATGGATATGAGTTTGCATAAGCTCTGGGAGATGGTGAAGGACCGGGAAGACTGGCATGCTGCAGTCCATGGGACCGCAAAGAGTTGGACACAATTGAATGACTGAACTCCTCTGAACTGATTAGCAGGCAGATTTTTTACCACTAGTGCCACCTGGGAAGCCTAATACACACACACACACACACACACACACACACACGTATATATATGACTGAATCACTTTTCTGTTCGGCACAATAAACTTCATGGTATCTGTTTTCTCTGTTGAAATGTGACTAGGAAAGCATTTTATTTGCATATGTGACTCACAAACTCTTTCTACTATGCAGCCCTGTAGTAGGGTATTGGAAATAAGGGCTGAAGTAAACGTACCTAGATTTAAATCAGACTACCATTGCCCCAGCCATATATGACCTTGGGCAAGTTACGGGGACAGTCTGTGCTTTCAGTTGTCCTTTATCTAAAATGTGAGTGATATAATATCCCCATTCTCATAGGGCTGTGCAAGGATGAAGTGATCAGAGCCTGGCACAAAACAAGTGCTCACTAAGGCTTGATTGTGTTATTTCTTACTTCGGAATCCAGAAGAATGAGAGAAATTTCTCTGCATGAAGAATCTCTCAAGTTAAAGTCAGGACTGTGCTGAAGTGATGCTCCTCTCCCCCTTCCCCGTCTTCCTCCAGCCAGTTTATTGTACTGAGAAGTCACACCATCCCTCTAAATATGGCACCTATCCAGGATTTGTAGATTCTCTAATCAGGTATGTTTGACCCTCCATAGCTCCATCCAGTGCTCTGAGGAGTCCAAAGCAATGAGACAAAACTGCAGGTGTTTCTTTTCTGAGGGCACACTTAATATTCACATATACATGGATCTGACTTTAACGAGGTTAAGAACTTATTTATGACACCCCTGAAACCATGGGACATAATCCAAAAATAGCATTATAATGCATTCTGTTGAGCTTTTGCTACATATAAAGTATCACCCCTAAAGGCTTTAAGTGATTTTTTTTTCCATGTAAATTTACACCATTGTTTACTGAAGTGGGTCTTAGATCTTCTCCATCTTATGGTGAAAAGGATCTCAGAAAGACTGAGGAATTCCCCAGTGGTCCAGTGGTTAAAAGCTCCATGCTTCCAATGCAGAGGTCTTGGGTTCGATCCCTGGTCAGGGAAGATCATGCGTGCTGCATGGCATGGCCAAAAGCAAAATCAGTAATTGCCCAAAGTTTCATAGTTAGTGGTGGGCAAGGACTGATTCTCGCCCAAGTCTGTGTGTGGATGGGTACTGCCATGGGGTCATTTTATTTCTCAGACAACTGTCCATAGCTTTTGTTGTTGCTCAGTTGCTAAGTTGTGTCTGACTCTTTGTGATCCCACAAAATGTCAGCAGGTCTGCACAGCACAAATCACAGTCCTGTGGAGAAAAACAAGCGCTCTCATTTTACGGCAAAGATGTCACACTTATGAAAATGGAATACTTACTAGGATCATCACATTGTTTCTGCCTGAGCATGACTTCAGAAATCATTTTCAGCATCTCCTGTAGTCTACTCAGGGTGATGTTTTTGAGGGAAAATCTGTATCTCACTCATCTCAGCTGTCACATCACACAACACAACACTGAGCACATAGTTAGTGCCTGGTTAATGACTGCTCAGTGAATAAGTGTGTGATTGCCTGTGCTACCAGCCAGAGCTTGTCAGCTGAACCTCAGAACACAAAAAGGTTTTGAATGAGTACTCAGTTCTCCTAATATAACAAGTACCTTTCTAAGAGCAGCTGATTCACATCATACAATGGTACAATGGGTGCTTTAGAACATGAGGGTTAAATTCCCACTTGGAACCCCATGGAGGACCTTCCTCAGATTAAGGCATAGTCTTTGAGGGCCACCTTGATGTCAGTCAATGGTAACAAACTGGGACAAATGTGACTCATAGCCTGTTTTTATAGGACCTCCGAGCTAAGAATGCTTTTACATATTTAATGGTTTATTTTTTTTTAATGAATATGCAACAGACCATATGTGGCCCGTAATGCCTAAAATACTTACTTTTGACTATTTGCAGACAAAATGTTGACTTCTGCTTGAGGTCAAAGTGGCTCTATACCCAAGTGGAGTAGGACTACTTTACTTGGAAATATTTAGGAAGCCCGGATGGCACAGTGGTAATAGTATCCCCCTGCTAATGCAAGGGATGCTGGTTCAATCCCTGGGCTGGGAAGATTCCCTGGAGGAGGAAATGGCAACCCACTCCAGTATTCTTGCTTGGAGAATCTCATGAACAGAGGAGCAGGGCATTCTACAGTCCATAGGGTCACATAGAATAGGACATGACTGAGAGACTAAGCATGCAGGCACACACTTTGATCTGTGATCCCCAAACCAATCTGTCTCCAGCTGTAAAATTCTTATCTGCTTTCATTTGTACAAGAACACCAAAGTAACAGCCTTGCCACCTTCATCCCCTACCTAAAGCACCTGTGAAAAGGCACATGTCTTCCAGCTGCACAGCTTAGAGGCTGAGGCCTTGGGCTTTGGGGGACCTGAGTTCCAATCTCACCTCTTATTAAGCACCACTTGTTGGATGAAAAACTGGAGCATGTCAGTTAGTTTCCTCATTCACCAGCCATAAGGGCAACTTGCATGCTAAGTCACATCGGTCGTGTCCGACTCTTTGTGATCCCATGGACTGTAGCCCGCCAGGCTCCTCTGTCCGTGGGATTCTTCAGGCAAGAATACTGGAGTGCGTGGTCATTCCCTCCTCCAGGAGATCCTCCCAACCCAGGAATTTAACCTAGGTCTCCCACATGGCAGATTCTTTACCAGCTGAGCCACCAGGGAAGCCCACATGACTTACCTAGGATTGTCGAGTAAAGCAGTACACCAGTAAAGGAGCTCTGAAAAATGAGGAAAGTGTCTGGTTGAGTCAGAACTGAAGATATCCTGGTGCCAGGAGTCCCAGTGAGGCAGAAGGCCACATGGTCAAGAATCCAGAGGGTCCCCCACAGCAAAGGACAGAGCAGATCAGTGAGTCAGCAGCCAGGAAGCGAGTGGCAGTCAGAGCTTGCCAAGACAGAGCTCAGAGCAAATTTTAACAGAAAAAAAAAATGCAGTCAGGAAATATCCATGCAGCTAGAGCAGAAGAGCGAGGCTGGAAAAGGCTGGGAGGTAAGGTGTCTGGGGCTTGGATGGAGAACAAACACATGGGAATTGGCAGCGGAGGCAATTTGAGTGTAGCTTTGACACTGCCAAGCAGCAGTCAGAAGGGCGTGGGGGTGAGTGGCATGAGTATATGTGAGTGGCATCCCCTGGGTGACTGGCTTAGAGAGGTCATGACTGCAGGCTCAGGGGCCATGGGGCAGACTCTTTCCTGATGGTAACTTGGTCCCAGAGCTGATTCACTGATGACATGATCAGACTTGTATTTTAGAAAAAATCAGTTGGCCTCAGAAAAGATGGATGGATTCACTGGAGAGAAATTTGAAACAAAATAATTTATTCTCAGCATAGCTTCTGAGAAAAGGCTATATCAAATCAAAACCACCTAACTGCGCGCACATTTCCCACTGGGTGCTTCCTCCCTGGTTCCACTGTTCAACGCATTGTTAGTGATCCCTGTCTACTTCAGGCTGGAAACCACTTTAATGGGTACCTCGGATTATCAGTCCTCTTCCGAATGTGAGGAACTGTGATTCACTTCACTTATTCACAAACTTCTAGAAACACACTGCATTGGGATTTGACAGCTACTGTATTTTTTCTTTTGTCACTTAGAATTAGCTTCATATTCTATTTCAGAAATGATAACCAAAAGAGTTTGTTTTTATGGAAATAATGAAGCAGAGGAGGATGCTTTACCATTTGTTAGTGGCATCTGCCAGTCTGCTTGGCAGCACATGACAGTAACTATCTTTCTTGCTTTATAGAAATGACAGACTTAAATATGACTTCATTTTCAAATGCATTGTGAAGGGAATGAGGTACATATCATGTGTATCGCAAGCACCATAATGCCAAAGAGGTTGCACCTGACTTTCTTAACACAGCCTCTGCAGACGTCATTTACAGCAAGAAAGAGAAGGTATGGATATTACCAAATGACACATGACAGCCAGCTGCCACTAGAGAATTTGACTGTGTAATTCTGTGGCATTAGAGAAGGGAGTGGCTATTGTGTGTGTGTGTGTGTGTGTGTGTGTGTGTGTGTGCACGCACACACATATGTTGGAGGAAATTGTGGCAAGGTGATCAGAAAACACTAGTAGCATCAAGGACCCACAATTTTTGCCACAGATAATCCCCAATTGCTCTTTTTCCCCCAAGTAGTTTGTTAACTCCCAGAACTAAATCCCAGCTCTTGAGCTGACACTGAATAGTAACCATGAGAGCTGTTCACCAAGAATTTCTGCTTCTCTTTCCAAGCATGAGATAGGACAGTCATTTCCTGCCCCCTTAAAGTTCAAAAAGCACTCATTTGACATACCTTGGTCAATGAAGCATTAAAAAGTGATCCGTACCATATATGAGAAGAGGCTTCAAGGGCCAAGGGCTCTCTTATCCTCCTGGCATGACAAGAGGGTGGTCACTCCGTCAATGAGGATTCCTGAGTGCCCACTAGGTTCCAAATATCAAACAGGCAGACAGGCAGCGTAAGCAGAAGTGAATACGAAGATTTTGAGGTAAAATTGGTCTGTTTTGGCAAGTACTGACATCGGAGCCCTGACATAGAGTGCTACCATAGCTGATAAGCCTAAAATAGATGGCATGGCCAAGGGCTGGATGATGGACAACACGCCTCTGGGTCCAGAACACTGGTCATCCATGTAATCGGAATTTTTGTTGTTGTTCAGTCACTAAGTTGTGTCTGAATCTTTGTGAACCATGGACCGCAGCTCTCCAGGATTCTCTGTTCTTCACTATCTCCTGGAGTTTGCTCAAACTCATGTCCATTGAGTTGGTGATACCATCCAACCATCTCATCCTCTGTCACCCCCTTCTCTTCTTTCCCTCAATATTTCCCAGCTTCAGGGTCTTTTCCAGTGAACCGGCTCTTTGCATCAGGTGGCCAAAATATTGGAGCTTCAGCTTCAAGATCAATCCTTCCAAAGAACATTCACGGTTGATTTCCTTTAGGATTGACTGATTTGATGTACTTTGCTATGTTTTCCCAAAATTTTGGTAAAACTGTTACTGGTAAAAACATGATAGACAGAAAAAGTAGTTCTAGAGAAAAAGATTCAGTTCAGTTCAGTTCAGTTCAGCCGCTCAGTTGTGTCCGACTCTTTGCGACTCCATGAATCGCAGCACGCCAGGCTTCCTTGTCCATCACCATCTCCCGGAGTTCACTCAGATTCACGTCCATCGAGTCCATGATGCCATCCAGCCATCTCATCCTGGGTTGTCCCCTTCTCCTCCTGCCCCCAATCCCTCCCAGCATCAGAGTCTTTCCAATGAGTCAACTCTTCACATGAGGTGTCCAAAGTACTGGAGCTTCAGCTTTAGCATCCATCATCCCTTCCAAAGAAATCTCAGGGTTGATCTCCTTCAGAATGGACTGGTTGGATCTCCTTGCAGTCCAAGGGACCCTCAAGAGTCTTCTCCAACACCACAGTTCAAATGTATCAATTCTTCGGCGCTCAGCCTTCTTCACATTAGAAGCAATATTAGTGGGATGTATAGATTACCAATTGGAGGTCTTTCACAGGGCACCATAGAAAGAGATCTTGAAAACAATCAAGCCATTCACAAACCACTGTAAAAGAGAGGCAGGAATTGTTCAGAAATCTGGGAACCTTCAGTGTTAGAAGACACAGCTTCCTCACTCCAGCAGGTGAAAGATGAAGCTAAAAGCTTTGAAGCACAAAAGTCAATTAAGATTCTGCCTGTAGCAGTAGTGTATCTAGTGAGCTGGATTTTGCCCCAACCCACATTCATGTGCTAAAGTTCTCAACTCCAAGAACCTCAAAACCAATTCAACCCTAGTTTACACTGGAGCTTTGAAAGGTGATAGGCTAAAATGAGGCTGTTAGGGTGGGGCCCTCATCCAGTAAAATTAGTGTCCTTATAAGAAGAGGAAGATGCAGAAGCCAAGGGTGCTGAGGGAAGAGGCCAGGGGAGGACACAGTGAGAAGGCAGCCTCCTGAGCCAAGGACAGAGGCCAAAGGAGAAGCCACACCTGAGGCACCTTGACCAAGGCGTCCAGCCTCCAGATAGTGCAGGAATAAAGTTCTGTCCTTAAGCCCCCCAGTCTCAAGTGTGCGGCTATAGAAGTCCTAGCCAACTAACACAGAGAACATGGCCAGCATGCTGCTGAATGAAACAAGGTGTTTCCATAAAAACCAGGAAATACTCTCAACTGGACCAGCTATCAGACATCCCAAAGTTCTAACAGTTGTCACCTACAAACTAGTACTTGCCATCATGCGCTGCTGTAGCTGCTGACCTTCAACACCCTCCGAAAGGATTTCAGGGTGGAGAGCGGAAATGAGGCACTCTGTGCTCTGGGGAAAACTGGCAGAACAGGTTTGTAGATAGATATTTTCAGGAACTGATTTTATGAGTCCAATTCTTGTATCGTCTCATATCTAGAAATGCCCTAAAATTCTTCATGGTGACGACTGTTCCTTGTGACTACCAGGAATCTTCTGCAAAAATATGTGGTTGATTGCATGTACTCCCCCTTCACCAAAATTGCATATATCCTGACCTTCCCCCCTGCCTCTTTGAAGCAATTTCTCAGAGCCATCTGAAATGTTGTCTCCCAAGCTACATATAGCCTTCATTTTGTCCCCCCAAAACCTTAACTCACAACTCTCACACTGTGCTTTTGTCAGTCGATAGAGTGAACAGAAAGAGAAAGGAATAGGAGTAAGAGAGCTGAGAAATTAGGCACATCTAAGAAATATGTGAAGGAAAGAATGGTGGGTGAGGATGCGTACAGCTGTTTGGAACCCTACAGGTCAGATGATGTATTACTCAGTTTGTCAGGGAGCAAATGAAAGACACAAAGCCTTTAACTACAGGGAACAGACAAGGAGGTGGTTTATGTCAACACAAGAGTAAAGATATCAGTTAGGGATGATGAGGTTCTTAGAGATCAGTAGCAACAGGAAACCTACACCAAGCCAAGGCCCAAAGGACTGAAGAAGGGTTCCCCTGGCAAGATCCTGGTGGGGTCTGAAGCCACAGAGGAAAGGTTTCAAGACAGAACCCAGGGCCACAGAGCTAGGAACCCCCGCAAGGAAAACAACAAGGTCAGGGATGGAGCTTCAGGATGGGGGTGATCATCCCAACCTCTCTCAAATTCTGCCCTCCAACTTCCTACCTCTGTGCTATGGTCTGAATGTTTATGTCCTCATAAAATTGGTGTAAGGTGACCTATGTCACATCTGATGGAGACAACTCATCCTCATCTCCCTCTGTTTCAGCTGCCCCAACTTCCAAATCATGAGTCCTCCATCTGGTTTGGTCCCTGAGGCCCTACAAGAAGCAGAAATGATGAACGCATATATCACACACCAAAAAATCAGTTTTGATTATTTCAAGTCCCTGAGACATTTGGGGGTTGTGTGTTTTGACCCCTCCCTAACCTGACCAATCCTGACTGGTCAGTGTAAACATTGAGTTAACAGCTATAGTTGAGTCATGGTAAGTTCTAAGGTAGAAACAATCACATCAGAATTCTTAAATCAATACCCGCATCAGGTGTCACTCTTTCGGGCCACACTAATTGTGGACCAGAAGGAGTTTGATTCAATTCTCTGCAACCCCCACCCCCTGCCCTTGGCCTCCCCAGAGTTCAGCTTAGGGGGCATGGTAATCTGAGTTGACCTTAATAATAACAGCTAATAACAAGGGCTTCTTTCTCATTTCATCAGACCCAATGAGCCCCTCCCAGGACTGTTCATACATTTGTAAGCTGTGGGTACAACATAATGACTGGGGCAGAGAAGGGCCTGCTTTCCTGAAGCCCACCTTCCAGCATGGTGCAACCTCCCACTAAAACTCAGCCACTTTAGCAGGGAGGTTGGAGAAATCTTCTCTAAACTGATGACATGGAAAGTAAAATCAGAATGGCAGGGAGCCAGCCGCCTGAAGACAAGGAAGGAAAACAAAGTGTGATAAGGCCTGTGAGTGGGAGGAACTGGATGTATCTGGGGAAACTTTGAAAGTCCAGAGCCAGGGCTGAACTGGGCAGTTGAAGGAACAGTAGTGGAAGGAAACGTTCAAGGGTGGGCAGTTTCAGATCACGTGTGGCTTTACAAGTCACCGTAACGGTTTCCCAAGTAGCGCTAGTAGTAAAGAACCTGCCTGCCAGTGTAGGAGCATTAAGAGATGGGAGTTTGATCCCTGGGTTGGGAAGATCCCCTGGGGAAGGAAATGGCAACCCACTCCATTATTCTTGCCTGGAGAATCCCATGGACAGAGGAGCCTGGTGGGTTACAGTCCACAGGGTCACAGAGGGTCTGACATGACTGAAGTGACTTCGCCCACATGTAGAGGTTTAGGGTTTATTTTAAACACAGTGCAAAGGCAAAAGAGGAGTTTAAACAGAAGTTATGTTCTCTTATGAAGCTGCAAAAACCTCCCCCTAACTGACACGTGGAAGAGTTAAGAGGAGATAGTACGGGGACAGCTGAGAAGGTACAAGCTCACAGTGATATAGAGAAGAAGGCAGGTTTGGGATGTTTTCATATGGATTTTGGCATCTCCAAATGTTCAATTGAACGAAGAAATGAGAGAATCAAGAATAACTCCAAGACTTGGCTTCAGCAGCTGGATGAGGCTGCTGCCATTTCACCAAGTTGGGCTT
This sequence comes from Ovis aries, assembly GCF_016772045.2. Classification (NCBI taxonomy): domain Eukaryota; kingdom Metazoa; phylum Chordata; class Mammalia; order Artiodactyla; family Bovidae; genus Ovis; species Ovis aries. The sequence goes on from NC_056062.1 coordinate 2,504,405, forward strand.
GGTCTCCATCCAGGTGCTTTGTTAATATTTGCATTTAATTGTGGCCATCAGTACTGTAACACAGGATGGTGACTGCCTGGAGTTGTGATAGGAAGAGTGGGAGGGATATTTTGGAGATGCTTTGAGACAGTGCCTTCTAAGGAAAAAAGAAAAGAAGAATGGAAGGAAATAAAAAGAGGGAGGGAGAGAGAAAGAGACTGATTTTTCTCACTTGGGCATGAAAGAAGGATCTCTTCATGGCCTGACGTTATCCGACCTTGAAGCTTTAGTCCTCCCAACAGATTCACCCCAAACCTTTGGTTAAATCTTACCCTTTGGCCCAAAGAGTGAGAAGCTAGGGGAAAGCCCTATTTCCCTTTAAGGTTAGATCCAAACTATTAAAAGAAATGATTAAAGACAATTTGGGTGATACAAACGAACTTGAACACTTTATGAAGCTACAACTTCCTCTGTAGAAGAATGAAGTGGAAGGCAGGAAGCTTTTATAAGTTTAACAAACAAGGAAGAGTAAATAATTGGCCGGGGCCGCAGATGCCAACTCACTTGCAATTGGAAGGCTTGGCGTTTGGGATCAGCTGCCTGGGTGTCCTGCATTTCTGGTCTAGCAGAGCATTTGCAGGGAAAGTGACCTAAGTTTCAGTTTGCTGACATGCCCCCGCCTACCAGGCCTGAAAGTTATTTCAACACACCAGCTGCAGCGCTTTTTCCTTAGGAGCCTTGGAGCATCTCTTGGACAGAACAAGCATCAAATGTGACTTCACTGAGGGAACCAGATGGAAGGCAGAGCATGAAACTTGTTTTTCCAGTTGAACAAAGCCAACCTTCCTCAATTTGTTGCCCCCAGCATGAGTGGGATAATTTACAAATTCCTAGTCTGTCCCTGGAGGCAGGAATGGGGGTTGAACCCAATACCCAAAGACACACTGAGTCTCCAGGTCACTAATCTCATGAGTCTGCTGCTCCAAGCTCCCTTCTTTCTCTCCCACAAGGTCTCCTTTCCTGGATGATGAGGCTGGCAATGCCCCTCATCCTACCCCAAAGATGGTAGTATCTGGACTTTAAGTTCCAAAGAACCAGACATGCGCTCTACACAGACACTTGCTGGGTTAGAAGAGTGCGGTCTTTTCCTTACTTTAACCTTTTGGCCACTCAAATGAGTCCATGTCAAGGGCTTTCTCTCTGTAAACATCTATGCTAGCAGTAAGGGGGCTTCCCTGGTGGTTCAGATAGTAAAGAATCTGCTTGCAATGCAAGAGATCAGGATTTGATCCCGGGGTCAGGAAGATCCCCTGGAGAAGGGAATGACTAGCCACTCCAGTATTCTTGTCCGGAGAATGCTATGGACAGAGGAGCCTGGTGGACTACAGTCCATGAGGTCATGAAGAGTTGACATGACTGAGAAACTAGCACTTTCGTATTTCATTTCAGTTCACTAGTAGTAGGAGCTCCGACCCTGGACACAGACCAAGGGTTTTTAGCCTTGCTGCTTACTATGTGAGTGAACTTGAGCATTCCCTTAAACTCTCTGAGCCTTAGTTCATGTGAAGATAAAGGGTGTCAACTTAAAAAAATGCTCAATATGAGAGTTGCCAGGTAAGTTTTATTTGGGGGTAAAGTGAGGACTGAAGCCTGGGAGACAGCACCTCAGATAGCTCTGAGAAACTGTTTCAAAGAGGCAGCCAGAAATCTCAGTATATGTGTGATTTCAGTGAATGAGGAGTACATGCAATCAACCACATATTTTTCCAGAAGGTTTCTAACAATCTGAAGCTTTCTGCCAGTCATAAGGAACAGTCATCACCATAAAGGATTTTAGTGCTTTTCTAGATAAGAGGAGATACAAGAATTGAGCCAATGAAATCGGCTCCTAAAAATATCAAGCTATCTGAAGACTTCTCCTGCCAGTTTTTCCCACAACCCGGAGCCTCACTCCTGCTCTCCATCCTGAGCTCCTTTCATGGGGTGTTGAAAATCAGCAGCTGCAGCAGCACATGATTTAATCCTTGTAGAGGTAGAGGGCAAGTGTTCATGGCAAGGGCCAATTTATAGTTGACAGAGCTTTAGAGGAATTTCTGGAGAGTGTGCATAGATGGTTATCAATAAATAACTCAATAAACATCTCTCTGTGTATTTTTCTCTCAATCCAAAAATATTTATCTTTCTTAGATGTTAAAAAAGAATTAAATGTGTGATTTCAAAAGCAACATATTTAAAAATGTTAAGGTATTCACCTGATATAAGTCTATCGTTTTCCAGTATGAAAATTCTCAAATGCTCAGCTCATACTATGCTTTACTATAACTGAGAGTTGCTCCTTTCATAGTTGCTGCCATTCCATTTAGCTTCCACTATAAGTTCACTACAGGGTAGCTGTTTGCAGATTGATCTTAATAACAATGCAGTCGAGTTTTGAACCTATAATTCTTGAATAAGGTTGAAAACTAAATGACAGAAGATAAAACTGTAAATCATAGTACTAGAAGAGCAACTTGGAATATTCAAACAGATGGAACCCAGACATCTAAGATTTGTGATCTTCTGGCTCCTAATTATTATTCTTAGCAGCAGAGAGGATTAAAAATAGTTGGATGTCTATGATAAACAAAGAGGTAGCTTACACAAGATCTTTTTGGGTTAAAAATAGAAATGTAAATAAAAGCAAAGAGGTCACCAAATAGTTAAAATCCCCTAGAGCAAAAATAGCCACTTCTGAGTTCAGCTGTTATTTGCAATAAGTTCCACTGATAGCCCCAGTCATTCTAAAAATGTCCCTTCATCTTATCCATTTTTTTCCTTAAAAGACAAAAAGGAAAGCAAAACAAAGCAAAAACAAAGAAACAGAGGAGACAAGTTATATAATCTAACTCTGGAAGACTAACCATTTTTATTTCTTATTGCCATTTGAATTGGAAAGGAACACTCAGTCCTAGAACATGGTAATTCTTCTCGTGTTTCTTTGTCCACAACTACAAGTAGGAGATAATTCAGAGCCCTTGCCAATCAGAAAACACAACAGAGCTGTACTCACTTCTCATTTGTTTTTTAGCCATCACAGGCATGCTCCTTGAACCTCAAACATCCTGTCAGATCCTGGAAGTTTCACCCAGGCTTACCTAGAGTGCTTCTGAAAAGAAAGGCATCTGAGAAGGCTCCACTTATTGTTCTGTGAACATGTCATAGTTGAGTTGACTTCTTAAAATACTCTCCACCCTTGTTTCTTAATGTGGCACCAAAATGTAATCTGTATGGAAGCCAAAACTGCAGACATGCTGAATCTGTGAATACTGAGGAAGTGGTTTCCTTAGCAATAACTGGCATGTGAAAGTCAAAACTTCCTCTCCCTCTCATGTGACCTTTTTTCAAAGCAATTCAGCTCGAGGACAATAGAACTGAATTCCAGGCACCCACAGTGTTCATGAATTGCTAAGCAGTGATTCACCAAGCACCCAAATTACGTTAGACAGCTTGAGCATTTTGTTAGTGGAATGGCTTAGTATTTAAATTTTTTCTCCTCACTCCGTACATCAGTTTTCCTCATTCCTCTTGCCCACCACTCTGAGATAATGCAGATAAACACAGTGGCCCCAATTAGTGATTAATATATGGACTTTGGACTGTTAGAAGTAGAACATTATATTACCTATGATATTCATAACTATTTGCTCCCTTTGGATGACTTCGATACTAGATAGTTATAGAAAGGTTTGGTTGATAAATAAAGTCTACTATTTGCTCAGACAAATATAATTTATTTTTTTGACTTCTTAAATGATATTTTAGAAGCACTGAAGATTTTACTCATTCCAAAGATCAATTTATCTTGACTCAGTCATCCCCCCCCCCCCCCCCCAAAAAAAAATGCTGAATTTGTCTTACAAATTGAAGGTTCCGGTTGGTCCTTAGAGGTTGAAAGTGAAAGTGAAAGTGAAGTCACTCAGTCTTGTCCTATTGTTTGCGACCCATGGACTGTAGCCCACCAAGCCTCTCCATCCAGGGGATTCTCTAGGCAAGAATACTGGAGTGGGTTGCCATTTAATTTAACAATGTACCAAGAGCTGTGACCTGAGGGTGCCCTACTCTTTTGCCTTTGATTAATTATCAATGTTCTTGAGGGACATAAATAAGACTCTCCTAGGAATTTCTCTTTGTACCTCTGAATTGTGAATCTCAGGATCACTAACATTACTCATCTTCCTGCTACCATCGTCCTTTGAACTGACTTTGTAGTAAATGACGCCAGACAGACCCAGAACCCAGAAGCTGGGTGCCTTCTCCTCTGTGATCCTTCTGTACCCCAGGCACTGCCAGTGACTCTCATGTTTGGTTATTTCACTCTTGAAATGCATAAAGAGAGGACCTGGCAAAAGGAGTGTTATGTAACAGTTGATCAATAAATAAGAGTTTTGCCTCTGTCCTCCATGTGGCTTCTCCATTCTAATAGTTTTCATTCAGTTTATGCCTGTCTGCTCCTGGTTTAATGTCTCTCCTGGACTCAGGCCTAGAACTTTCTTGTTCCAGTGGCCCCAACTGTTAACTACCTTGATGATAGATAACAGACAAATCCTGATAACAGTGTGAGGATCTCCAGAGAATTCATTCTCACTATGCTTGTGAGACTGTTAACAATCTGAGTGGCCCAAGCAAGCAGGGAAATCGTCCATACCCTCTGACAGAGGCAGAGGCCCATGCAAGTTTGCAATATTCTCATGGGCCCAGAACACACTGCTCTCTGGTGGTGAGAGAGCAGGGGCTTAGCGGAGCTTATTTCTCTCCTGGACATGTGGGCCATTGTGTGTGTCGACTGGGATTCCTCCATGAGAAACAGATCTCATTTTTGTGGCATCAGATCTGCGAGTATCCTCTTCTTCTCCTGCAAAGGCTCACTCGACTTTGGGTAGTTACACTGCCAGTCTCACTAGTCCTGCATCACTGGATGCAGTGTCACAAGGGAAGCACTGAGTTGCCTATTGGAGTAAAATCCAGATGAAGACAGTGGGGGGAAAAAAAGAAAAAACAGTGATAAGGAATTGCAATACGTTTAGTGCTTATTTATTGTTGACTCAGTTGGTCAGACAAAGGTGACTCCAGGAGTCAGGGGTGACCTCTAGACTTTGGAACCTTGGATAAGCCACACGTATTCAAACTGTGTTCCATGGAGCCTTGGAGTTCTGCTTTGCTGGGGTCCAAGGACAGGTGATAAAAGGGACATGTAGCAGGTGGGATTCTGGGTGTCTGGGCTTAGCGAAGCTCTGCTTTTATCTAATTTTATATACTGATTTAGCTTGTTAAAAGGGGTCCTTTGGCCAAAAAAAAAGGTGCGGGGGAGATACAGGCCATGTATTTTCTAATTTCTTTCAGCCTTTATATTCTGCAATTGTGCAACTACGAACTTCTAGTTTATAATTCATATTAAAACAAATTATGAAATCCAAAACACTCACACAAACAGGAACCGCAAAGTTTGTTTCATGACCAAAGACTATTTTAATCTTAGTCAGAATCTTATTAATGTCCATTTTGGTCCAAAGTGTTGAGAAATACATCATAGATAATTCAGAATAAATCTGTGGCAATCACTGGAGGGAAACAAAGACCAAAAAAAAAAAAAAAAAAAGGCAGTGCAACCGTGAGGTTAACGTACTTGTAATTCAGTTCAGTTTTCCTTATTATTCTGGTGGTGGTGGTGAAAGTCCCTTACACTGGCAAGGCATTGGGGGTTATATCAAATTGAGTGATTTTATTGATTCTTTTCAACCTTTGAAAATGTCATAGGTTTTGCTGGGTATTCAAAGTGAATATCTGAAAAGTAAATGATACTTTGTCCACAGGTTGGGCAATGTGGGAGGAATCACGGCCACAGAGTGGAGGCCGTCCTCATTCTGGCTGTGTGACTGTTCTCTAAGTGAGAGTTGGGTCACTCTCTGCACAGCCAGTTTCTTAGGAAGTAAATTGCTTGACACCTATTCCTCTTTATTCAATGTCTTCAGAAAAGGCTGCAAGTGAAGCAGTCAGCCTTTCTGGCATGGTTTTATCCCGATTACAAAGGCTATTGTTGAACGGTGCCAACTGGAATTCTTTGACTGTTAGTAGGTTCAGCAGGCTGTGATTACAATAATTACAGACCTGTGAAGGTCAAACTGACAAAACCGAATATAAACTGGGATAACCCACTGCACTGGTTCATTCCTTGCTCTTTGGGATTTGGTGGTGGTTGTTGTTAGAAGATTTGCCAAGTGATATTTGGTAAGAAAATAAAAATGGAAGTTGTTGATTTCACAATTTGGTTTGACCCCATAGAATCACTGTTCCAGGTAGGTCCCTATGTGAAGGCAACACTGTATTTTCAGGTCCAGGTATATTTTTGGTTCCATCACATTTCTCCCTAGTCATGACCCTGAGTTTGTGTGATGTATCTAGGTACTTTTTAAAGAACATTATGAGTCTTCAATGTTTTACCCACTTATTTTTCTCTTTGTGTGACTGTGGTGCTGCATACAAATGAACAGATACGTGTTTTTGGTTCATCTGTGTATTGTTTTTGGAATATTTAGAAGCAATGACTCTCATGGAAAGAGAACCTACAAAATTCTACAAAAAATAAATGGTCTTCTGATAATTGTCTAGCTAAAGACTAGAATAAAGTGACTTCTCAGGTACACTAAACACAAACAAGTCTTTATTTTCCTCTGTCTTTTTGATGGTTACAAGCAATAGTTTAGGTTATAATCAAGTAAAAATAGTCTGTTATCAGGTATACTATATGAGAAGTACAGACAGGTAGGAAAAAATCCTCTCTGTACACAGATGACAGTGTTTGCACAGTGCTAAGAAAGGCAAGGGCTCAACACAAAGGCTGGATGAAGCCAAAACAGTGGAAGTGGGTGGAAATTAATCAATTCACAGAAATCCAGATGTTCTGCATACTGAAGCCAAGTCTCTGAATCCTGACTGCCAGAGATTTTCATGTTTCCTCCAGATGTCTGCTTTCAGGTAGAGACTGTCATCTCCCGTGCCTGATTTCATGATAATTTACCACATTGTTCAAAATTTAGAGTGGCTATGACAGGGATAAGGATAGGGTAGTGTAAGTCATTGTTCATGTTTCAGTAGAAATCCCATTGTTAAAGGATACTGTTTTAAAAAAAGAAAAAGGACAAAATCATGCCTCTCATACAAATGTCAAATGAATGCATGTTACAGATTCTATTTAACTCAATTAATGAGGGAAGCAGTAAAATGTTATAGCCTGTTCAAAGGAGAGTTCTGAGAACCTTCTATGGGAGGATAGTGATACATATAGAGAACAGATAGAGATGTAGATATAACATAGATATTTTAGGGAATTTTGAAGTGAAGTTACAAATAGATGCAAAGAAGATCTACCCGCAATTGCATTTCACTGGGTACGATTATTTTCATTTCTATGGACAAGGGTCTTTTGCATTTTCATCAGTTTCTACAAGTACAGAGCTGTATAATAGCTTAGACAATGAAAGGCAGAGATAACCCAGAAATGTGCACTAAATAAGACACTGACTAGTGTTTTTTTATTCAAATTTCAAAGTCTTTACTGCAAATGTTCATAAAAGACTTTGTTTACTAAGGTAAAAGTATTTATGTCTACAAATATTTCCAAAACTCCCATAGGACTTTTACCGAACATCACCTAATTGACCACTTTCTTAGACGCTCTCAGCTATACTGTTGATTCTTATATATGTCTTGCCTTACTACAGCTCCTTGTTTTAATTGCATCCTTTTCATCACATTGAATAAGATGAGGTAGGCATTCCTGCACCTATGACCCTGGTGTCAGCCAAACACACAACGTGACACTGGGCAGATGGCTCAAGAGTAATTTCTTAGTCACATTTGCTTTCAGCCAGGGGAGAGGGACATTGTGCCATCCTGCATTACACAGGGCTGCACTCAGTAACAGAGCAAACAGTCAGGGCCATGGGGGGCAGGCTTTGTAGAGTCAAGAGGATGAGGTGCCCTGGGTTTCCCACAGAAGGATGTGACTGGTTTGTTTGACTAAATCCACAGAGGATGAGATGGTTGTATGGCATCGCTGACTCAATGGACATGAGTTTGAGTAAACTCCGGGAGCTGGTGATGGGCAGGGAGGCCTGGCGTGCTGCAGTCCATGGGGTCGCAAAGAGTCAGACATGGCTGAGCAACGGAAATGGACTGAACTGAACTGGCTAGCAAAGAACTTAAACCCATTATACAGGGACCAGCAAGAACTATCCCAGGTTTGTTTGCTCAGGAGGGTTGATTGGCCAGGGGATATTTTCTGCTGGGTTGAGTAGGGATGGAAATGCGTTAGCCCATTCGAGGTCATCTGCCTTTACCCATTTAACAGTGAGCCTTCATCTCAGGGCTGATGTCACACTTCTCTAGAGTAACAACCAAATCTAGCCATCAAATAAACAGTTTCTTGACCTCCTACTATGTGCCAGGTGTGCTTCCAGGCTCTGGATATGCAGCAATGGAATAATAAAGATCCCTTCTATACATGCCAGGAAGAGTCGATAAGCAAATATAAAATACTTCGTATGATAGAGTGAAAAGAGCAATGAAGGAATTGTAAGCAGGAGATGGAGAAATGGAGCAAAGGTGGATGGAGGTGGGACAATGCCTTGGAAATTTTAACTGTGGTAATGGGAAACCTCAGGCAAAAATGACATCTGAGATAAGAACTTGCGAGCCAGGACAGTGTGTGCTGAGGGAGCCTGGAGATGGAGAGACCAGAGACATTTAGCAGAAAGATGCGTTTGTGTTCACGGGTCCAGGATGACTTGAAGAGTGAGCTGGGGCAGGAGTGAAAGGAGATGAAGACATAGAGGTTGGAGCATGAACGGGATAGGGCTTCCTAGCCTTTGATTTTTGCTGAAAGAGTTGGGAGCCCATTGAAGGAATTAGGACCGATTGACTAGTTTCTCTCTTTCATCTTTTGGAAGAAGTACCGAGAATATAAAGACTGCTCAATAGATTATCATCAGATCATTGCAAAGGAGGCAACCCCTTCCTTCACTGTTTTCCATGATTGTCAACCATGTTCACAATTAGAGGTAGGTGCCTTCTCCCCTAAAACACACACTCACTGCAGGAAAATGGGCGCTCAGAGAATACAGTGTACATAATGTTGAGTTTTTGAGGCAATTCCTATGTCTTCCCTGATCACATCTCCTAGCATATCTGGGTCTTCTGCCACAGAAAGCAGAGGGAAAGGAGATGCTCACACACTTATCAAGAGCTATAGTCTTTCCCTACTCTTGCAAATTCTAGAATTTCCTGCAGCTCTCTCCTACAGGCCAAGAAATGTTTGAACTTTAATGCATTAAACATATTTCAACTAGCTTTACTTCTTCATAAATTTGGTTTATGTGATGGAAATATATTTCAAACTATATAACAGTTATAAATTTTTGCTAGGTTGGACTCAACATATTTCCTTCTATGAACAAGTCCACATAAAAAAACAGCACATGTTTTACATTCTGAGATCAGAAACTTGACTGCGCATAGTGCAGTTTGACCGACAAGACTCATAACTTTGTCCACTCATGCCTTTCCTGAATAAATAAATATCTATCACTGACACAATCTCCCCATTTTCCTCTTCTCCCTCCTTGGCATAGATGTGATGTTTACACCATGAGTGTTAGAGAGAGAGGTTGGTATCTATAATACAGTGAAGAATTGGAGATGACGAGAAAATTGGAGGACTCACTTCAGCTTCTGCAGAAGAAGTGAGTCATTCTGAGTCCAGAAGCTGATGGTTTGGTTTTAACCAGATTAAACAGCACTTGTCATCAAGATTCAATTCAACCACAACTCGATCCTGAGAGCCTACTTCCTCTCATCCCTTCCAGAACCGACCATGCACTCAATGGGCCATTATTGTCATTCTGTATAAGGCACTCTGTAAGTGCAGTCTGTTTTTCCTATTAGACTAGAGGCAATTTAAGGACAGAGACCACAACTTTGTCATCCCTTTATCCTGAACACAGAGCCCAATGTCTCATACATGAAGGATTCAAGAAATATTGTGGATGGTTCCATACTGTCAGATTCACAAGGTGTGGTGCTGTAACATGAGAGAATGGCACCTAGTTCCACTGCATGATTTCAGGAAGGTCATGGGCTTCCTATGGCATCACTGACTCGATGGACATGAGTTTGCACAAGCTCCAGGAGTTGCTGATGGACAGGGAAGCTTGGCATGCTGCAGTCCGTGGGGTTGCAAAGAGTCAGATGCAACTGTGCAACTCAACGGACTGATGGGCTTCCCTGATATCTCAGTTGCTAAAGTATCCACCTGCAATGCAGGAGACTCCGGTTTGATTTCTGGGTCAGGAAGATCTGCTGGAGAAGAGAGAGCCTTCCCACTCCAGTATTCTTGGGCTTCGCTTGTGGCTCAGCTGGTAAAGAATCTGCCTGCAATGCGAGAGACCTGGGTTCGATCCCTGGGTTGGGATGATTCCCTGGAGAAGGGAAAGGCTACCCACTCCAGTATTCTAGCCTGGAGAATTCCATTGACTGGATAGTCTATTGGGTTGCAAAGAGTGACTTTCACTCCACTCCATTCTTTTTCGGAGACAGCATCATTACGAAACAAAGCCACTATGGGCAGTGGAGTTTGGTGGTATTTCTTTGGTGCAAACTCTTGCTTTGTGTGCAAGAAATCAGCTTACTGATTCTTTTTTTAGTAATTTTCATGCAACCACCATCTCAGATGGCAAAGAATCTGCCTGGGTTCAATCCCTGGGACTGGAAGATCCCCTGGAGAAGGATATGGCAACCCACTCCTGGATAATTCCATGGACAGAGGAGCCTGAAGGGCTACAGTCCATGAGGTCACAAAAAAGTCAAACACAACTGAGTGGCTACACTGTCAGTATCACTTTTCTTTTTTCATGCAACCACTATACGTAATCAAGGGGGAAATCGTGACTGATGAAACATCCAAATGGTCATACCACGAAACAGGACTCAGGTAAACTATAATCTATTTTTATCAGAGTATTGGGTGCCTGCTCAGAGGGCAGCATGACACTGCTGGGATTATTATGATATTCAATATTCAATAGTGTTTTTTCTTCCTCGTGCATGTCCGGGGTGAGGAGTTGGGCTTCATGTTCTGGAGCAGAGCCCTAAGGGAGAACTGCTCAGGGAAGCACACGTGGCAACTTCAGGGCCATCGAGAGGGGAGACCACAGGGTCCTCTGACTGACCCACAGAGACTAACAGCGATTCTTTAAAGTGTTTCCCACCCTGCATTATAAATACCCTCCTATACCCTCCAGGGCTTCATTGATTCTGCCAAATGTGATAGCTTCAGGCATGGGGAGAGCTAGATGGTGGAAGTAGCCAGTGAAAGAGCACGGATGGCTGGTGGGATGCCACTCGGGGGCACTTTCGGTCGGGAACTGACCATCAGAAATCAGAATAGCTTTGTGCAAAGTCAGGACCCTGAAGGATGCTCATTCATGTTGGAGAACAGCCCCCAGCTGTCTTCTTCAAGCAAGCTGGAGACCCACCTGGTTCTTTGTCCAAAGAAAGGAGGCATCCTGGCAAATGGGAGACGTTGAGGTTACAGACAGATGGCTTCTCTCAAAGAAAGTTTTGGGTAATACTTAAATAGGCACAGCATCTCTTCTAAGGGACAGAAGGTTTCAGGGAAGGTCCTACAGGTAGTCAGTCCTCTGTCTTTACTCCTAGATGGAATCAAGGGCCTCCTGGACCAATTTTGGCTCCATGGGCCTGTGCATTCTCAGAGAAGCCCCACATCGAGTCTGAAGGGCAGGCAAATGAGAAAGCCATGGGAACATGGGACACCAGAGGAAGGGGAAGAGAGATGAGGGGATGGACACTCCCTAGGGGAGAAAGAGACAATTGTTCAGGGCACTCTTGATGGCTCGGATTAAGGTTGAGTCAGTAGGTGCCACTGGCACGGATGCCAACAAGGGGGACAGAGACTGGCACCCCTAGTGGCCAGGCTGGCTGGACATCTGCAGCTGGTCCTGCACACTCTAGATAGCCCTCTGCATTGGCCCTGATGTCACTACGCTCACGGGGGCATCAGAGGTCCTGTGTCCTCGTGGGCAGCATCCTGTCTGGGGGAAGGGGTTTTCTGAAGATGGAATTCTGCATCTCTGGTGAGGAATTCCCCACTTGGACAGCCTACTTCGCCCACTTATGCCTCCCGCCTCCCTTTCCTAAGTATAATGGCTCTTTGGAATTCTGTGGGCGGCAGGGGTTTTCTCCCCAGCTCCTGTGCTCAACGATGTGGAAAGTGAAGGACTAAGAACTAGGACGCCTTCTTTTCGTGAGCATTTTGATGAAAGGACAAGTGAGAGTCACAGATCTTCAAGCAGGTGGCAGAGGAGTCTGGAAAGCCTTATTTATCACCAGGAGTAACTCCTTTCTGGACCATCCCAAAAGATTGGCATGGGCCCAACAGCCCAGTTGGGAGAGAATCCTGTTTATAGAATAAGCGAGGTGGTGGGTAGCTTTAACAGCATTTCTCTCCCTCCTCTAAGCCCCAGATCTGTCCCTCTAACACCAGTGTCCTCTTTGCCATTTCTCTCTTTCATTAAATGCCTTTGAAGTGGTGGATTACTTTTTTTTTTTTTTCCTGACTTTGAAAATCCTTCTGGCTAGTGGATTTCAGAACTGCAAGTGCATTAAACTTTTCCCTCCTCTTTTGAATTAATACTATACTCTAGGTTTTTTTTTTTTCTTTCCATTTTGGGGGACCAACTACTGTGTTGTTTTATATTACATTCTCATTTCAGAACTGTTTGAAAATGGAACTCATGCCATGCACGTGAATATTTTGCCTCCTCTTGGCTGATTTAATCAGCATGGATACCATTATTCATGCAACTGCATGAATAATTTATTTCACTGTTGTAAAAGTTTAATAAAAGTTTTCTTGTCTTTATCAAATTCCATGTTACTCTTTGTTCATTTTATAGCAGCAGCATAATCAGAATATAAAGCAGTGAATGGCTTGGACTGCAGCCTTGAAACTCGGGTCAATTTTATTGCAGTTTTACCTATGATTAAATATGATTTAATACATGGAGGAAATATAGTACCTCTTTAGATCTAAGCATGACCAGCTCTAACCTGTCAGCAACACTTTAAAGTTAGACAAGATTTGGAATCTCATTGTTACAGCTGAGATGCCAGCCTCATTTGTACCATTTGACAAACAATGTGGTTTTTGTGCGTGCACATGTTTGCACATGGGCATGCCTAGTATGGTCTTCTGCTACTGCTGCTGAGTCACTTCTGTCGTACCCCTCTCTTTGTGACCACATGGACTGTAGCCCTCTGGGCTCCTCTGTCTGTGGGATTTTCCAGGCAAGAATACTGGAGGGGGTTGCCATTTTCTCCTCCACGGGGTCTTCTCAACCCAGGGACTGAACTCACATCTCCTATGTCTCCTGCACTGCAAGCAGATTCTTTTCCACTGAGCCGCCAGGGAAGTCCATAGTATAATGATGAATAATGATTGATAATGAATTCCTAATCCAGACAAGTGCTATTTCTTCACATAAATAGAGACACTGAAAACAAAGTTTTGTTAAGAATGATTTGTTCCCCTAAATCTCCAAGTTATCCACTTTTACACAGTGAAATGACTCTATTGATTAAATGTACCTTACTATTTATGTATGTATCTTTAATGCTAGTATGTCAGACCTTATAAACAAGAGCCATCAACATTTATATCTACATGTAAGTCAAGTCACATTATTATGAAATTTTGAGTGCTGAAATTGCAAGCACACTCTCTTCTTACCATCGGGCATTACATAGCTGAAAGGTAGAAATTAGCTCAAGAGGGCTATGAAGAATCCAGGGACTTTATCTTGTAAAAGACAGAAGCCTATAATGACATATGATTTAACTACAGAGTATAAAGGGTTACTCATAACTCAGAAAGTGTTCACTTGCTGACACAGATCCACAATCACTTATTTTAAACTCTTGAAGTCAGGATGAGTTTCATAAATCAGAATTTGGGGGATTTTAGAGAAGTAATAAAATACATCTACTACGTATAATGTAACATCACGCATGTGGCTGAGAGCAGCCCTCTAGAATAAAATGTTTAGTATTTCTTCAAGGAAAATTATAAATGCTCATTTTATATGGGTTAATTAATGACTGGAAATATTTTGTGTCCATTTAGATCAGATTTGGTTGCCAAATGAGCTCAGATCAGTTCAGGTTTTACTATAAATTGTCTGGTTGGGCTCTTTGACACTGTAGAATGGTGCCTACATATCAGTAAACATCTCTAAGTGCCTGCCTGCTCTGGATTCTCTGTTAGATGCCCTGCTTAAGTCAAGTATGACATAGTCTCTTCTTCCAAGGAGTCTAGCTGATGAGTTGCTTAAGCAAACTGATATTTACGTGTGTGCTTTGGATACCAAAGGGAAAATGAGAAGGACCATCTAGATGATACTGGGGATTCAGGGAAAATTCCTAAAGAATTTGTCATCTCTAATCTCACCAGAAATACTTTCATGAATAAATATATATATATATATATATTTTACACACTTCCTGAAGAATTGTACTTCTATACCTGCTTTGGGAACCAAGCAATCAACACAGCATAAAATGGTAAACCTCAAAGATTCCCCATGGGTAAAAGTGAACTTTTACTAGATTATGCCACAGTAAGAAACTATTTCTATATTTCAGTGGTTTACAACATAAACAGCTTATTTCTTGTCCATGTTACATGTAGATTGTTCCATGTGTTTTCTCTTCCCTGGGATGCAGACTGAATGATCAGTTCTTACCTGGAACATTGCTACTCTTTGAGAAAATGAAAGTCAGTTCTTGGCTGAATTATGCAATGACTCTCAACATATCTGCCAGAACTGGCACATGGCATTGCTATTCATAATTCACTGGCCAAACCAAGTCACATGGTAAGACCTGATATCAAGGAAGCATAATCTCCCAACATGGATGTCCCATAAAAGCACCCTGTAACATCATACAGCAAATGTTGACATTAATACCATCTACCCAATGACTTCCTCATTCTATCATACATATTCTTCATTGACCAGCCACCCTGTCTCCTCAAGTCAACAGCAAGTGTCTCTCTATTGAACAAGTGGTGAGTCAATTCCCTCAACTAGTGAAAGGGCCTTTCGTACCAGATGGAAAATGTATCTTGTGTAGTGAAAGTAGTTTGGAAAGATGTAGGTTGATGAGAGACAAGAGTTAAGAGCTTAGAAGAGGTATTGGCCAACAAAGGACAACTGGGCCTTTGGAAATGGGTAAAAAGTTCAACAACAACGACACCCAAGCAACAGCAAAAGAGACCAAACATTTCTGGAATCATATATTAAACTATTTCAATCATTTAACTAAAATAGAGAACATTTCCACATAGAGCTATCATTGAATGAATGCACTGTGATCATTCAGAAAGATTCATCAGTGAAAATTCATACACGTACTTGATAACCTAGAAACATTTGTTTCCAATCATGTATCCACTGCATTAGGAGCATAGAATAAGATGCTGCAAAGATAGAAGATAGAGGATTAAGCATTTGTTTTCAAGATCAACACATGATAATTTAATTATTTTTTGTTTGTGGAACATACGGTGATCCCTGGAGGAAAGAAGAGCAACTTCATAAAAGACAATAAAACTAGTAAATATGCTGCACTCTATTTCACACTCTTAAACACAGTACCCTGTTTTGGTCTTCCTATGATCACAGAATTGTAAGAATTGTAGAGGTCCCAGAAAAGAGGAACAAAAAAAGTATTAATGGTGTCCAAATGTGTGTATATAACATATTACATGATATTATATATAGTAAGTGAATGTCTAAGGCTATATACAAAGATTATATTCCTATATTTATGAAGAAAGCTATCTGTAAGTTATAATTTTTAAAAATATTGCTTCAAGACAGAATCAAAAGAAATGGAATTTAGTTGAATCTTGAAGATCTTGACGCATTACTCATACACATACGTATTTGGTTACAGCAATTTCCTATAAATATTATTTAAATATTACTGAAATTAAATAATCTCATAATTCAATGTGTGTGATTATGATTGTTACACATTTCTACTTTTAATTTGATGAATAATTTCAACTATGGCCCTTGTTTGCAATCATCAGAAATGACTATTTAAAACAGAAAATGAACTAATTGTAAGGATATAGATGTTTCAGGTTAAAACGCATACATACAGCCATGAGACCACTGTTCCCACTCTAACAGAACAAAGTAGACAATTATAAAATCATGGTTTGGTTTTTTTCCATTAAAAAACTGAAGATTAAAAGGTATGCAAATTGATTCAAGTCTAAATGTCATAGAGCAAGAGACCTACACAATATTGTAAAAAATGCCCCCCAATAAAAGTGTATCTGGTACAGGATGCTCGGGGCTGGTGCACTGGGATGACCCAGAGGGATGGTATGGGGAGGGAGGTGGGAGAGGGGTTCAGGATGGGGAACACGTGTACACCCTTGGCAGATTCATGTTGATGTATGGCAAAACCAATACAATATTGTAAAGTAATTAGCCTCCGATTGAAATAAATAAAATGTTTTTAAAGTGTATCTGGGAGAGTGTTACTGCTACTGCTGCTAAGTTGCTTCAGTCATGTCCAACTCTGTGCGACCCCACAGATGGCAGCCCACCAGGCTCCCCCGTCCCTGGGATTCTCCAGGCAAGAACACTGAAGTGGGTTGCCATTTCCTTCTCCAATGCATGAAAGTGAAAAGTGAAAGTGAAGTCACTCAGTCGTGCCCGACCCTCAGTGACCACATGGACTGCAGCCTTCCAGGTTCCTCCGTCCATGGGATTTTCCAGGCAAGAGTACTGGAGTGGGTTGCCATTGCCTTCTCTGTCTGGGAGAGTAGGTAGGGATAAATTGGAAGATTGGGGTTGATATATACAGGCTGGTGGTGGTGGTTTAGTTGCTAAGTCATGTCTGACTCTTGCGACCCCATAGACTGTAGCCTGCCTGGCTCCTCTGTCCATGGGATTCTCCAGGCAAAAATACTGGAGTGGGTTGCCATTTCATTCTCCAGTATACAGGCTGCTGCTGCTGTGCTGCTGCTGCTGCTGCTGCTGCTGCTGCTGCTGCTGCTGCTGCTGCTGCTGCTGCTGCTGCTGAGTCACTTCAGTCGTATATGGGAGAGTTGGACTATAAAGAAAGCTAAGCACCAAAGAATTAATACTTTTGAACTGGAAAAGACTCTTGAGGCTCCCTTGGACTGTAAGGAGATCAAACCAGTCAATCCTAAAGGAAATCAGTCCTGAATATTCATTGGAAGGACTGATGCTGAAGCTGAAACTCCAATAATTTGGCCACCTAATGTGAAGAACTGACTCACTGAAAAAGACTCTGATGCTAGGAAAGAGTGAAGGTAGGTGGAGAAAGGGATGAGGATGAGATGGTTGAATGACATTACCGACTCTATGGATGAGTTTGAGGAAGCTCCAGAAGTTGGTGATGGACAGGGAAGCCTAGAGTGCTGCAGTCCATGGGGTCACAAAGAGTTGGACACAACTGAGCAACTGAACAGATGGATATATAAAATAGATAATTAATAAGGACCACTGAACAGAACAGGGAACTCAATTCATAGTTTGTAATGGCCTATATGGGAAAAGAATCTTAAAAAGAGTGGATGTATGTATATGTACAACTGATTCACTTTGCTGTACACCTTAAACTAACAGAACATTGTCAATCAGGTCTACTCAAATGAAAAAATTTTAAAGAGAAAGAACAGAGATGAAGGAATCATGTGCCTGAATTTAGACTATACTACAAAAGTACAGTACTCAAAATATATGGTACTGGCACAAAAAAACAGAAATATAATTCAATGGAATAGAAAAGAAAGCCCAGAAATAAATCCATGTCATTGTGATCAATTAACCTACTACATAGGAAGCAGGAATGTACAACAGAGAATATATAGTTTCTTCAATGAGTGGTGCTAGGAAGCTTGGACAGCTCATATAAAAAAATCAAACTGTACTGCTTTCTCACGTCATATGCAAAAAGAAACTCAAAATAGATTAAAGTCTAAATGTAAGACCTAAAATCACAAAACTCTTAGAAGAAAACATAGGTACTATGTTCTTTGGCATCTTAGCAATATTTTTTTGAACATGTCTCCTTAGGCTAGGGAAACAAAAGCAAAAAAAAGAAAATTAATGGCACTATATCAAATTAAAAAGCTTTTTCACAACAAAGGAAACTATCAATGAAATAAAAAGGTAATCTACTGAATGGGAGAAGATATTTGCAAACAATATATTTGATAAGGGGGTAATAGTACTTTTCCCACCTCATGAGAAGAGTTGACTCATGGGAAAAGACTCTGATGCTGGGAGGGATTGGGGGCAGGAGAAGGGGATGACAGAGGATGAGATGGCTGGATGGCATCACTGACTCGATGGACGTGAGTCTGAGTGAACTCCGGGAGTTGGTGATGGACAGGGAGGCCTGGCGTGCTGCGATTCATGGGGTCGCAAAGGGCCGGACACGACTGAGCGACTGAACTGAATATCAAAATATACAAATGACATACATCTCAACATCAGAAGCAAACAACTGTTCTTAAAAATAGACAATTTTTTTTTCAAAGAAGGCATGCAAATGACCAGCAGACACATAAAAAGATGCTCAATATCACTGATCATCAGGGAAATGCAATTCAAAACCACAGTGAGATACTATCTCACATCTGTCAGATTTGGTTATCATCAAAAAGACAAGAAACAACAACTATTAGCTGGGATGTAGGCAAAAGGGAATCCTTATGCAATGCTGATGAGATTGTAAATTGGGGCAGCCACTATGAAAAATAGTATTGTGGTTCCTCAAAAATAAAAATGGAGCTGCCATATGAATCAGCAGTTGTACTCTTTGGTATTTGCCCAAAGAATATAAAAACACTAATTTGAAATTTTTTTAAAAAACTAAACACATATAAATGAAATAAATTTCAGAAAGGCAAGAGCCCTTTCTAATACAGAAAATCTTTAAAATGCTGGAAAAAAATTTCAATTTGGAATTCTATACCTTACAAAACTAGCCTTCAAAGTTAAGGTGAAATAAAGATCTTTTCAGACAGATGAAACCTGAGAGATCTGGCTCTAGTAGAAGGCCATTTTTAAAATTTCTGGAAGACATTCTTTAGTCTACATGGATCAGAAGAGATTCAGTGAAAATAGGCGACACAGCTCAGGTAGTGTGGTCATCTTTTATTCCTTAATCAGGTGTTCAGTTTCTACAGGCTCAGTAGTAAACCAAGAGTTGTTTTTTCACCCCCCATGGGAAGAAGAGCACACTGAGGAAGGCTCTGTGACTTTTCTCCAGCCTCTCTCTTCTGCTTTTTCTGTGAGATCTTTACATACATCCTGATCTACCATAAACATTTCAAGTATCATCAGATCAACTGATTCTGAGTCAAATGGCAGAACTGCTTTCAATGAAGCCTGACTTAGACAAAGACTCTTTTCTCTAGAACATATTTCTTGCAAATATGTCTCAAAATATATTGTGGAAATTATAGTTGAAGCAAAAAAAAAGTGAATTATATGAATTTTATCATCATGAATATATCATCCTCTGAAATAGTACAGTACTTACATTTAACAAACAACTTGCTCTGATAGGATTTCCCAGGTGGCGCTAGTGGTAAAGAACTCACCTGCCAATGCAGGAGATGTAAGAAAGCGGGCTCAATCCCTGGGTCGGGAGGATCCCCTGGAAGAGGAAATGACAACCCACTCCAGTATTCTTGCCTGGAGAATTCCATGGACAGAGAAGCCTGGCAGGCTTCAGTCCATGAGGTTGCAAAGAGTCAAACATGACTGAAGCAACTTAGCATGCATTCACATAGTTGAAGCAAATAAAATATGTATGATGAATTATATCACTCTCTGATATAGCACAGTAATTACTTTTGACAAATAACCTGTTCTGATCATTTATTGCTGATTAACAAACCACCTACCCTAAAATTTAGTGATTTAAAACTGCAATGGTCATTTATTTTTACTTACAAAACTTCAATTTCCATGTCCCTGTGAGATAGGACAGTCCACCTTTGTTCTACACAATGTCAGCTGGAGTTGCTTGTTTAGTGCAAAACAATGTACTCAAGGTCAAAACTGTTAAGCGAGAGCTGTTAGCTGGAGACTTAGTTGGGGTAGTTGGTTGGGGGTCTTAATCCCCCTCCAGTGACCCTCTCCATGTGGCTGCTTGGGCTTCTCCATGCCTGTTAGCTCAGTTTCAAGAGCAAAATTCCTGTAATACAGAACATGAAAACTGCCTCTCTCTTAAAATCTGGTCCTGGAAATAGTCACAGCATCATTTGCACTATGTTCTATTGCTCAAAAAGTTACCAAACCCACCCAGAGTCCAAGGACAGGGCAAAAACTTCTCCTTTTAATGGGAAAAGCACCAACAAAATTCAAGACTATCTTCAATACACAATATATCATCTACACTTTCACATCCTCATAGCACTTCATAGTTTACAAAACAATTTATCATGTTTCTCATTTGATTTTCACAAATGCCATTCATGAAGAAAGGATAGAAATATTTATCCCAAGTTTACATAAGAAACTGAAGTTCAGAGATATTGACTATCTCAGTTTTCAAATACCAAGTCTAGATTTGTTACTATCTTCATTATAATGTGCAAAAGACTTCTATTTCAGGCTCAGTGTGTACTAGGAACCCCACATCTCTATTTTCTTATGGATAATGAATCTGTCATGCAACCCCAGAATCAGGTGATCCTAAAATTGAATAAAAATGCTTCAACCTCACTAGCACCATCCTGGAAGAGTCTGGAGACTTTCTTGCCATAAATCATCCTTCTTTGTTTTGTTGGCTTTGACTGTGGATATTCAACTTGTCTCAAAGACACCAAATATTTTCTTTTATCAGGTGAAGTTGCTCAGTCGTGTCCGACTCTTTGTGACCCCTTGAACTGTAGCCTATCAGGCTCCTCCGTCCATGGGATTTTCCAGGCAAGAGTGCTGGAGTGGATTGCTATTTCCTTCTCCAGGGGATCTTCCTGTCTCAGGAATCGAACCCAGGTCTCCTGCATTGCAGGCAGACGCTTTACCATCTGAGCCACAGGGAAGCCTCCATCGCAATTCTTTCCTTCACTGTGAAACCTCCTCCAGTTGCCACTCAAGCCCCTGTATCCATTCTCTGAACAAAGTCCCCACATCATTTATTACTGTACAACTCTTGGTGTTTATCATACTCTATTACACATGACATGTTCGAGTACACGTCTAGCCTCTAAAATTTAAGAACTTGGAGAACAGAAGGTGTAAAACGGTGACTCATATTTGTTTCTCACTGCTTCCAGGGTCCAGTGTGGTAGTTTATATATCTCAACAACTCCACAAATACCTGTTAGAAGACATAGATAAGCAACTTTTAAAAAGTGTAGTGCAAATTGTTTACATAAGTATTGAAACTCCGTATTGTATTGGCTCTAAATTAGTTTTTCTAGCATTTCATTAGGAAAAACTTGTCCTTGGTTATCTATGATTTAGTTCACTATTTAGCATATCCAGCCCAATGATAACTTTCAAATGTTCATACATTTTATTTAAATCCCATTTCAGTTTTTGAAACTAAGTTCAGGTTTAAATAGTTAAATACGCAGTCATTCAGCAGAAACTGATCACTGAGATACCATTTAATAATCTGTGCCTTTATTTTGTTTAATGGAAAAAATAGAATTCCATTACATAAATATGGCTTATTTTCAGTTGTAAAAACTCATGAGTGAGTTATATGGGAATACCTTTCATGAACATAAAGCAAATTTTTCTGCTTTCCTCTGATATACCTGAATTAGAGCTGTAGAAAACCATGCCTTTAAGTTAAAAACACATTTTAAAAAGGATACTTCCTTGGAGAATGGGTGTGAGATGGCAGGTACCCTCCAGGGTGGCATTAGTTTAGGTTGCACTGACCATGTAACAGATTAGCCACCAATGCTTGGTGGTATAACACAGGCTTATTCCTTACTCATCTAACTTTCACATGTGGGTGCTTCTAGTCTCAGGGACCTGGGGACCCAATCTCATCCTCTTTCAGCATATGACTCTCAAAGTTCATCTGGAAATCAAGAAGATAACAAAAAAGATTATGTAAGGCAATCAAATCTAATCTTTAAAAAAATGGATTATCACTTCTTTTGTTCCCTCAACTATTAAGTAATAAACTAACTGCTGAACATTAACCACTAGGCTCTAAATTTAAAGATTTTGGTTGAAATAAAAAGCTACTAATGGATATTAATGGCAGCATAGTTTATGGGCTGACATATAATTGTTCATATAATTCTCTTTGTATCTCTGCCCCTAGGAAAATCTTGTAGCTCTACTAAGTAACAGATTGCATTTTTCTTTTGTCATTCTAAAAGGCAGAATTAAGATTTTCTGTTGAAATCAATTTTATTGTGTTCTATAAAATGATTTTTCTGCCAAATTAAAGATTTGATTTATTTTTAATAATTCCATTTAAAACTTAGAGTTTTCAAAATGAGATGTAATTCATGAGAAAATTAACTTGAATTATGTCTTAAAATGACTCCATCACAGTCACTCAGGTAGCTTCATCTTAATTCAATGCCTGTGACTTCAATTACAAAAAAAACAGATACTGCTATATCATTCCATAAAATATATAATGGAGACTTTTAGTCAAGACAGTGGCATAACTTTATGTTGTTACACTCCTCTGCTCCAAATACATGCCAATAATATGATTTTAATTTTTTAAAGAAATGCAAAAAATAATACCAGGTTTAAAAATATGATGTGATAAACAATTCTGGAGTTCATAGGCAGCAGAAATACAAATTGATGAGCCAGACAAAATTACATGCCTGCTCATTTCTCAGGTTAGAAGCAGGCAGCGTTCAGTAGGAGTTTGCTCCTGAATGATACCAGACATTAGAAGAAGCCAGTGGCTGTAGTGGGTCTGCCTTCTTCTCTGATAAATAGAGACTCAGAATATGCTACCTATCTTCATCTGCAGCTAAGTATTAATATCACCTGTCAGGGGAGCCTAAAGGCAGAAAGAGTGTTGAGATTACACAAACTATTCTTCTCTTTTGGTTTCTGGATGCACAAGCATCCCACAGTCATCAGGAAGGAAATAATCATCAGCCTAGACTGTGAGATTGATGTCTGCGCAGCAGAGTTGGGATCCAATGTTGGGGACCAAGAGAAAACTGAAAGAGAGCGGAGACAGTGAGAGAAAGAGAGAGAGTGAGAGAGAAAAAAAGGGGAAAACAATACATACCAAACTAAAACATTTCCACTGAAAATGAGCTTATAACCCCTAGTTTAAAAGTACCTGAAGAAGAAAAAACAAGATATGTGAAGAAACACAATTCTAAGAAAGTCTACCAGATGAAATTAATAGTTGTAAAATAGTTTGACAAAAACTTTTTAAAGGTATGTTTAAGATGACTCAAACAGGAGAAAAAAAAATGAGGTCCTATTTATTCATTGAAAGCAGAGGTCTGCAAACTTTTTTTGGTAAAGTGCCACTAAGTAAATTTTTTTGGCTTTGCTTGCTCTTCTGTCTTTTCTGTACCTACTCAAGTCTGTTTTTACAGCAAGAAAGAAGCCATGGATAATACACAAATGAATGAGTGAGACTGTGTTTCAATAAAACTATATTTATAGAAATAGCTGCTGCTGCTAAATCGCTTCAGTCGTGTCCAACTCTGTGTGACCCCATAGACGGCAGCCCACTAAGCTCCCCATCCCTGGAATTCTCCAGGCAAGAACATGGAGTGGTTTGCCATTTCCTTCTCCAATGCATGAAAGTGAAAAGTGAAAGTGAAGTCGTAGTCGCTCAGTCATGTCTGACTCTTTGTGACCCCATGGACTGCAGCCTACCGGGCTCCTCCGTCCATAGGAATTTCCAGGCAAGAGTACTGGAGTGGGGTGCCATCACCTTCTCTGATAGAAATAGCAGTAAGCTAGGTAGAGACTGAATCATAGTTGCAGACTCCTGATTTAAAGAAACATGAAACTATGAAACCAAAACAGGCAGAACTGTGATAGGAACTGGCAGATATGAAAAAGGAAAGAGTTAGAAACCTTGAACTAAAAATATGATCATTAACATAAAATAATGATCAAAAAAGAATTAGCAAACTGTTCTTAAAAAACAAAGCCAAAAAAAAAAAAAAGATGCAGTTCTAAAAACCATTAAGATTTTTGTTAAATTTGGGTGGAAGATGAAAACATTACATACATTTTAGAACTTACCAGGAAAATAAGGATCATTAAACAGGTATGTTTAAAACACATTTAAGGAAAACTATTAAAATAATAAGAATACATTTCATAGCTTCCAAAGCAGCAGAGGGAGACAAAAGGTATAGAGTCAATAGGACAAGGAGCAAACATCCTATTTTATGTAGACACAATACATAATTGTGTACATGATTGCATTTCACTGCCCATTTAAATTCAAAAGTGACCATGTAACTCCTTTTGGTCAGTGAGATGGGGGTGGAAGTGGCCAGTGTCACTTGCACCTCAAAGAAATGTAGTGCTGGGCATATTCTCTCTTCTCTGCCTCTCCTACAGGAACACATGTCCAGATGGAGGCTGCATAGGTCTGAGTTTCAGTGAGTTAATTAGGCATCCCACCATCATCCTATAGAATGAGTGAGAAATAACCTTGATTTGGAGCAACAAATTTGGGACTTTGTTATCCAGTATCGCAAGATTTTTCTGAATGATAGGCTTTAGCAGTCCACAAAAGGGGAAGGTACAAGGAAAAGAGAAAGCTTGGCAAACAGAAAATAATGCAATCATAAGACTGAAGGCAAAAGGACAAAAGGGTGGCAGAGGATGTGATGGTTAGACAGCATCACCAAAGCAATAGACATGAATTTGAGCAGACTCCAGGAGATAGTGAAAGGAGCCTGGTGTGCTGCAATCCATGAGGTCACAAAGAGTCAAACGACTTGGCAACTGAAAACAAGACTAAATCTATTATAAACCACAATAAATATATTACACTCATTTGTTAAAAAAAAAGAGCTGGACTGAATTTAGAATCATATGATTCTTAATAACAGGATTTAAAAGCACATAGGCAGATGAATGGATAAGAAAGCTGTGGTACATATACACAATGGAGTATTACTCAGCCATTAAAAAGAATACATTTGAATCAGTTCTAATGAGGTGGATGAAACTGGAGCCTATTATACAGAGTGAAGTAAGCCAGAAAGAAAAACACCAATACAGTATACTAACGCATATATATGGAATTTAGAAAGATGGCAATGATGACCCTGTATGCAAGACAGCAAAAAAGGCACAGATGTGTATAGCGGACTTTTGGACTCAGAGAGAGAGGGAGAGGGTGAGATGATTTGGGAGAATGGCATTGAAACATGTATACTATCAGGTAAGAATTGAATCGCCAGTCTATGTCCAATGCAGGATACAGCATGCTTGGGGCTGGTGCAGGGGATGACCCAGAGAGATGTTATGGGGAGGGAGGTGGGAGGGGGGTTCATGTTTGGGAACGCATGTACATCCGTGGTGGATTCATGTCAATGTATGGCAAAACCAACACAGAATTGTAAAGTAAAATAAAGTAAAAATAAAAAAAATAAAAATTCAAAAAAAAAAAAAAGCACATAGGTACACTGTTCATTGAATGGTTTGCCTTGGAGACGAACAGAGATCATTCTGTCATTTTTGAGACTGCATTCAAGTACTGCATTTCGGACTCTTTTGTTGACCATGATGGCTACTCCATTTTTTCTGAGGGATTCCTGCCTGCAGTAGTAGATATAACGGTCATCGGAGTTAAATTCACTCATTCCAGTCCATTTTAGTTCACTGATTCCTAGAATGTCGACGTTCACCCTTGCCATCTCTTGTTTGACCACTTCCAATTTGCCTTGATTCATGGACCTGACATTGCAGGTTCCTATGCAATATTGCTCTTTACAGCATCAGATCTTGCTTCTATCACCAGTCACATCCACAACTGGGTATTGTTTTTGCTTTGGCTCCATCCCTTCATTCTTTCTGGAGTTATTTCTCCACTGATCTCCAGTAGCATATTGTGCACCTAATGACCTAGGGAGTTCCTCTTTCAGTATCCTATCATTTTGCCTTTTCATACTGTTCATGGGGTTCTCAAGGCAAGAATACTGAAGTGGCTTGCCATTCCCTTCTCCAGTGGACCACATTCTGTCAGTTTTCATTCCAAATCCAAAGAAAGGCAATGTAAAAGAATGCTCAAACTACCGCACAGTTGCACTCATCTCACATGCTAGTAAAGTAATGCTCAAAATTCTCCAAGCCAGGCTTCAGCAATACGTGAACCGTGAACTCCCTGATGTTCAAGTTGGTTTTAGACAAGGCAGAGGAACCAGAGATCAAATTGCCAACATCCACTGGATCATGGAAAAAGCAAGAGAGTTCCAGAAAACATCTATTTCTGCTTTACTGATTATGCCAAAGCTTTTGACTGTGTGGATCACAATAAACTGTGGAAAATTCTGAGATGGGAATACCAGATCACCTAACATGCCTCTTGAGAAATCTGTATGCAGGTCAGGAAGCAACAGTTAGAACTGGACATGGAACAACAGACTGGTTCCAAATAGGCAAAGGAGTACGTCAAGGCTGTATATTGTCACCCTGCTTATTTAACTTGTATGCAGAGTACATCACAAGAAACATTGGACTGGAAGAAACACAGGCTGCAATCAAGATTGCCGGGAGAAATATCAATAACCTCAGATATGCAGATGACACCACCCTTATGGCAGAAAGTGAAGAGGAGCTAAAAAGCCTCTTGATAAACGTGAAAGAGGAGAGTGAAAAAGTTGTCTTAAAGCTCAACATTCAGAAAACGAAGATCATGGCATCTGGTCCCATCACTTCATGGCAAATAGATGGGGAAACAGTAGAAACAGTGTCCGACTTTTTTTGGGGGGGGGCCTCCAAAATCACTGCAGATGGTGATTGCAGCCATGAAATTAAAAGACGCTTACTCTTTGGAAGAAAAGGTATGACCAACCTAGATAGTATATTCCAAAGCAGAGACATTACTTTGCCGACTAAGGTCCATCTAGTCAAGGCTGTGGTTTTTCCTGTGGTCATGTATGGATGCGAGAGTTGGACTGTGAAGAAGTTTGAGTGCTGAAGAATTGATGCTTTTGAACTGTGGTGTTGGAAAAGACTCTTGAGAGTCCCTTGGACTGCGAGGAGATCCAACCAGTCCATTCTGAAAGAGATCAGCCCTGGGATTTCTTTTGGAAGGAATGATGCTAAAGCTGAAGCTCCAGTACTTTGGCCACCTCATGCGAAGAGTTGACTCACTGGAAAAGACTCTGATGCCGGAAGGGATTGGGGGCAGGAGGAGAAGGGGACGACCGAGGATGAGATGGCTGGATGGCATCACAGACTTGATGGACGTGAGTCTGAGTGAACTCCGGGAGATGGTGATGGACAGGGAGGCCTGGCGTGCTGCGATTCATGTGTCGCAAAGAGTCGGACACAACTGAGCGACTGAACGGAACTGAACACTGTTCATTAGTTCGAGTATTCAAGCAGACACAAAGATAAGGTTAAACATGTAGGAGGTTCATTGGATAAACGCCTGTACAAAAAGGTGAAGGTGCGAAAAGAGGGGAGTCTTCCAACTGTGATGCATGTCTGAATTCTGCATAGGACAGGGAGCAGGAAGGACCTAGTAGGAGAGTCTAATGTACAGTGCAATTCCAGGAAATTCATTTCAGTTCAGTCGCTCAGTCATGTCCAACTCTTTGAAACCCCACGAATTGCAGCACGCCAGGCCTCCCTGTCCATCACCAACTCCCGGAGTTCACTCAAACTCATGTCCATCGAGTCGGTGATGCCATCCAGCCATCTCATCCTCTGTCGTCCCCTTCTCCTCCTGTCCCCAATCCCTCCCAGCATCAGAGTCTTTTCCAATGAGTCAACTCATCGCATGAGGTGGCCAAGGTACTGGAGTTTCAGCTTTAGCATCATTCCTTCCAAAGAAATCCCAGGGCTGATCTCCTTCAGAATGGACTGGTTGGATCTCCTTGCAGTCCAAGGGACTCTCAAGAGTCTTCTCCAACACCACAGTTCAAAAGCATTAATTCTTCAGTGCTCAGCTTTCTTCACAGTCCAACTCTCACAATATGTGACACTAATTGAGGATCCCTGAGTTAAAGCCATCTGGTTAAAGAGCCCTACATGTCAGAGAAAGGCACCTGCTGTAGTTGTCCTGATCTGCTCTGTCTTTGACTGGGAGTGGCCAGTGGGAAGCCCGGTTCATCATGACTTGGTGATGGATCCAGAGGAGCAGCCACTGGAGCATCTGTTCAATCACACTTCCTGATTAGGATACCTAAACCATATGTTTTCATGGTTACCAAAACCAGAAAGTTACATATAAAGGGATGGGAAATTTCTACCAAACAAAACCTAAGCAAAAGAAAGCAACATACAAATATTGATATCTTTTAAAAAAGAATATGTATATTAGAATAGTTGAAGGCTAAAGCATTCAAGGGGCTTCCCAGGTAAGTGGTGGTAAAAGAATCCAAAACTGCCAATGTAGGAGATGCAAGAGATGCTGGTTCATCGCTGGTTCAGGAAGGAGGAAATGGCAGCCCACTCCAGTATTCTTGCCTGGGGAATCCCATATAGAGAGGAGCCTGGTGAACCCCAGTACATAGGATCACAAAAAGTCAAACATGACTGAGCAACTGAGCATGGACTCAAGGGCATTTAAAGAACAAAAGAAAGAAACTACTCACTGATAGCTTCAAAAGGAGCCCTGGTGGCTTTGCACTGTGTCAGCTCAGCTAAACTGAAGCTAGACTTCTTGGAATACCTGTGTTCCTTCTCATATTCCTCTCTGTTTCTATTTGAAGGTTGGTATCAGTAGAAATTTACATGAGACTGGGGAGGCAGAAGTTGTAATACTCACTTTGTGTGCAGCAGCACCCAGGACATCCCTGGGCCCAAGCTCCTCTGACTTCTGCACCCATGTCCACCGTTCTGGGCATAGAGAACCAGCTTCCCCTATAGGTCACCTTCATCACCCAAGGCCAAGGCTTGCAGACAGTGAGATACAGACATGGGTACCAGCTTGTGCCTGCTGGGTTGCTATTTATCCTTGCTTTGCCCACTTCCTGGCCATCTCCCTTCCCAGCTCTTGCCCTCAGGCTCTGCAGCAGATGCAAAGCAGCACAGAACTTGAACCACAGTCCACGGTTCCATTCGGTCAATACTCCTGCACCAAATCCCTCCTTCAACATTCCTCGCAGTGGTTCTGAGTCTCTGACCTTGCCCTAGCTGATAGACCAGAATCATCAGAGACAATGGGACTATTAAGAATTACAGAGTGAAGTAAGCCAGAAAGGAGAACACCAATACAGTATATTAACGCGTATATATGGAATTTAGAAAGATGGTAAGGATGACCCTATATGCGAGACAGCAAAAGAGACACAGAAGTAAAGAACAGTATTTTGGACTCTGTGGGAGAAGATGAGGGTGGGATGATTTGAGAGAGTAACATTGAAACATGTATATTATCATATGTGAAATAGATCACCAGTCCAGGTTCGATGCATGAGACAGGGTGCTCAGGGCTGGTGCCCTGGGATGACCCTGAAGGATGGGATTGGGAGGGAGGTGGGAGGGGGGTTCAGGATGGGGAACACATGTACATCCATGGCTGATTCATGTCAATGTATGGCAAAAACCACTACAATATTGTAAAGAAATTAGCCTCCAATTAAATAAATAAATTAATTAATTTTTAAAAATATATTTAAAAAAGAATTGTTAAATTCACAGTAGAATTTTATACACTTCTATGAGAAGTTGAAAAATCAAGCAGACAAAAAACAAATAAATATATGAAAGATTTAAAAATCAATATTAACAATATTGATCTAATATATTTATAATATATACAATATAAAATATACATGCTTTATATACATATTAGAGATATATATGCCCAGAAAATAAAAAAAGAAATTTTCTGTAGATAAGAATATTGCCTACAAAGTTTCAATAAACTGTAAAGAAATCATAATATATACATGTTTCTGTATCAAAATTATTGACTAAAAATATAGCAAAATATTTATGTGTGAGTGGAAACTATAAACTGCTAAATAATCTTTGAAACAAAGAAGAAGTCACAATTGAAACTACAAAATATTTAGAGTGATTTTTCTACATGCCATATATAAAAATATGTGCAATAAAGCTAAAGTACATTTAGAGTAATTATGCATACATCTTAAAAACAAAACAAAATGAAAATAAATTTTCTAATAGGCACCAAGTATTCAGCTCAAAAAAATAAAAAGAAACTAAAAAGGAATGATAAAGTAAACCTATAGAAGTGAAAGAAAAGAAATAATAAAAATAAGGGGGAAATAAATAAATGCAAAGCTAAGAAAAATAGAGTGCATCAAGCATACCAGGTCGAACCTTCAGAAATACCATTCAAAACCAAAGAAAGAGAGGTGATGTGACACACAGTATTAAATTAAAAGAGGACGAATTACAGATACTAGAAGGATCCTAAAAAGTCAGAGCTTGCACAATTTTGGGCAAATAAAATTTGTAATTTTGATGAACTGGATAATATTAACTAAGCCACTTCAGTGTTGTCTGACTCTTTGTGACCCTACAGACTGTAACCTGCCAGGCTCCTCTATCCATGGGATTCCCCAAGCAGAAATACCGGAGTGGGCTGCCATGCCCTCCTCCAGGGCCTCTTCCCAACCCAGGGATCGAACCCACGTCTCTTACATTTCTTGCACTGGCAGACGGGTTCTTTATAATTTAGCACCACCTGGGAAGTTCCAGTATAAATCACTAAAACTCAGGATGAAATGGAAAACCACAATAAGGCAATGAACCTTACAGAAACTGGATTATTAATAGATTACTTGTTAGATTCCACAGCAAATCTAAGACCCAGCTGGCTTTCAAGGTAAACCTGACTCTAAGGAAAAACTTATTGTTTTATATTAACTGTTGCAGAAAATGACATGACAATAACAAAAAAGAAATAGTCAGTAATACCAAGGAATACACAAGGAAAGTATAGACTAATCTCACTTACAAACATAGACACTAAAACATTAAATAAAATGTAAGCAAGTATAAATAAGCTATTAAAAATTAATATGTCATGAACAAGAAAAGTTTGCCACAAGTATAAGATGGTTCAGCCTCAGAAAATCTATTAGTTACACACCATAGTAACAAGTAAAGGAGAAAAATAATAAAGTAGATGCTAAAAGTATAATAAATTGTCCAAAATTACATTTATAATTTAAAACTTTTAGTAAACTCAAAAAAAGAAAGCTATTTCCTTAATGAAGAATATCTGTGAAAAACTTAAAACAAGCATTATCTTTAATTGTAAACATCTAAAGGCACTATTTTAAATCAAAAATAAAATAAAGATGACTATCATTGTATTGTTGCTTGGAGAATCCCATGGATAGAGGAGTCTGGTGGGCTGCAGTCTGAGGGGTCACAAAGAGTCAGACATGACTGAGCGACTATCACTACTACTACTACTATCATTCATTTTACTTAACATTTTACTTTTACTGGAAATTCTAACTAGTGCACTAAGATAAGTAAAAGAAATAAAATCTACAAGTATTATAAAGGAAGATGTGACTATCTTTATTTAGAGGTGAACTAACTGCATGGAAAATCCATAAAAATATACAACTTATTTAAAATATTGATAAATCAAGAAAGTTCACTGGTTGTGATATCCATACAAAATCCCAAAATCAATAGCAGTTCAGTGTGCTAACTGAGGAGACTGGCATGCTGCAGTCCATGAGGTTGCAAAGAGTCAGACATGACTTAGCAACTGAACAACAACAAATGCTAATAATCACTTTGAAAATATAAAAAAAGAAACAAGATTCAACTTAAAATATCTTCCAAACCTGATGCTAAGATTCTAGTCAACAATTTAAAATACCTTTCAAACCTGATGCTAAGATTCTAGCCAACAAAATACGGATGGAGAGACTCAAAAATATGAATTTTAAATTTTGCTAATCTATCAAATTTTGCTAATCTATCAATCTATCAAATTAATCTATCAATTCAGTTTGGTTATAGTCAAAATTTTCACATATTTTTAAGGAATTTGACATAGCTATCCTAAAATTTACTTGGAAAATTGAAATGGTCTAGACAATTCTGAAAATAAGCATTAAACAGTAACTTCTCCTATGATATAGAATTTCCTTTGTAGTTGTAAATGAAACAGTAATGTATTAGGCTAGGGAAAGGCAAGTCAACAAAGGATACAGAATACAAAATTTAGAAACAGACCCAGACATATATCAAAAAGTATTATGTAATACCTGTGTCCTTACAAATTAGTCAGGAACAATGAATTATCCAACAAATGGTCCAGGGAGAATTGGTTTTCCTTATGTGGGGAATATCAGATATCCATTCCTACTATACACACCAACAAATATCAAGTTCAATAAATACCTAAAAGTGAGAATTAAAACTTTTAGGGGAAAAAAAATCTTAAAGAAAAAACCACAAAACTTTATGATTTTGAAGAAAAGGAGAATTGCTTAAATGACACTCAATGAACCAAAATCCTTAAAAGAAAAGATTGATAAACATGACTACATTAAAAATAAAACATTAGACATGTCCCAAGACAAACAGCATGGGGTCGCAAAGAGTCGGACCCGACTGAGCGATTGAACTGAACTGAACTGAAGACAAACGGAATGAAAATCAAAGTCCAGACTGGAATAAGAAATCTGCAAATGCTTTGAAATGTGATTTTCAGTTTGAAAAAAATTAATTCACAGCATAGTTGATCTATTTTTTGTATTTAAATTAAGAATAGCTGAAATTGACCTGTGGGCACTGCATCTTTACATGACTAATTTTCTAAATGTTCTAGTTTCTGAGCCTAATAATCATTTAGAAAACTTAAAATCCTAATTAGTTTAAGTCAAAGATGTCCGTTGTCATGTTTCCACAGTTGAAAAAATTTATACGGTGTTACCCAAAGTGATTCCTGTTGCTTTTGAAGTACTCAATAAATGTCAGTGAAATGAAATACGAGGGCTTAGCTCTTCTGGGGTCAGTGCATCAGTGACAGCCTGGGAGCTCTGTTCCATTCAGAATCAAGTCAGAGTCCTCCCGGGAGTCCAGTGTGTGTTCTGGCCCACATTATCCAAAATGTACCTTCTAGAAACATTTTCTTTCCTAACCCTGATCCTAAGTATTTTTCATAGACAATTTTTCCAGACCAGTAGTGAGGATTTTTTTTTTTTTTAATTAACTGGAGAATGGTGATGTTGGAAGCATGGGGAGTCTAAATTACTAGCACTTTTACCTTCCATTCCTGGGACCATCTGGTTGAAATATGCTGAAGGGAAAAGCAGCATATGGTTTATTTCTCTCCTTAGAAATTTCAATTTAGTAGGGACATCTTGGTAGGAGTTTGAAATGGAGAAATGGTATCTGAAGAAACCTGAGAGACATTTTTCTATTAAATTCCATGGACACACCAATGCAAAAGGGGATTCTTCAAGCACCCCTCCCCCCACTGTCTTCGTAGGAGGAAACACAGTGTCAGAGGCATGGAGGCTTGAGAACAAGGGAACCCCTTGTAGTGGAGGGACACATCGCACCCAGTGACATTTCTGAAGAAAGAGGTAAGAGAAAAGAACCACCAACCGTGAACTGTCTCACCCTCCACTGTGCTTCAGCTACAACCCGAGTCAATGAATGACTACATTCAGTTAAGTGATTAGAAGAATAAACCAGTTCAGTTCAGTTCAGTCGCTCAGTCGTCTCTGACTCGTTGCGACCCCACGAACCGCAGCACACCAAGGCCTTTCTGTCCATCACCAGCTCCCGGAGTCCACCCAAACCCATGTCCATTGAGTCAGTGATGCCATCCAACCATCTCGTCCTCTGTCATCCCCTTCTCCTCCTGCCCTCAATCTTTCCCAGCATCAGGGTCTTTTCAAATAAGTCAGCTCTTCACATCAGGTGACCAAAGTATTGGAGTTTCAGCTTCAGCATCAGTCCTTCCAATGAACATCCAGGACTGATCTCCTTTAGGATGGACTGGTTGGATCTCCTTGCAGTCCAAGGGACTCTCAAGAGTAAACCATGTTCTGTCCAATTCAGAATATGCTTTTGTTGCATTCTTAATTGCCTAAATAATTACTAGGGCACCTATATGCTTTGAATGCCATGACAAAATTTTGGATTAACAAGGAAGGGGAAAAAAGTTGCCATTTGTGTATGTGTGTGTGTGTATTTGTTCATCTGGCTGTCTCTAGAGACAGGATTCACAGAACATTCATCAGATGTTCCTAGGTTGAGTCCTGCTTCTTCCAGGTGTATATTGGGACCTGGACAGGTTACTTACTGAATTTTAGTTTCCTCACCTATAAAATAGAAATTATAGTACCTCCAAGAAAAGACATTTAAAAATTCAGGATTGCTAAAACGTGTAACTATAATAATGACATGACATAATAAAAAATTGTCTTCTCTACTTGGGAAAGATAAGGTGATAAGGGACTGTCAGTGCTTTATTCTTATAGACCTTTTAAATCTTTTAGGAAATGTTGTTTTCTGAAAAAACTGAAATATGTCTACAATTAGATATTAACCCCATGCTTAAAACATGATTAACTATTTTTTCTCATTACACTTTAAGTTTGTGCTCATCATAATTAAAATTTACCAAAGCTACAAAACTGTTTTAAAAGTTGTTTATATGAATGTCTACCTAGATATATCCATGTCTATCAACTAGAACATACTATTACACTTTATAGAGATCTTCACAGTCTTGTAAAATATTGTAAATATTCTTGATTAAAAACATAGAATCCAGAAAATAAAAGATTCTTAGTTTTAATTTTGGAAGACTTAATCTAAAATCCACAAATAATAGATTAGACTATAATCATCAATAGAGTGAAAGCTTTTGCTTTAGATTATCCATTTCTTCCATAACTCAGTTATTTGTTCATATATTCAATCAAGAAATAAGTACCAACCAGATTTTAATTACTCTCCTATTTTGTCCCTCTAAAGAAACAAGTAGCTCACACTTCAGGAGTTTTCCATCTCCATATCCATTGATCACCCAACTGCCTTCTTCGATTTAAGCGTCTTTGGAATTACCGTTTCCTCCTGGGAGTTAAACTTCATGAAAACCTGCAAACTTTCCTTGACACTCCTGTATCTAATCACACAGCCCTTGAGGATACCTGAACTCGCTCCTTCATGTCGCTGTACATTCGCTAAGTTGTGGCTGACTCTTTGAGAACCCATGGACTGCAACATGCCGGTCTTCCCTGTCCTTCTCTATCTCCATGAGCTTTGCTCAAACTCATATCCAGTGAGTCGATGATGCTGTCCAATCAATCTCATCCTCTGTTGCCTGCTTCTCCTCCTGCCCTCAATTTTTCCCAGCATCCAGGGTCTTTTACAGTGAGTCAGCTCTTTGCAACAAGTGGCCAAAGTACTGAAGCTTCAGCTTCAACATCAGTTCTTCCAATGAATATTCAGGGTTGATTTCCTTTAAGGTTGACTGGTTTGGTCTCCTTGCTGTCCAAGGGACTCTCAAGAATCTTCTTCAGCACCACAATTTAAAAGCATCAATTCTTTGGCATTCAACCTTCTTTACTGTCCAGCTCTCACATCCGTATGTCATCACTGGAAAAACCAAAGCTTTGACTCTAAGGACCTTTGTTGGAAAAGTGATGTCTCTGCTTTTTAATATGCTGTTGAGGTTTCTCATAGCTTTTCTTCCAAAGAACAAGCATCTTTTAATTTCAAGACTTTAGCCACCGTCTGCAGTGGTTTTGTAGCCCAAGAAAATAAAATCTGTCATTCCTTACACTTTTTCCTCATCTATATGTCATGAAGTGAGAGGACAAGATGCCATGATCTTGCTGCTGCTGCTGCTAAGTCACTTCAGTCCTGTCCGACTCTGTGCGACCCCATGGCAGCCCACCAGGGATGGCAGCCCACCAGGCTCCCCTGTCCCTGGGATTCTCCAGGCAAAAACACTGGAGTGGGTTGTCATTTCCTTCTCCAATGCATGAAAGTGAAAAGTGAAAGTGAAGTCGCTCAGTCGTGTCCGACCCTCAGTAACCCCATGGACTGTAGCCTTCCAGGCTCCTCTGTCCATGTGATTTTCCAGGCAAGAGTACTGGAGTGGGATGCCATTGCCTTCTCTGGCCATGATCTTAGTTTTTTGAATATTGCATTTTAAGCTAGCATTTTCAATCTCCTCTTTCCCCCTTGTCAAGAGGTTCTTTAATTTCTGCCATTAGAGTGGTACCATCTGCATATCTGAGATTGTTGATATTTCCCCCAGCAATCTTGATTCCAGCTTGAGATTCATTCAGCTTGGCATTTTGCATGATGTAATCTCCACAGAAGTTAAATAAGCAGGGTGACCATATGCAGCCTTGACCTATTCCTTCCCTAATTTTGAACAAGTCCATTGTTCCATGTCCGGTTCTACCTGTTGCTTCTTGACCCGCACACAGGTTTCTCAGGAAACAAATAAGGTGGTCTGGTATTCCCATCTCTTTAAGAGTTTCCCAAAGTTTCCTATGATCCACACAGTCAAAGGCTTTAGCATAGTTAATGAAGCAGAAGTAGATGTTTTTCTAGAGTTCCCTTTTTCATCTATGACCCAACAGATGTTGGCAATTTGACCTCTGGTTCCTCTGCCTTTTCTCAATACAGCTTGTACATCTAGAAGTTCCTGGTTCAAATACTGTTGAAGCCTAGCTTAAAAGATTTAGAGCATTACCTTGCCAGCACGTGAAATGAATTCAACGGTATGGTAGTTTGAACATTCTTTGGCACTGCCTTTCTTTGGGATTGGAATGAAAACTAACCTTTCCCAGTCCTGTGGTCACTGCTGAGTTTCCCATATTTGCTGGCATATTGAGTGCAGCACTTTAACAGCATCATCTTTTGGGATCTGAAATAGCTCAGATGGAATTCCATCACCTCCATTGGCTATGTTTGTAGTAATGCTTCCTAAGGCCCACTTCACTTCACACGGGATGTCTGGCTCTAGGTGAGTGACCACACTATCATGGCTATATGGGTCATGAAGACTTTTTTGTATAGCTCTCTTGTGCATTCTTGCCATCACTTCTTAATCTCTTCTGCTTCTGTTATGTCCTTGCAATTTCTGTCTTTATTGTGCCCATCTTTGCACAAAGTGTTCCCTCAGTATCTCCAGTTTTCTTGAAGAGATCTCTAGTTTTTCCCATTCTATTGTTTTCCTCTATTTCTTTGCATTGTTCTCTTAAAAAGACTTCAGTGATGATCGGAATAACTCACCAACTCATTCAGTATTTTCTGGGTGTCTGGGTTATTTGCATTGATATCCACGGTATTTTTAGAAAGGGAAAAGATCACTGATTAACTTACAGTTTGTAATATAAAAAGTGAAGTGAAGTCGTTTAGTCGTGTCTGACTCTTTGAGATACTATGAACTGTAGCCCTAGTCCTCCAGCCTCCTCCGTCCATGGGATTTTCCAGGCAAGAATACTGGGGGTGCTTTGCCATCTTCTTCTCCAAGGGATCTTCCTGCCCCAGGGATCAAACTCAGGTCTCCCACATTGCAGGCAGACTCTTCACCATCTGAGCCACCAGGGAATCCCAAAACATAAACAAGCCTGCCACATAAAATTTATCTAGTTCCCTTTGTGATAATAAATACTAACTCCTTAGCTATACTCTTTTTCCTGTTGAATGCAATAGTAATTGTAAGAATATAGAATGGCTATGCATTAGACCCAGGGATCTCCGTGCTTTTAGGCCCCTAAGGGTAAGAACAAGTCAGGGAAGGCAGTTTCAGGAGAGCAGGAAGACTTAGATGTGAGCCTGAGGTTGGAGGCATGGGGGTGGGCGTGGGGGAGTAGGGAAAGATGACTGCACTGAGGGGAGAAAAACAGAACGACCTAGAAGGAAATTGTGATGGGATGACCCCTCTCCAGTGCCATCACTTGAACTCAAGTTAAGTAAATTAAAATACTCAATGGAAAAAAGTGATGCAAATTTGAAATGATTACAAAAGAGTGAAGGAAAACTCACCTACTGGGTTAACTATGAAAGTGAAAGTCGCTCAGTCATGTCCACCTCTTTGTAGCCCCATGGACTATACAGTTCATGGAATTCTCCAGGCCAGAATACGGGAGTGGTAGTCTTTTCCTTCTCCAGGGGCTCTTCCCAGCCCAGGGATTGAATCTAAGTCTCCCACATTGCAGGCGGAATCTTTACCAGCTGAGCCAGAAGGGAAGCCCAAGAATACTGGAGTGGATAGCCTATCCCTTCTCCAGCGGATGTTCCCAACGCAGGAATCGAAACAGGGTCTCTGCATTGCAGGCGGATTCTTTACCAACTGAGCTAAATTGAGAGAAAGGTTTCGTTATAGTTCAGTAGTTAAAATCCTTGCAAATCTTTCTTTGATTGCTTCTAACCACCAGCAGGTCTCCATCTGTATACTCCAAAGATTTTGCAGATTATCATTCTAACTGCTTTCCTAGTTGATATATTAACCTCTGATCACTTATTAACTCATTATTACAATGTGTTCTACTTTTATTTCACTATCACAGCATTTTCGGAGCTTTTTTATTGACATGTAATACTCACACAAAAAGCTCATTATCCTAAATATACTAGGTAATGGATTTCCACACAACAAACACAGCTGAGGAAGCGGTACCCAAGCAAAGCAGTAGAACATTGCCAGCACTCCAGAAGTTTTCTTCTTCTCTAGAGGATGGTAACAATTACCCTGACTTCTAACAGCCCAGATTAGTTTTGCCAGATTTTATACTTTATGTAACTGGAGTCATAGAGAATGGATTGTATGTCTGGCTTTTTTCACTTACTATAATGTTTGTGAGGTTCATCCATACCATTGCAAGAAGTAGATTTTTTTTTTTTCATTGCCAAATGTCATGATGTTGTGTGAATGTACCACAGTTTGTTTTTCTGTTCTGATACTAGGGCCATTGGAGTGCTTTCCAGCTTGAGCTACTCTGATAAGTACTACTATGAACATTCTAGTGCAATAAAACCACAGTGAGCTTCCACATAAAAAAATGTCTCTTGGGAAATAATACTCAGCATTTTCGATTTACTAACTGTTTGGCTGTTATCTGCTACATACTAGCCTATGTTCTCAGTACCTTATCCCTATGTATTTTATGATACTCTTGACTATTCTTTGAGGTTAATATTATCACTATTTAATTCAACTTCTGAGGAAATAAGACAGCACAAGATTCTGGGAAAACCTGAATTTGAATCCAGGCAGGCTCACACTGAAGTCTGAGATTGACTTTTTAAATATATTTAATAAGCCCTAGTAGACATTCAGTAATTATTAGTTGCTCTCATTTCTTGGCACCTGGGCAGACAATGAGGCTTAGAACATTAGTGTACAGGGCATCAGTTTTGAGTGAAATTCAGGATATTTCCTAGTTATAGGAACCTTTTTTTCCCTTCCCTTGGAGCCTGTATATTGGCATAACCTTTTTCCTTTCCACAGAAACTGAACTCCTGAGGAGGTTCTCTCTGCTCTGCATCCAATGGTTTTACAGTTTTTCCCCTGAGTCTCATTCACAGGCCTTGGCAAATTCTGTGCAGCATAATGGGAGACGGCACATCTTCCTTCTCAGGACAGCCTTCTCACAACTGCTTGCCCTTCTCAGCACAGAAAAAGAGAAATGTAAATGTATATTCTCCCAATATTTATCCCTCTCATTCGTATCACAAATTTACTGAGCATTTACTATCAGCCCAGAATGTGTTAGGCATTATGATAAATATAAAATGGAATAAGATAGAATCAACGATCTTAAACAACATAAGAACAGTCTAGGAGAAGAAATGGGGTTTCATTTTGAAAAGTATGGTATATAAAATGTGAAAAAGGAGTGATATTAAAAAGATGTAACACCTATGAAGGCATAAACACTAGTCAGTTAGGACACATTTGGGTGCAGACAATGGCATGGTTGACTGGTCCTGTAGTCTCTGAATTGCAGCCTGGCTTGTCCAAAGGATAGGACTGAACAGGAGGCTGTGACCAGAGCAGGGAATGCCTCGGATGTCAAGTAGTGTGCCTTAACTTCATCCTCTAAGCCCCACAGAGCCGCAGAGCAGCCCTGCCCACGGTTAAGATACAACAGGGCTGTGTTTAGGTCCTTGATTCTTAGCCTCTTAGCTTACTGGAGACCCAAAGTCACAGAATAAAGAGGATTGTTCTTTCCTATTCTTATGATTTTATTTCTCAACCACCCATGACCTTATAAATTTTCCAGTCACGGCAGCTTGCTCCAAGTCCACATAGAACAGACCTAGTGAGTTGTGCTAGGACATCCAGAACATTGCAGCGTTGTCATCCCTCGAGAAGCACACAGGCAGCCGAGCCTTTGACTTGTGTGCCCGTGAACAGCTCGGATGAAAAGAGCGCAAGTGCAGCTGGAATGCCCCTCAGCCAGCTGGCTGCCTGACGCTTGTACTCCTTTGCATACTCTTCCCCAATTTGGAAGCTACTAAGCAAGCCAAGAAAGCAAAGGTTAAGCTGGGGGGGCTGGGTCAGTCCCAGTGGGGTGAAACGAATGTAGGAATGGAGAAAGAGATCTCAAAGAGACACTTCTTTTGAATTAATCTCCACAAGCATGTCCCTTTCAGTACTAATTTTCTTCTTGAATGTGTCCTTTTGGGAAATGGTTTGCTAACTCTTCCCATATGAACTGAGCACTGTTTTATCCACTGGGGATTAGTTGCCTAAACACATCAACTTGGTTTATAAAATAGAATTGAAAAACCCTTGGCTCACTCCGCAGGAAGGATGGCATGGTGGGGAAAAGTGTGTACACTTTCGGGGACACGATACACTTACCCTAAGTTCTTGAGAGGGTTTCTTACTGTCGTTTTTCTCATCTGTAAAATGAAAATGATGATGTAACTACCTCATATGGGGTCCTGAAGATTCAATGAGCTGTGTGTAGAAAAGAACTGAACATATAGTAAACACAAAAATGTGAGTTGTTTCTGTTATAATTATTAATATTCTGTCTTCACCTATGTCTCTTTCTACTCCTCAATAGGAAAGCATTAATAAAAAACCTTTTTGTGAATGAAGCCTAGCTACCCATGACCATAACTTCTGAAAGAGACCTCTATCTCTCCAGAGCATAAATCACTAAAAGAATACTAAAACTTTTAGAAATGTAATAGAAACTCAGAGGTTTTTGCATTCCTCTTCCTCTGCAATGATAGGTCTCTATCAAGCCCTCTTTTTTATTTTTTGTAAACTCAGGGTGCTCTGAATGTAAACGGCCAACCAGGGATAAGATCATTAGGATACATGCTAGCTTACTGGATGAAATTTTTAAATCGTTATTATTGATTATTCCCAAAAGAGTAAATGTGAAGGTGTGTCACCTGGCTGAACAACTCTCTCTTCCTTACCACTCCTCAAAGTGTGCTTGCAAAGGTGTGCTTTGCAGAGAGGGCCTTCCCAGAAGGAGCAGCAGTTGTTAGGGATGAACTTCACAGTTATAAATACCCATTAAAGATGGGAAGTTCACACAAATCCTGAGAAATGGGGAAAACCACCTCTCCAGAAATTATATGACTTCGATTGCACTATTGATTTGAGGGGTGCCTTTCTGCTCAGTTATAGCACAATTCTCTTGCTTTTTGCCTCAAGGTGGTCATCTGTAAAATGGGAATTATTTACATTTTCTTGACGGTGACTCTGAGACATTTAAAAAGATGAAACGCAAAGTAAATCTGTGAAGTGCTTTGAGTTCCACACAGCAATCAAGGACTGATTCTAGAGAGTGTATCGCCCACATCAACAGATGGCACTCTTTGTTAGTTTCAGTAAGATCTGCAAGACCAACTAATTGTTATTTTATGAGGAAATAGGTCAGCAGGAAGCACCAAGCTACAAAAGAAAAACGCTACCACAAACAACAACAAGAAAAACACGCTAGCCTGTATGTTATGAACAATTCTTAGAATTATTCATTCTCATCACCGATAGCTTAATTGAGTCACAGAGGTACAAAACTCCAAAGCACCCTCTGGAACTCAAAATGTAGCAAGTCTTTCTGGCTTGCAAGAATCTATCAGAAATCAAGAGCTCTGTCTTAAAGGGGAACCTGGCTAGCAGGACATGAGGAAGCTTTTTCCCTATTTCTCACCCAAAGTAGTTCAAAATTGAAGGAATTGTAGAAAATACAATGTGAAGAAAGTAGGACTCTCAGGCTTGTGCTGGAATCTGGGAGGGATTTCCAGGAACATCCAGCACCTGGGCAGAGAGGAGAGCCCTGAAACCAGGGTATGCTAGGAGTCGTATCTGTTCAAGTACTACAGCTTTTCAGATGGGCAGAAAATCAGGAGGGGAGATTCAAGGAAAAGACTGCATCATGAGTTAATGGAATTGTCAGGTAGAGCATACAGTAATAAGAGGGCTAAAAGGTGGTATATTAGCCTAGCAGTGGAAATACAGCAGCGCTAAGGTTGACTGACATACCATTAGCATAGAAAAAGAGGGTATTTGTTTTAGTGTGGGTAGAGGCAAAACCCCAAACCATACAATAAATTTAAAAGGGGGCAATTAAAAGAAAAGGAACAGATTTCTTAACTCCTATGTCAAAAACACACCCCTTAAAATTACTTACACTACTTTAGGATGATGTTTGTCATCCACTACATGAGGTGAGAAAATGTTTCCTGTATGAAGTAGAAAAGAACGTTATAAAGAGAATCAAAGCAGAGAGATTGAGATACTAATATGAGACATGAATGATACTCAAGAGACATACAAGAAAACTAAAAATGCAGCTGTTACTCAGAAATTCCATTCCTGAATGTGCTCATAACCCTGGACACATTCTTACACATGTATGTGAGGGTTTTTAAGTGGGGTTCTTATCATATGGTGATCTGACAACAACCCTAATGTCTATCAGGAAAATAGAGGATAAATAAATAATTTTTGAATATTTGAAATATTTAATAATCGAATTAAATTCACAACAAAATCAATAAGCTCCAGAATTTGTACTATGGAAAATCAAATCAAATCTTAAGGACAAATGTTGAGTAGTTTAGTCAGAAAACATAAGAAAATGAAGAAAAGATGAAAATTCTAAGAAATAAGACTATAGTCATACAAAGAACCACAGTTCAACCTAAGAGCTATAGCTAATCTCAAGAAAAAGAAAACTACTGGAATAGATGTGATCATAAAAATATTCCAGAGGGGAAAATTCAATGAATAACCGGACTAAATGATTTAAGCATAAAAATAAAAATGTGTCCACTAAATTCAAGGCAAAAATTCATGAAAAAGGAGAACTAGAGCTACACTGAATTATGTTCTGGGGAAAAAAAATTTTGAATTCAATGATTAAGAAAGTTTATTTTAAGCATTCAGGAAGGAAAAGAGTTAATGACTTTTAATAAAGTTGGACCACATGCTATTTATAAGACTTTATTTTCCACAAACAAAATTATGAAAATCAATGTAGCAACATCTCTTAAGGGAAAAATTGTGAGAGTAAAAGTTTCAAGAATTGTGTTCTCAGAGAACTTGACCTTCAGCAAAGAAGGAAACAGAAAGTCTCAGGTTTGCAAGAGCTCAGAAAATGAACTATCCATGTGAAAAGGTTAAAGTTGTACTCTTGGTGACCAAGAGATAAGTCCTAACAAAGACCTCAAACACAGGAAGTCAGGGCATGCATCAA
Organism: Ovis aries; assembly: GCF_016772045.2. NCBI lineage: Eukaryota > Metazoa > Chordata > Mammalia > Artiodactyla > Bovidae > Ovis > Ovis aries. The sequence continues at coordinate 2,548,362 of NC_056062.1, forward strand.
ACCTGTTCAATACAAAAGTAATCTCAAGAACTGTTGCTAATTTTGTCACAGAGCAGAAGGCAAATATATCAAGTATTTAATGATAATTATCTAGGTCTATAATTATACATTATTGTAAGAGAAAGACACAAGTGAGGAAAGGTCAAAGCTGAGAGGAAAATGAACAAGCATGAACAAGTATGAAGATGTATGAAGATAGTCAAAAGTCTATTTTGTCTTTTTTTTAAAAATATGAGTGAAAGTACAATTTCAAAAAACCCAAAGATAATCTTTATACATAACAAATACTAGAGACTGGAAAAGCTTATAACATAAGCAATATTACTAGGAAAATGTGAGAAAAGTCACAAATCAAGATAAAAGAAATGAGCAAACATATTAGTTATAACAATTGGGGTCATTGAGAATCTGTAATAGAAGGCATAAACAGTTCAGATCTAGTTTCAAAACCATGAACCTCATGATACTTGTAAGAGAAACTCTGAAACAAACTGACACAGACAAGATAAAAGACTGTGCAAATATACATCAGGCATTCACAAAAGAAAACAGGATATAATTTCAGAAAAGGCAAAAGATATTAATGGTGACCAGAGGATCATCACATATTAATAGAGACACATATCTCAAAAAAATAATAATCATTCAATTTTATAAGCTAAATGAAATATCGATATAAAACAGTCTATCTGAAATGTAGAAAGTAAGGCATGTTGTTATGGGAGACGTCAACACATCTTGATAAACAAATATGCCATTTTATTTATGTATAAATAGAGTTTGTTTACCATCTCATATTTATTATCTCACTGCTTTTGTGGATCAGGATTCCAGGCCCAGCTTAGCCGGGTCGTCTGTTCAGGGTCTCACAGGGCATACAGCCAAAGTGTTGCTGGTGCTAGGGTCTCACTGGGGGCTCAGGATCCCCGCCCCAGCTCATGCCTTTGGTGGCAGAATTCATTATTTTGCAACTGCAAAACTCATGGCAGCTTGCTTCTTCCAGGACAGCAGAAGTGTGCTGCTGCTAACAAACTCAACTTCCCCCTTCTCTGATCTCTGTACTCTCTTTTAAAAGACTCACCTGATTAGGTAAGGTCTATTCAGGATAATTTAATTAAAAAAAATTCTACTTGTTTAAACTGAAAATAGAAACAAAAACAGTTCACCCATTTCTCTTCCATCTCACCCCCTGCCCCCCAGCAGACACCAGTCTGTTCTTTGTATCTATGAGTTTCTTTTGTTGTAACACAAACCTACATCTTTGATTCCACATGTAGGAGAGATCAAGTGGTACCTGTCTTTTTCTATATGACTTATTTCGTCTAACAAAATGCCCTTGAGTTCCATCCATGCTGTAGCAAAAGGCAAGATTTCATCCTTTGTTACGGCTGAATGTCATTTCATTGTATGGTGGCTCATTCAGTAAAGAATCTGCCTGATACACAGGAAAGCTGGGTTAGATCCCTGGGTTAGGAAGATCCCCTGGAGAAGGGAATGGGAACCCATTCCAGTATTCTTGCCTGGAGAATTCCATGGACAAAGGAACCTGCTGGACTATAGCTCATGGAGTCGAAAAAAGTCAGACACAACTGAGTGATCTAACACACAATATTTCATTGTATATATGCAGTCGCCCTTCAGTATCCCTGGGAGATTGGTTCCTGGATCCCCATACATATAAAAATCCAGGATGTTCAAGTTGCATAGAAAGTGGCATAGTACAATAAAAACAGTTTTCCCTCTGTATCCCCAGATGCCCCCCTCGGATTCAATCAATCATGGAATGAAAGTGGTTGAATCCATGATGCTAAACCAATGAACGTGAGGGCCAACTGTATTCCACAATTTCTTTATTCATTCATGTACTGATGGACACTTAGGTTGTTTCCATATCTTGGCTATTGTAAATAGACCTGCGGTGTACATGGGGATGTATATATCTATTTAAGATAGTGTTTTCATTTCCTTTTGGTAAATACCCAGAAGTGAAATTGCTGGATCTATGGCAGTTCTATTTTTTATTTTTTGAGGAACCTCCATAGTGTTTTCCAAGTGGCTTCACCAGTTTACATTCCTACCAACTGTGTGTCTGTCTGCTAAGCTGCTTCAGTCATGTCTGACTCTTTGTGACCCTATGAACTGTAGTCCTCCGGGCTCCTCTGTCCATGAGATTCTCCAGGCAAGAATACTGGAGTGGGTTGCCATGCCCTCTTCTAGGGGATCTTCCCCACTGAGGGACTGAATTCACGTCTCTTATGTCTCCTGCACTGGCAGGCAGGATCTTTACCAGTAGCACTACTTGGAAAGCCCACCAACAGGATAGTAGTGTTACTTTTTGTCCACATCCTCATCAACATTGTTTATTTCTAATCTTTTGATAGCAGCTATTGTGACAGGTGTGGACAGTGGTATTTCATTATGGTTTCAGTGTGCATTTATCTGATTGATTGGCGATGCTGATCATCTTTTCATGTACCTGTGGCCATCTGCATGTCTTCCATGGAAACCTTTATATTCAGATCTTCTGTCCTTTTTGTTAAAATTGGTTTGTTTGTTGTTTGTTTGTTTTTGCTTAAAAAAAAAGAAAGAGACTCTTCTTTCCCCATTTTATATGCTTGACTTCATTGTAGTAAATTAATTGACCAGGTATATGTGGGTTTATTTCTGGTTTTTTGTTTTGTTCCATTGATCTGTGTGTCTGTTTTATGCCAATACCATACTGATTTAATTGCTATAGCTTTGCAATATAGTTTAAAGTCAGGGCACATACAGCTCCAGTTTTTTGTTTTCTTTCTCAAGATTACTTTGACTATTTAGGGTCTTTTATGATTCCATACAAATTTTAGAATTGTTCTATTTCTGAGAAAAAAAAAAAAAGAGTCATTGGAATTTTGACAGGAATTTCACTGAATCTGTAGATTGGTTGAATAATGACATTTTAACAATATTAATTCATCTAATCCATGAGCACAGAAAATCCTTCCACTTCTTTTGTCTTCTTAAATTTTTTTCACTAATGTCTGGTGCTTTTCAATGTACATATGCCTCACATCTTTGGTAAATGTATTCAAATTTTCTTCTTTTTGATGAACTTTTAAATGGGATTATTTACTTAATTTCTTTTTGTGATTGTTAATTATTCATATGTAATTATGAAAGAGATTTTTTAATATTAATTTTGCATCCTGGGACTTTGTTAAATTCATTTACTAGTTCTAACAGGTTTTTAATGCAGTCTTTAGGGTTTTCTAGGGGCTTAACTGATAGCTCAGTTGGTAAAGAATCTGCCTGCAATGCAGGAAAAGAAGATCCACTGGAGAAGAGATAGGCTATCCACTCCAGTATTCTTGGGATTCCCTTGTGGCTCAGCTGGTAAAGAATCTTCCTGCAATGTGGGAGACCTGGGTATGATCTATGGGTTGGGAAGATCCCCTGGAGAAGGGAAAGGCTACTCACTCTAGTATTCTGGCCTGGAGAATTCCATGGACAGTAAAGTTCATGGGTTGCAAAGAGTTGGACATGACTGAGCGACTTTCGTTTTCAGTTTTCACTTTAGGTTTTTCTATATGTGTGTGTGTGTGTTTAGTCACTCAGTCTTGTCCAACTCTTTGTGACCCCATGAACTGTAGTCCTCCAGGCTCCTCTGTCCATAGAGATTCTCCAGGCAAGAATATTGGAGTGGGTTGCCATGCCCTCCTCCAAGGGATCTTCCCAACCCAGAGATCAAACCTAGGTCTCCTGCATTGCAGGCAGTCACTTAACCATCTGAACCACCATTGAATCTACATAGAGTCAATTTTACTTCTTTCTTTCCAGTTTTGATGCTCTGGTTAAGACAAAATACTATGGTAAATAAAAGTGGCAAGAAAGGGCATCCTTCTCTTGCTCCTGATTTTAGAGGAAAATCTTTTAGTTTTTCACTGTTAAATATAAGGTTAGCTTGTGGGTTTCTCATATATAGTCTTTATTATGTGTACATTCCTTTTATACAGTCTTTGTCAAAACTTTTATACTAAATGAATGCTGGCTTTTGTCAAATGCTTTTCTGCATCTATTGAGATGCTCATATTATTTTCATCCTTTATTTTATTAATTGTTGTATCACAGTGACTTATTTTCAGATATTGAACCATTCTTATATCCCTGGGATATATTGCACTTCATCATGGTCTTTATCATGGTGTATGGTCTTCTAAGGTATTATTGAATTCAGTTTACTAATATTTTGATAAGGATTTTTGCATCTATGTTCATTAGGTAATTTTCTTTTCTTGTGGCATCCTTGTCTGTTACCCATTTCATGGCAATGCTTGCCTTTTATAATGAGCTCAAAAGAAATCCCTTCTTCCTGTTTTTAGAAGAGTTGGAAAAGGACTGATATTAATTCTTCTTAGTTGTCAAATAAACTACTGTACTGAGTTCCTAAAGACAAAGAACAGACAACTATCCAAAATTGCTAACAAATCTAATCAAGAATAAAATAATGAACAAATAAACACAATTAGAAGAAAAAAATATAGTATTTAAAGAACTTATATCCAAGGATAATTTTAAACATGATTTTAAAAGTATTAGCATAAATGAATTAGCTAAATAAAGTTAAAAATCTCAGTAATGAGGATTCAAAGACAATGAAGGAAAATAGCTGTGAGCTGAACTACAAAGATCGCTATCTATAAAAAATGAAATTGGAAAAATTTTCAGCAACTACCATCAAGGCAGCTGCAGAGTCAAGAGTTTTACCGGTGGTTACTTTCCAACATTGGAAATAAATTATTCCTGTAATGTATACTGTTCTTATCCATATTTTACAAATGGGAAAGATGATCTAATTCATTTTACAAAGTCAGAATGACCTTGTAGAAAAACCTAAAAATGCTTAGCATAGACACAAAAGTTTGATAAAAGATTAGCATAGTTAGTTCAGATTATATTTAAAAACCCTGAATATTTGAGGATTGTTGTAAGAATGCATGTAAATAATTCCAAATGAATAAATCACATCAATAGGCTGAAAAATGAACATAAACATCTCAATAGGCCTGGAAAATGATTTGACAAAATTTAATAACTCTCTTGGAGAAGGCAATGGCACCCCACTCCAGTCCTCTTGCCTGGAAAATCAAATGGACGGAGGAGCCTGGTAGGCTGCAGTCCATGGGGGCACGAAGAGTTGGTCACGACTGAGCGACTTCACTTTCACTTTTCACTTTCATGCATTGGAGAAGGAAATGGCAACCCCCTCCAGTGTTCTTGCCTGGAGAATCCCAGGGATAGAGGAGCCTGGTAGGAGACCGTCTATGGGGTTGCACAGAGTCGAACATGACTGAAGCGACTTAGCAGCAGCAGTAACTCTCTTGGGCTTTAAAACTTGCTTAATAAGTTTAAAGTGATAATTCATGGATATGATAAATAATAACTATCTTTAACATACAGCCTAAATCATATTTTTATAACAACACACTTGTGCAATCATAAGCAAAATATATTTATTATTACCACCACCTTTCCAACTGTTCTAGAAACAATAAACAAACAAAAACTAGAAACATAAGGTATATTTGTCAATTTAAAGCAGTAGGGAAACATACACATTTATTTACAGATAATATCTTTATAAGTAATCTAAGGGAATGAGCTGAAAAAAGTATTGGATCTAATAACATAGTTCAGTGAAATGATGAAATGTAAAATAAATATAAAAATCAATCATATTCTGTCAATAATGTACAATCAAAATATAATGAAAAATATATTGTTCACATAATTATCATAATATATACTTACAAAATTCTTTGAAAAAGAATTATTTAAGGCCTATACAGTGAAAATTACAAGTAGTTGTTAAAAAAATAAAAAGATTTAATTAATAGACATGCATACCTTGTGACTAAATGGGGAGAAAAAAGATTTAATATAATCCATCAAAATCTCAATAAATATCCTTGGAGTATCAGTCAGAAAGCCTATCCTCTATCTTTTCAAAGCAGTTCCAAAGATTATTAGAAATAAGAGGGGAGAACTAAAAACAAAAATAAAAAGTTTAATGGAAAAAGCGTGCCCCACCAGATTTTATTGAGATGTGAAAATAAGTAATAACAATGGAATTAAACAGATAGACAACCAGTCAAAACCAGTAGATTACATAATAAAACAATGAATAAATCAAAAAAGAATAAAAAAGCCCTGTGTGAATTAAAGGTGACATCACAAGTTAGTGAAGACATTAAAGACAACTTAGTAATAGTATGACAGTTAATTTACAAATTGAAATAAAATAAAGTTCTCACTTTAAACCATGAAACAAAATAAACTGTAGACTGTAGACTGATTGGTTGGCCATGTGGCCTAATGGATAAGGTGTCTGACTCCAGGTCAGATGATTGAAGGTTTTAGTCCCTCATGGGCTTCCCAGGTGGCGTTAGTTGTAAACAACCTGCCTGCCAATGCAGGAGACATAAAAGACACAGGTTTTATCCCTGAGTCAGGAGGAGCCCCTGGAGAAGGGGATGGCAATCCACTCCACTATTCTTGCCTACAGAATCCCAGGGACAGAGGAGCCTGGTGGGCTTCAGTCCATGGGATAGCAGAGTTGAACATGACTGACATGATTCAGCAGATGGATTAACTATTTTAATGTTAAAAATTAAAGCCACCCACACACATACACACACAAATCTAAAAGAAAATGTGGAAACCTACCAGACCTCAAAGTGAGAAGGAGCTTTCTAATTAGTAAAAGCATTGGAAAAAAACATGTAAAAATTATAGTATGCATTTGACTATGCAGAATAAAATGTGAAATTTCCCAGAAAAAGAGAAAGCATCAAAAACAGAAATGAAACCTCCATTATCATGAAAAATAAATGTAATTTTAAAAGCATACAACTGGGAAAAATTCTTGTCTTAAACCTATATCCCAAACATATCAATAAATATTGTATCTTAACCTTAGACCTCAATAGAAACATTGGCAAAGGATGTAAAGCATCTATTCCAGGTAAGAAAAGAAGAAGGGAAAGAGTGAGAGGGAAAGAGAAAAAAGGAAAGAAAAAATGGGAAGGAAAAAAACTAAAAAATAAACACGAGGGAAAATATTACTCAGTTTCAAACACTTTTTAAGGTTTTTGTTGTTGTTGTTGCTGTCAATAAGTGAAAGTTAATTCTAAAGTCCAGTATTGTTGGATGTGAGAATAGAAATGGGAACAACTATTCTGAAAGGAAATTTTGATGATCTAAATCAAGAATTAATGTTCTTAGATTTAATAACTCTACTTTCAGCCATTCGTATTGCAGAAATAATTAGGGGACTTTTGAGGGCGGGGACATTCATTGCTGCATTCACCTATATTTAGTTGAATGTAGTGTCAATCACCTGAGATGTCATAAAATATCCAATACCAGTTACAGAGGGTGTCACACTTTGATACTACACACATCTGAAGTACTGAAGTTTAGACATTACCTGATGAATTAGAGTCTAGTCGCGGTTATCTGTGTAATGTTACTTTTACTATATGAGTGGGAAAGAAAGAGCAATACCCAATGCCCCAGAAATTTGCCTTCCTTATTGATATGCACATCAGAAGTCACCTGTGTGTGTCCTGGAAGAGAAAAAAAATCAGAACCACTTACAGAACTGAGTTGGGTGCAGCCATTGAAATCACTTGAGGGAGACACTGTAACCGTGTTTGGAAGAAGTTTGGTGAGACGGGTGAATGTTCAGTCTACAGTGGAGGCAGAAGGTAGCCTTGGGGGACAGGGACCCCCTCCTTTCATGGAAGAACCAGAAAGAAGTTGTCCTGTGTTAGAAGTGGTGGCCTCTGAGACATCTTTGCTTTTAAACTTTCCTGACTCGTCCAAATATGAAATAGTGAGCAGATATTTTTTTATGAGCAAAAAGAAATTATTGTTAACAAATAATATTGTAAAACAAGGTGCATTTACAAACTAATCCTGTAATCCTCTTTCCTTCCTGATTTCTACACCAATTAAAACCTACAGTAAATATTTACAGAACGGGATTTATGCCTTCCTAATTCACCTTCTAGAGTCAATTCTATCACAAGAAACAGAGCCCCTGACAGCATGAAGTAACTTGATCTGCAGCATGTCTTCATCTAACTTGCCAAAGACAGTTTGTGGCTGTTGAAGCAGAAACATTTAATTAAAAACTAAGCCAAAATATAATCATGACATATCACTTCACCATGTGTGAAAACATACATGATTCTTTGAGGAGAGGAGCAAGTATTCCAGACTACATAGGTATGCTTTAGTTAACACTCTTCGTTCACATTTACAGGGAACCAAGTTAAATGCCCTCTCTAGGGAAAAAAATTAAAAAGCACAGAGTGACTTTCACTGGACTTCATGATAGCCAACCGAAAGCATATTTTTAAATGCCCTTAAAAAGTGTTTCAGGGTTGTGGGGTTAACACAATACAACTCAGTTCAATCGCTCAGTCGTGTCCCACTCTGCAACCCTATGGACTGCAGCACACCAGACATCCCTGTCTGTCACCAACTCCCGGAGCTTACTCAAACTCATGTCCATTGAGTCAGTGACACCATCCAACCATCTCATCCTCTGTCATCCCCTTCTCCTCCTGCCTTCAATCTTTCCCAGCATGAGGGTCTTTTCCAATGGGTCAGTTCTTCACATCAGATGGCCAAAGTATTGGAGTTTCAGCTTCAGCATCAGTCCTTCCGATGAATATTCAGGACTGATTTCCTTTAGGACTGACCGGTTGGATCTCCTTGCAGTCCAAGGGACTCTCAAGAGTTTTCTCCAACAACACAGTTCAAAAGCATCAATTCTTCAGTGCTCAGCTTTCTTTATACTCCAACTCTCACATCCATACATGACTACTGGAAAAACCATAGCTTTGACTAGACGGACCTTTGTTGGCAATGTCTCTGCCTTTCAATATGCTGTCTACAAAGTGTGGACAAATTTCCTGTTATTATTGTGTTCTTAATCCAAGAATCTTAGTGGGAGAAGACAAATCTCACTTTGGGGTTTCTGTACTGCATCCACAAACCTGGTCCCAAAACTGCCTTAGTAATAACTTTTGATTCCGAAAGGCACATAAAACATTTCAGAAGTGCATTTTGGGTTTTCATTTATTGCTTGGGAGAATAGCAGTCATCATCAATGTGTGTTCTTGACATATCATTGGATTTCCATTCCCAAACATTTTGAATTACTGCCTAAAATACTCTTTTCAGGAATGTTTTTTATTTAGCCATCCCCAGCTAACTTGCTGGAGCATATTTGTTTTCCCTGAACTGGACCATTTCAATTATGTTTTCTCAAACACTGGGAAAAAATATCTTAGGATTCTTTGCTGTTGTTCAGTCACTCAGTCATGTCCAACTCTTTGCGACCCCATGGACTGCAGCATGGCAGGCTTCCCTGTCCTTCACTATCTCTCGGACTTTGCTCAAACTCATGTCCATTGAGCCGATGATGTCATACAACCATCTCATCCTCTGTTACCCGCTTCTCCTGCCTTCAATTTTTCCCAGCATCAGAATCTTTTCCATCTAGTTGTCTCTTCGTATCAGGTGGACAAAGTATTGGAGCTTCAGCTTCAGCATCAGTCCTTTCAATGAATATTCAGGGTTGATTTCCTTTAGAGTGACTGGTTTGATCTCCTTGCTGTCTAAGATTAGGATTCTTAATTTTTACATATTATGTTATAACACAAAAATGAACTGGGAATAGTTCTACTTTTGACTTTGGGGAAAGGAAAATATCACTTCCATTTTCCATTGCTTGAAAAAAATGTATAAGCAATGATTGTTTTCTTTTTTAAGTTTTTCAGCTGATGGTGCCATTTTGTTTATATGTAGATAAAAAGGAGTCCAAGGCAGTGTTTCTCAGCCTAGGCACTAGTGACATTTTGGGCTGATCCTTTGAGCAGAGAGGGTGGGAGAGAGGGTGTCGTATACATTGTAGCAGACACAACAACATCCCTGTTAGTCCTCCCCTCTGAGTGGTAACAACCAATGTCTGCAGACCTTGTCCAAAGTCCCTTGGGAAGGCAAAATCTCCCTGGCTGAGAATTCTGCTCTAAATTATATACCCCACAGAGAGCTGTGGAGTATACACCTATCTTCTTCCTCTATTACAAAATCTTCACAATGTGAAAATGCCTGTGTTTCAAATGTTGAGACTACTTGTTACTATATATTCTACTATTCCTTAGCCTACCTAAAGTGAATAAGGAAGTAAGCTTTTCCATATCCTTCAAAGAAAAGCAGCTGACCAAAAAACTGGAATTCAGATTTTACAGGTAACTGTCACACTGAAAATTCAGCTGACTTCTCTTTATATTATTTCCTGGTTCTAACTTCCAGGTCAGCTACTTCAAATCCTAAAAGATGATGCTGTGAAAGTGCTGCACTCAATATGCCAGCAAATTTGGAAAACTCAACCATAGTCACAGGATTGGAAAAGGTCTGTTTTCATTTCAATGCCAAAGAAGTCAATCCCAAAAAATATTCAAACTACCACACAATCACATGCATTTCACAGGCTAGCAAAGTAATGCTCAAAATCCTTCAAGCTAGGCTTCAGCGGTACATGAAACAAGAACTTCCAGATGTACAAGATGGATTTAGAGAAAGCAGAGGAACCAGAGACCAAATTGCCAACAGCTGTTGAATCACAGAAACACAAAGGAACTCCAGAAAAACATCTACTTCTGCTTTACTGACTACACTAAAACCTTTGACTGTGTGGATCACACAAACTGTGGAAACTTCTTAGATGAGAGTGCCAGACCACCTTATCTGCCTCCTGAGAAAACTATATGCGGGTCAAGAAGAAACAGTTAGAAACTGACAAGGAACAATGGATGGATTCCAAATTGGGAAAGGTGTACATTGAGGCTGTATATTGTAACCCTGTTTATTTAACTTAGTGCAGAGGACATCATGTGAAATGCCAGGCTGGATGAAGCTCAAACTGGAATCAAGATTGCTGGGAGGAATATAAAAAACCTCAGATAAGCAGATGACACCAGCCTAATGACAGAAAGTAAAGAGAAACCAAAGAATCTGTTGATGAAGCTGAAAGAGGAGAGTGAAAGAGCTGACTTAAAACTCAAGTTTCAAAAAACTAAGATCATGGCACCAGTCCCATCACTTCATGGCAAATAGATGGGGAAAAAACTGGAAACAGTGACAGACTTTATTTTCTGGGGCTCCAAAATCACTTCAGAGGGAGACTGCAGCCATGAGATTAAGATACTTACTCCTTGAAAGAAAAGCTATGACAAATCTAGTTAGTTTTGTCTAATATGCTAGACAAACGTAGTATATTAGAAAGCAGAGACATCACTTTGCTGACAAAGGTCCACACAGTCAAAGCTATGGTTTTTCCAGTAGTCATGTAAGGATCTGAGAGTTGAACAATAAACAAGGCTGGGCACCAACAAATTGATGCTTTTGAACTGTGGTCCTGGTGAAGACTCTTGAGAGTCCCTTGGACAGCAAGGAGATCAACCAGTCAACCCTGAAGGAAATAAACCTTGAATATTCATTGGAAGAACTGATGCCAAAGCTACAATACTTAGGCCACCTGAAGCAAAGAGCTGACTCGTTAGAAAAGACTCTGATGCTGGGAAAGATTGAGGGTGGGAGGAGAAGGGGGCGATAGAGGATGAGATGTTTGAATGACATAACTGACTCAGTCAACATGAGTTTTAGCAAACTCCAGGAGATAGTGAAGGACAGGGAAGCCTGGCATGCTGCAGTCCATGGGGTCGCAAAGAGTTGGATACAACTGAGCATCTGAACAACAAGTTCTGACTTGGTCATAGTGAAAGTGTTAGCTACTCAGTTGTGTCTGATTCTTTGTGACCCCATGGACTAAAGCCTGCCAAGCTCCTTTGTCCAAGGGATTCTCCAGGCAAGAATGCTGGAGTGGCTTGCCATTTCCTTCTTCAGGGGATCTTCCCAACCCAGGGATAGAATCTGGGTCTTCTGCGTTGCAGGCAGATTCTTTATCTACTGAACCATCAGTTGGTCATAAAAGTCACCTAAATAATGTGTTCAAACTGTTTTTCAAAAGTCCAAATAAAGAGATTTTTTTCAATAAGAGGGTGATAATAGAATTCATATGAATGCATACTTTTTTATTCATAGACTTTGTAAGTAAAATAGCAAGGGAGAAGTGAGAGTTTCTGTATCAGTGACATACCTTTTAAAGAGATTTTTATCTCTTTTTTTATCTCTAAATAAACATTTATTGGAAATAAACATATCTCTAAATTTTTATCTCTAAATAAACATGTTTATTGGAAATTTTTCAGAAAATACAAAAAAGCGTGTATATCACCATAATCCTATGTAAACACAAGTAGGATCCAATCTTGCTAGATTTTATTTTACTTATATAAATATGAAAGTGACAGTGTTAGTCAGTAGGTCATATCTGACAGGCTCCTGTGTCCACGGGATTTCCCAGGCAAGAATACTGGAGTTTATAGGGATTGAACCTTAACCTCCTGCATTGCAGGTGGATTCTTTACCATCTGAGCCACCAGGCAGGCTCCTCATATAAACATATCCTATACTATATCCTTAGTATAGGATATATTTATATGCTGCTGCTTCTAAGTCACTTCAGTCATGTCCAACTCTGTGCGATCCCATAGACGGCAGCCCACCAGGCTTCCCCGTCCCTGGGATTCTCCAGGCAAGAATACTAGAGGGGGTTGCCATTTTCTTCTCCAATGCATGAAAGTGAAAAGTGAAAGCGAAGTCACTCACTCATGTCCAACTCTTAGGGACCCCATGCACTGCAGCCTACCAGGCTCCTCCGCCCATGGGATTTTCCAGGCAAGAGTACTGGGGTGGGGTGCCATTGCCTTCTCCGATATTTATATGAGGGGATACTATATCCTTTGGATATAAGTGGGCTGCAGTCTATGGGGTCGCATGGAGTCAGACACGACTGAAGTGACTTAGCAGCAGCAGCATACTATATCCTTAATTGATCACAATTTATATTCCCCTCTGCAAGTTAAACAGGATGTTTGATGGATATTAAGAGCAAAATTTTATAATTATAAATATACTCAGCTTTCTCAAATAATTATTTTTCACAGCAGTACAGCACACAACTTTGGATTTCCTGCTTCCAGCGATAATCTCCACATGCTCCAATTTTCCTTTCTGTTTCTCTGCCCCATAGGCTTAGCAATAGTGAGGAGCGAGCCCTCAAATACAATTAGAGCTCATCTGTGTTTTCATTCTGTTCTGTGTCATCTAGATACAGATGTCCAAAGCCCTGCCCATTTTCCTGAGAATTCTGGGGGAAGGAGAAGAGTGTCTTACACTTTCATGGCCATCTATTTTTCTTCTTTTGCTCTTCATGGATCCATTGAAACAAAACAAACAAGTTATAGCAACAATAACAAAGCTTTTCGTGTGTTTAGAAGATGTCACTGAACATTTGCCCTTGAACCTTAGAAATTCTCTCTCTGGAGGACAAAAGAACTTGGGTCCCCTAGTCTTGGAATCTTCAGGAACTGATTCATCCTCTGTAGTTCCCAATTCATAGCCTCTCCCTGGTGCTTTGCATCCATTCTTTTCTCCCAGGAGCTAGGAAAATTTCTGTTTACTATACAGAGTTCTGTGCCCACTGCCCTGGCCTCCTGCCTCCCCTTCAGTTCTTGTGAGAACTTGTGATTAGTTAGGAGGCCTGGGCACCTGGGGTCATGGACCCAACTTTACCTGTGTCCCCTCTGGATTCTCTATAAAGTGAGAGATGCTAAGAACATAGGCGATTCTTATGGTATTGGACCCCTTAGGGATTTGCTCCTTAAAGGTCCCTCACATTAAAACTCTTTTGAATTAAAAAACGAGAGAGAGAGAAAGTTGGTGACTCACATAATGGTCTGCACAGCATGTTCAAACAAACTGGCAACTCCCATCCTCAGGACAATACAGGGAAGGAGATACACCATTTATTATTATTATCATCCTCTGTGTAGGCTCAGAGGACTTAGTTGCCTCACTGAGACCCATGGAAATAGCAAGGCTCAATAATGTCTCTTAACCAGAGTGTCACACCGAGTGGCCTTCTCTTCATCTGGAGGGAAAGTTAATGGATCTAATGATACATGTGGAGAAGGAAACGGCAACCCATTCCAGTGTTCTTGCCTGGAGAGTCCCAGGGACGGGGGAGCCTGGTGGGCTGCAGTCCATGGGGTCACACAGGGTCGGACACGACTGAAGCTGTTTAACATGCATGCATGCATTGGAGAAGGCAATGGCAGCCCACTCCAGTGCTCTTGTCTGGAGAATCCCAGGGAAGGAGGAGCCTGGTAGGCTGCCGTCCATGGGGTCACGAAGAGTCGGACACGACTGAACGACTTCACTTACACTTTTCCCTTTCATACATTGGAGAAGGAATGGCAACCCACTCCAGTATTCTTGCCTGGAAAATCCCATGGATGGAGGAGCCTTATAGGCTGCAGTCCACGGGGTTGCGTAGAGTCAGACATGACTGAAGCAACTTAGCAGCAGCAGCAGCAATCACACATGAAGGTTCTTTCCAAATGAAAACAAAAATCCAACATTTATTGATGTGTTTATTTTCAGACAACTTTGGAAAGATTCCACTGACGAGAGAATGCTTTGGTTAGAATTCAGGTAGTTTCCACGAATACTCTCTCCAAATGGCTATACGTGTGCTTAGTCGTTCAACCCTGTCCAACTCTTTGTGACCCCATGGACTGTGGCCCCCCAGGCTCCTCTGTCTGTCGGATTTTTCAGGTACGAATACTGGAGTGGGTTGCCATTTCCTCCTCCAGGCGATCTTCCCGACCAAAGGATAGAACCCGAGTCTCCTGCATCTTCTGCACTGGCAGGCGGATTCTTTACCACTGAGCCACCTGGGAGGCCTCCAGGTGGGAGAGCACATTAAAAAATAAAAGTTTACATACTAGGATTAAAAACCATTACATTCTGACAGTAATTTTTACTCCCATAATGATTCTTTCATTTTTTTCCTGCACTTGTTTTTTATATTTATCCTTTTCCGTATCTAGTGACAGGCAATCCAAATAGTTGGTGATCCAAACATTGATTCCATTTAGTCCCTCAGATACACACACACACACCCTTTTTCTTCCTTCATCAGTTCAGTTCAGTTCAATTCAGTCGCTCAGTCGTGTCCAACTCTTTGCAACCCCATGAATTGCAGCACGCCAGGCCTCCCTGTCCATCACCAACTCCCGGAGTTCACTCAAACTCATGTCCATTGAGTCGGTGATGCCATCCAGCCATCTCATCCTCTGTCATTCCCTTCTTCTCCTGCCCCCAATCCCTCCCAGAATCAGGGTCTTTTCCAATGAATCAACTCTTCACATGAGGTGGCCAAAGTACTGGAGCTTCAGCTTCAGCATCATTCCTTCCAAAGAAATCCCAGGGCTGATCTCCTTCAGAATGGACTGGTTGGATTGCCTTGCAGTCCAAGGGACTCTCAAGAGTCTTCTCCAACACCACAGTTCAAAAGCATCAGTTCTTCACAGTCCAACTCTCACATCCATACATGACCACAGGAAAAACCATAGGCTTGACTAGATAGACCTTTGTTGGCAAAGTAATAACTCTGCTTTTCAATATGCTATCTAGGTTGGTCATAACTTTTCTTCCAAGGAGCAAGCATCTTTTAATTTCATGGCTGCAGTCACCATCTGCAGTGATTTTGGAGCTCAAAAAAAAAATAAAGTCTGACACTGTTTCCACTATTTCCCATGAAGTGATGGGACCAGATGCCATGATCTTCGTATTCTGAATGTTGAGCTTTAAGACAACTTTTTCACTCTCCTCTTTCACTTTCATGAAGAGGCTTTTGAGTTCCTCTTCACTTTCTGCCATAAGGGTGGTGTCATCTGCATATCTGAGGTTATTGATATTTCTCCCAGCAATCTTGATTCCAGCTTGTGCTTCTTCCAGCCCAGCATTTCTCATGATGTACTC
This sequence comes from Ovis aries, assembly GCF_016772045.2. NCBI lineage: Eukaryota > Metazoa > Chordata > Mammalia > Artiodactyla > Bovidae > Ovis > Ovis aries. The sequence goes on from NC_056062.1 coordinate 2,564,364, forward strand.
TGCATAGAAGTTACATAAGCACGGTGACAATATACAGCCTTGACGTACTCCTTTGCCAATTTGGAACCAGTCTGTTGTTCCATGCTCAGTTCTAACTGTTTCTTTGTGACCTGCATATAGGTTTCTCAAGAGGCAGGTCAGGTGGTCTGGTATTCCCATCTCTTTCAGAATTTGCCAGTTTATTGTGATCCACAGAGTCAAAGGCTTTGGCATAGTCAATAAAGCAGAAATAGATGTTTTTCTGGAACTCTTCCTTCATGGTTTCTACTAATTATTCTTTTCCTTGCTTTTGAATATTTACAATGCAGACTACTAGTCTAGCAGATTTATTTCCCTTTTATCCAAGAAGAACTGATTCCAAAAGATCAAAAGATCCTCAGTGGAGCACCTCACAGCAGTCCCAATATTCTCCTTCACTGACACAGAAAATTAGCAATGAATCACATCTGAAAAATCTGGAACCCCCAAACTCATAAATATCAACTCCTCAAATATTCTGTGTTCCAGATTTCTAATTCCTTTGTAACTTTCCACAGAATCCTCTGCATAATTTTCAGTCATTTCTCAAGCTACAGAGTTCACAATTGAACACATTTTCTATTGAGTCTTCCTGTGTGCTGAGTCAAATGGTTTCAAACGACGCAATTAAAAAACAAACAGGCATTTAACAAACACCCTTCCGTATACAGTCTGTACTAGAATCTGTGGGCTCCAGAGGCACAGTTGTTCTCAAGCACAAAAAAAAGGATAGTCTACTACATTATGAATTGCTTGTGAAGAAAACAAAATAATTTCACAATGGATCCATTGTATTTGCTTTCTTAAAACCACCATATATTGATACATTCCCAATTAATGCTTGTATTTCAGCATACTAGGGCCTAAATCCAGTATTTATCCTATCCTAAATACTTTACAACTCTGGTTTTTCAACTTATATTGATTTGTTGCCTTTATTTTTTAATAAATTTCATGCTAAAACTTTTTTGCAACATTGAAGACTTTCATTTAAAAAAAAAAGATAGAAATGAACTTATTTACAAAGCTGAAATGGAGCCACAGACATAGGAAACAAGTTTGTGATTACCAAAAGTGTTTGCTGTTTATTGTCCTGTTGGCCTCTTGCAACCCCATGAACTGAAGCCCGCCAGGCTCCTCAGTCCATGGGATTTCTCAGGCAAGAATACTGGGGTGGGTTGCCATTTCCTTCGCCAGGGGATCTTTCTGATCCAGGGATCAAGCTCACATCGCTTGCATTGACAGGCTGGTTCTTTACCACTGACACTGGAAGCCCTTACCAAAGGGGAGGAGGGATTAACCAGGAGTTTGAAATTAACATATACACCCTGCTATATATAAAATAGGTAAGCAGCAAGGAGAAGGAATGGCAACCCACTCCAGTATTCTTGCCTAGGAAATTCTGTGGCCAGAGGAACCTCGGGGCTACAGTCCAATGGGTCACAGAAGCGTTGACACGACTCAGCTACCGCACAACAGCAAAGCAACAAGGACCTACTGTTTAGCACAAGAAACTCTACTCAATGCTCAGTAATGACATATAGGGGAAAAGAATTTTTAAAAGGGTGAACATATGTATACGTATAACTGATTCACTTTTTTGTACACCTGAAACTAACACCAATATATGTTAGTTTAAAAAGAAACAATATTCACACTTGAGAAAAAAAAAAATCAAACAATAATTATCCTCCTGCCCAATGGCAACATCCCCCAAAAGAAAAAGTCTTTCACGTGTGTCTGCTTTTGGAAAAATGAAACAATAACCTTATTTGAAAAGAAAACATGAAATTTAAAGGATTATGTACATGTATATTTGTCTTTTTATCTCTTTATGCGCTTGACCCTCGACTGTGTGAAATGACGTTTTAGTTCCTTTACGGTAGTTCTTTCCTCAACATCTCTACAAATTTGATAATTTCATTATTATTTTAAGTTTTGCTCCTTGTAATTTAGAAATATCTACTGACAGTTGTTTCTCATCCAGTAAATGTTGCTCAGTTTCTTGACGCCCTTCTGGGTGGAGAGGGGCTGTTGGCACCTCTATCCATCTCCCAACTTTTGGTCTTATCTCTCATCTTCTACCTTCTATCGGCTAGTTATTTATTTCTTTTTTCATGGTAGTAAAGTGGACTGCAAATTATAAGAGCTGATAAAAAATATTTTTATAATTTAAGTCAGGTCGAGTTGCTTTTTCTTCACTGAGCACCTCCTACATACCAACTTGTTGGCCAGGGAAAGGGGTGCAACCATCAATTTTGTGTAAAGACTGTATTTCAAAGGGATATATGGTTTTCTTAATCTGTGAGTTAGAGTTAATTATATATCTCATAAAACAAAACAAAACGATAAGATGAAGTTCTGCAGTGGTTCTAAAAAAAGATCTCAGTAGGCTAACCTTTGAAAATAAAACCATGATGGAATATTATCTGAAAACAAGCAGATGCCTTGTTTATTTTCTAAAAGAGACTACTAAAATTGAAGGAAATGGGTGTATACTAATCCTAGTGGAAAGGTTTATTGCATTTGAAACATATTCTAAGGGATTACTGTATTAAGCATAACGACTACTGATGGATAATGTGGGAAGTGACCATGATTTTAGCATAATTTATACTATGCATTTCAGTTTGTATCTGAGTCAAATATCCTATTTTTGAGCTAAACCCATGATTTTGCAGAAAACCCATAAATATATGTTTCCCATAACTTTAAAAAATAGTGCAATAAACTTTCCCTATCGTGTACCACTATATTTTCCTGCCTCTCTGAAAACAGTTTGGAGATGTTGTGCCTGGTGAATCAGACTCTGCTTCCTCTGAGAAGGAACAACAGACTCTTATTCCTGCTGCCCTTACTACTCATTCTGTGTAAGTGACATGAGCTCAGGAGACCCAGGGTTTACCTATGGCTCAAAGCACGTCATTATGCATTTAATACGGCCTCCCTGGTGGCTCAGACGCTAAAGAAGCCGCCTGCAATTAGGGACACCTGTGTTCAATCCCTGCATTTGGGAGGATCCTCTGGAGGAGGGCATGGCATCCCATTCTTCCATTCTTGCCTGGAGAATCCCATGGATGGAGGAGCCTAACAGGCTACGATCCACAAGATCGCAAAGAGTTGGACACGACTGAGCCACTAAGCACAGCACACATATGCATTTAATAACATGGTATTAACATTTCAGAAAGTATTTTAGATAAATAAAATATATACATAAAAATATGATAGCAATGTATCAGCTCAGTTCAGTGGCTCAGTCGTGTCCGACTCTTTTCGACCCCATTAACCACAGCACACCAGGCCTCCCTGTCCATCACCAACACCCGGAGTTTAACCAAACTCATGTCCATTGAGTTGGTGATGCCATCCAACTATCTCATCCTCTGTCATCCCCTTCTCCTCCCACCCTCAATCTTTCCCAGCATCAGGGTCTTTTCAAATGAGTCAGCTCTTATGGTGAAAAATAAATAAATGAAGACAGGATAAATATTATGTTTATATATATTTTTAAAACACAGTGAAGGGGGCCATAATACTTTCCTAAATCGAGCTGTAAATTTAGTTCAGAGCATCTTGATAGCTCAAAGATCTAATTCAGAAGAAACAAAATTTCTCTTAATACTAAACTTTAAAACAATTTTCTTCAAGGACTGTGGCCCAAGATAAAATGGGGACAGAAGTTTAAAATGCTTATCACCTGTGATTTCTGGAATTTTCTCTCTGTTCCTTCACATGCTTATAAACAACTCTTACTATAATCATATCCTACAACAAGGAAACACTCCAGGGTTAGATTCAAGAAATAAGAAAAATATGTTTTGTAAAAGCAGTGTTAAAAGCATCTGATATTGTGGTTCACAAAATGAATTTTCCCCCATTTGAGCCCAAAATAGAAAGAAAAAGAAGCAAAGTATTTATCCATGCTCTCTATATATAGTTATTATTTCAGTGTTCCTAATAACAATATCTTCAAACCAGCGAATTGGATCCAGTGGATTGAAGAAAACTCACATGAGAATCCAGTTTGTCTAAGACACACAAAAATCCAGAGGCAAATCAATGATCAAAATCCAGAAGATGGGAATCCATTTATATGTTATGCTCACTGATGAAACAATATTAAGATGACAGTATCTTAAATGTAAAAATACAGAGAAAAAAATATTATCATTGGTCATATTACCACTTATCATGTGATACAATTTATAAAAAACCTCACGTCTTGCATTAAAAAAACTATCTTCACAAATGCTAAATTACCCCCAAAGTCACAGCTTCCCTACTTACGTTTCAGTTCAGTTCAGTCACTCAGTCATGTCCAACTCTTTGCAACCCCCTAGTGTGCAGCGGCACACTAGGCCTCCATGTCCATCACCAACTCCTGGCGTCTACCCAAACCCATGTCCAAAAAGTCAGTGATGCCATCCAGCCATCTCAACCTCTGTCGTCCCCTTCTGCTCCTGCCCAGAATCCTTCCCAGTATTAGGATCTTTTCCAACGAGTTAACTCTTCACATGAGGTGGCCAAAGTATTGGAGTTTCAGCTTCAGCATCAGTCTTTCCAAAGAACACCCAGGGATGATCGCCTTTAGGATGGATTGGTTGGATCTCCTTGCAGTCCAAGGGACTCTCAAGAGTCTTCTCCAACATCACGGTTCAAAAGCATCAATTCTTTGGCGCTCAGCTTTCTTCACCATCCAACTCTAACATCCATACCTGACCTGACTACTGGAAAAACCATAGCCTTGACTAGATGGACCTTTGTTGGCAAAGTAATATCTCTGCTTTTCAATATGCTATCTAGGTTGGTCATAACTTTTCTTCCAAGGAGTAAGCGTCTTTTAATTTCATGGCTGCAGTCACCATCTGCAGTGATTTTGGAGCTCAAAAAAATAAAGTCTGACACTGTTTTCACTGTTTCCCATCTATTTCCCATGAAGTGATGGGACCAAATGCCATGATCTTCATTTTCTGAATGTTGAGCTTTAAGCCAAATTTTTCACTCTCCTCTTTCACTTTTATCAAGAGGCTTTTTAATTCCTCTTCACTTTCTGCCATAAGGTTATTGATATCTCTCCCTGCAATCTTGATTCCAGCTTGTGCTTCTTCCAGCCCAGCATTTCTCATGATGTACTCTGCATAGAAGTTAAATAAGCAGGGTGACAATATATAGATTTGACGTACTCCTTTACCAATTTGGAACCAGTCTGTTGTTCCATGTCTAGTTCTAACTGTTGCTTCCTGACCTGCATACAAGTTTCTCAAGAGACAGGTCAGGTGGTCTGGTATTCCCATTTCTTTTAGAGTTTTCCACAGTTTATTGTGATCCACACAGTCAAAGGCTTTGGCATAGTCAATAAAGCAGAAATAGATGTTTTCTGGAACTCTCTTGCTTTTTTGATGATCCAGCGGATGTTGGCAGTTTGATCTCTGATTCCTCTGCCTTTTCTAAAACCAGCTTGAACTATGGACGGAGGTTCGTGACATTGTACAGGAGACAGGGATCAAGACCATCCCCATGGAAAAGAAATGCATAAAAGCAAAATGGCTGTCTGGGGAGGCCTTACAAATAGTTCTGAAAAGAAGAGAAGCAAAAAGCAAAGGAGTAAAGGAAAGATATAAGCATCTGAATGCAGAGTTCCAAAGAATAGCAAGGAGAGATAAGAAAGCCTTCCTTAGCGATCAAGGCAAAGAAAGAGAGGAAAACAACAGAATGTGAAAGACTAGAGATCTCTTCAAAAAAATTAGAGATACCAAGGGAACATTTCATGCAAAGATGGGCTAGATAAAGGACAGAAACGGTATGGATCTAAGAGAAGCAGAAAATATTAAGAAGAGGTGGCAAGAATACACAGAAGAACTGTACAAAAAAGATAATCATGACCCAGATAATCATGATGGTGTGATCACTCACTGAGTGCCAGACATCCTGGAATGTGAAGTCAAGGGGGCCTTAGAAAGCATCATTATGAACAAAGCTAGTGGAGGTGATGGAATTCCAGTTGAGCTATTTCAAATCCTGAAAGATGATGCTGTGATATTGCTTCACTCAATATACCAGCAAATTTGGAAAACTCAGCAGTAGTTACATTTAAATATGTGTTAAAACTGAGAGATCTCTAAATCAGCAACAGCTCTCCTGTCCCATTTGGACAACTGAAAAAATCATTAAGAAAAATCTTTGAAACTATCACTTAGTGAATATCATCCAGAGAATTAATAAAATATTCATTCCCTGTAATAGATTGCTAACACCCAATACTGGTTTTGTCTTACACTTAATAAGTCATGCCTATTTGATTCATATTCATTAATTCTTCCACAGTTTCCCATCAGAAAGTCAAATCTGTGCAGTTAACTAGTTGAAAATAACAACTGCTGGTTCAATTAAATTTAGCAAATTTCACATTGTAGTGTTACCATATGTACATTTTTTAGAAGTAATATTTAAACTTCTGTACTAGATTGCATATTTTTGAACAAAGTAAACAAATTACATTATGACACATGGAAATATCTCTTAAAATATGCCTTTGGTTTCCTCTTTGAAAATTAAGCACAATTGCCTTAAGTGAATCCCTAATGTGTGAGTGCTAAGTCACTTCAGTCATGTCTGACTCTTTGCGATCCTATGGACTGTAGGTCACCAGGCTCCTCTGTCCATGGAATTGTCCAGGCAAGAGTACTGGAGTGGATTGCCATGCCGTTCTCCAGGGGATCTTCCTGATACAGGAATTGAACCAGGATCACTTATGTCTCCTGCATTGGCAGGTGGGTCCTTTACCTCTAGCACCACCTGGGAAGCCCTAATCAATGCCTGCAAAGTTACTTGATTATATGGGTAGAAATCTGACCTAGACAATAACAATTTCCATGTAAAACTGTGCATATTGCCAGTCATAGCATACCTTCAATTTTTCTCATAGCATCTCCATTAAAAAAGAGAGAAAAAGGAAACAAAGAAAAAGGGGATGGAAGGAAGATGCTCTGAAGTACAGCTTTGCTCTAGAATTAAGAGGCAGAAATTTCATTCACATCTAGTTTGAAGGAAAACTGATAGACTCAAAAAATATTTCAGATGGAGAAATGTGCAGTCAGAGGAAATATTAATAGGCTGCTATCGGGCTAGTATATTGACACGTGCTTGTCAAAAAGACTCGGCACAACATCCTAGAGAAAACGCACTGTTGACAAAATGCTCCAACGGTTGAACCTCAACGTCCCTCCATAAGGCAGACAGAGTTTGAGATATTGACCTTTTATAACAGAATTAGTCATTACGAGCTTTGGTCCAGGTCAATCCAGAATCTGAATCATCTGATAAATCTTAGTCTTGAGTCAGTGAAGTTGCTCAGCCATGTCTGACTCTTTGCGACCCCATGGACTGTGGACTACCAGGCTTCTCTGTCCATGGGATTCTCCAGGCAAGAATACTGGAGTGGCTTGCCATTTCCTTCTCCAGGGGATCTTCCAAACCCAGGGATCGAACCCAGGTCTCTCGCATTGCAGGCAGATGCTTTACCTCTGAGCCACCAGGGAAGCCCTAAGGTCCATACTATCTCTTAAAGTTAACAAGGTGTGGTAAGTTTCAATCATGAAAGCAAGATGGTAACAAAAGCCATTCATCGCTTGGTTTGACCTCTCTCTCTCTTTCTCTCCTTTTCCTTCTTTTGGTTCATTGTGCAGATCATCATTAAAAAACGAAATCTGGCCAGCAAAATACTTTAAGCAGGGCTTCCCTGGTGGCTCAGTGGTAAAGAATTCACGTGCCAATGCAGGGACATGGCTTCCAGTCCCGGTCTGGGAAGATCTCAAATGCCATGAAGCACGTAGCCCGTTGCCCCAACTATTTAACCTGTGCTCTAGCGTAGGGGGGACAGCAACTGCTGAGACCATATGCCACAACGAGAAGTCCACATACCCTAAATCCTGTACTCTGCAACAAGAGAAGCCACTGCAAAGAGAAGCCTGTACAAACTATAGGGTAGTCCCCATTCACCACAACTAGAGAAAGCCTCTGCAGCAAGGAAGACCCAGAACAGCCAAAATAAATAACTAAAATTATTTTTAAAAATGCATGCAGAAGGAAGAGGCCATATCTGCACAAAAATGTTTAAGTGCAGTCTATTACCAGAAGAAATAAACTGAAGGTGTCAGCTATTTGAAGTACAGATAAATGTGGTTTGATTTTAACATTTGCAAATATGTGTTATCAAAACTGTTTTCACCATACGTAATTCGCTTTCAGTAAAGAGCTCTCGATAAAGCTTACAAGCCTTGCATGACCAACAACAAATAGGTAATCCTATTCACAGCAAAGAAACAATAGAGTGCTTATAATTTGCAAGCTTTTGTGTTAACAGCTTTTATAACCAGTGGTCTATTTAAGTCTCTCCTCTGTGTGTGTACTACACACATACATACTATATACCTGGAGAAGGAAATAGCAACTCACACCAATACACTTGCCTGGAAAAATTCCATGGACAGAGGAGCCTGGCGGGATCCCAAAACAGTCGGACACGACTTAGCGACTAAACACGAGTATATAATAGTCTACTTGGCTATATAATTTAACGCCTTTTGAAGATAGAATGCGAGTTTCTTAGAGAAATAAAGATTACAGTAAAGATGACTTGCATACAGAAATTATCTTTTTGTATTATTTTTCATTACAATTTTCTTTTAGAAAGGGGAAAAAAAAAAAAAAAAAAAGACCTGGCAAGTGCCATGAGCACCTGCATTTTGCAGCAGGATGGAAACTGCAACCCGTTCCCCACCCCCCCCCCCACCCCCACCCCCACTTGCAGATCCCTAGCATTCCGACGATTTTATGAAGGGCAGAAACAAGAGCTACGGACTGCGGCGCAGCATCTTGAGCGCTGCCTGACGGAACCCTTGGCGCAGAGCCAGCCCCAAAGGAAAGGCAAGGCCTGAACTGGGACAGTCACCGGCCGCAGCGAGTTTGTGGGGCTTGCTTTTCTGCGTGAACTTCGGGCAGAAAAGGAGTGTAACTTCGGGGTGGGGAGCAGGACAACTACAAGGAGGAGCGTCCAGTGTCCCCACTTTCGTCTGCATCTCATACTCTAGTACCACCCTGCAGCCCGGCGCTCCCCCGGACTAAACCTACGCTCGGCGGCTCCGTCCGGCCCAACCCACTCGTTCCGGTGGCGCTCCAGTTCCCCCATGGCCCTCGGAGCAGTAGGCTCCCAGGGCTCGGGGCGGGTGTGTTGCCGGAGTCGCCTCCTATTGGCTCGCCTCCCGGGGCCGGGCCGCGCTCCCCGGCTCCTTGTTGGACGGAGCTGGCCCCAGCGGGCCTCACTCATTGGAGGGAGAGTTCAGGGGCGGGGCCGGGGCGGGGCCGGGGCGGGGCGGGGCCGGGTCCTGACGGAGCGCGCCGGCGGCGGAGAGCCCAGCAAGGCTGTGCGGCTGCCGGGCCGGGGTTGCGGGCGGCGTGGAGCCTGCGGGAGGCCGGGCGGCGCGGAGCCTGCGGGAGGCCGGGCGGCGCGGTGAGGCCGCCGGCGGGCGGTGCCGTCTCTCGCGGGGTGGCCGCTCCGGAGGCGCGTCTGTCAGCTTCCCTCGCCTCCCCGGCGGCGCCGCGGCCCGTCAGCTGTCAGGGGGCGGCGGGCGGCGCGGGACACAAAGGGCGCGCGGGCGGCCGGTGCGGGACAACGGCGCCGCCCGGCCCGACCCGACGGGCCCGCCGCGCCGCGAGGCCCGGGAAAAGTTTGCGGCTGGCCCGCGGGGCGACCCGGCCCCCGGGGGCTCCGGGGCGCGTCGTCGCGGGGCCGCGGTGAGTTGGCTTCGGGCCGCCGTCGTAGGGGAGAGGGGGCGGCGGAGAGAGACCGGGGAAGGGCCGGGGGCCGGGGCCGTCAGGGCGCGGGGGGCGGGTGCCGGGGCGCGGGGCGCGGGCGGGGCGGGCGAGGCGTGAGGGCGCTCCCGGGGCGCGCCGGCCAGACCGGCGGCCGGCCGCCTTCGCCCCCATGTCCTCCCCGGGGCTGCAGCTGCGCGACCATCGCGGCACCCTCCCCCCAACCCCCACCCCCACCCCCCAGATTCCGAGGCGAACTCGGGTCGCGGTTCTGCCTGGGCCTCAGTGCGAGACGGACAGCGAAGCGCCGGGCCGAGACCTTGACTTGCGCCGGGAACCGTCCACCCTACCCCACCACCCCCTTCAGTCCGGGAGAAGGAACTTGTCAGCCTCGTGTTTTCAAACATCTATATGTGAAGGTCGCTCTCCGGGTGCGGGGTGAAAATCCATTCCCCATCGCCTCAGGACTGGCCAGCTTTGCGGCAGCCCTCGAAGTTGTATAGGGCCAGGCTGGTGCGGAGCCAAGCTCAAGGTGAAGTGGCAGGTGCCCCAGCAGCCCCTTCACGCCCTCCGGACTCTGTTTAGGACGAAAACAGAGCTTTGGTTACCCCCTGGGAGACAGTAAACAGGACGGCTGTTTGGTGGTGTTTTTCCGAATTGCTGCTGCTTTCTACGGAAAACTTTCCTGTGAAGGCTGTGGGGGAGGGAATTCTAGTTTCCCACAAAGAAGTGAAAGAAATTGTCACTTCCAACCAAAGTAAATCTTAAACTAATGTAAATCTTCTCTATAGGAGTGGTAACACACAATGCAAGTATATCTTGATCTAATTTTAATGAAGGGTTGAAAATAGCTGCTGTGTTCAGCTATCACCGAGGCCAAAACGGCTCACTTACATAATCTTCTTTGTTGGGATATCTTAGTGACATGTATAATTTTGATAAATGATTAATGTTAAAGGTTTGGCCTTTAAATGGTATTGAAATAATGTCTTGACAGGTTGTGTCGAAATACAGTGCAGTGTGAACTTTTGGTTATCTTGATAACCTGCATTTTTTCCGTACAAAGTGAAATGAAACATTTTCCCTAACCAGAATTGTCTCCACTATGAAATGTGGACTCAGTACTGAATCAGGAGAAATTACCTTGTTCTCTCAATAATATATTCCCCAGGTTTTCTCACTATTCATGCAGTGCCTTCTAGAGGCCAGGTGCTCCACTCAGCATTTTTTTTCTGCTCAAGAAGTTTATAATAACAAAAGTTGATTTTTTGAAAACGTGAATGCATAAATAGCAATACTCAACAAATATTTGCTGAATAAAATACCAGGTACTCAGATAAAAATAATAACTTGCCCATCCTTAAGGAGACTTGTTACTGTACTTTGGGAGAAAGAAGAAGGTATAAAAATCCAACAGAAAAACTGAGCTTAATTCCAGTTTGTAGCCTGAAAGTGTATAGCTTAAAATAAAGATGCAGATTTGGAAAGAGACAAAGAACAATGATAGGGTTTCTAGGAGAAAGATAGTAATATTGATTTTACATAATACGTTTTATGACCTCATTTTCTTTGAAGAACACAACCTGTGAAGAGGTGTGTTTCTTAATCAGTAGCTGTTTGCACTGTGATTGAATGTCTAGTTAAATGTCCTAATCATATCCTTAATATTTTACTTGAGTGCTGTCTGGATTTTAAACTCATTTTTTTTTAATAGCTTGAAGTAAACTTTTCAGGGCAGTTCAGTTGAATGATAAAAAGTATAACTTTTGAAATCACTTAAATATTCAGTGAAAATGTCATCTCCAGTCTTACACCAGATAGAGAGTAAGTACTGTCAGGAGCATCTTGCTGAAAGGGTCTTCACTCCAGACAGATGTTGGGGTGTGTGTGTATATGTGTGTGTGTGTGTGTGTGTGTATGAGTGACATCAGAAAAATAAGTCCCTAACATTTATGAGTGTGGAAACTTCTGGAAAGCCTGGTGGCCTTATTTAAAAGTAACCACTCCACCCAGAACCTGGCATTGCTATGTGAACAAGCTGTCTTTATAGAATGTAAGGTCACCTGAGAGCAGGTTTGCTGGTTGGGCAGCCCTGAAGGCAGCCAGGGCTGTGTATCAGAAATCGAGATCCTTAGACCCCCGTATCAGAATCTCCTGTAGTTCTTGCAAAACTTCAGACTCCTGGGTGCCTTCCAACACTGGAAGAGTCAGACTATCTGTGAGCAGACTCTGGAACCTGTATTCTTCCCAGAAAGAGTTTATCACACTAAATCTTGAGAATTAATGTTAGTGTTTTCTTGCCAGTGTTTAATGGCAACTGTTGCTTTCCAGGAACACGGGAAAAGCCTCCCCATATGCCCACTGCTCTCATCACTTCTCCTCCAGCCCCAGATAGATTGGCTTCGCCTCTTAGTGGGGCCGTGTGGCCACGGAGCCCTCCATGAACCGCTCCTGCAAGCAGAATTAAGGTCTCAAGGCACAAGGCCCAAGAGAGCCCTCCTACTATGGGACCACCCCCACCCCCAGCCTGTGTGTGATCTGTCAGAGTGCCAGCTGCCTCCTCTTCAACTGTCCAGATAAGGTTTCAGGCAAATAATTGGAAAAGGACCCCAAGGGATAGGAGACCTGGGGGAGATCAGAGCAGGAATGCTGGGTGGAAAGCCGTGCCCTCGACATAATGCCGCCCTCATAGTGGAAGAGTTTAGTCCGGAGGCTGACAGGAGGCAGGCAGGTGTGTGTGGTGAACCCAGCGCTTGGCCTTCTCCAAAACTTTCATCTACAAACCATATGTTAGTCACTCAGTCATGTCTGAGTCTTTGTGACCCGCCAGGCTCTTCAGTCCTTGGAATTCTCCAGGAGAGAATACTGGAGTATTCTTGGGTAGCCCATCCCTTCTCCAGGGGACCTTCCCAACCCAGGGACTGAACCTTGGTATCCTGCATTGCAGGCAGATGCTTTACCGTGGGAGCGACCAGGGAAGCCCACAAACTGTATATTAGCTCTTATAACTTCTGTATCTATAACATCCCTAACACATAGTCAGGATCTTCTTGGTTATTGAAGAAAACAGGGGTAGAGTTTAGGAGGAAGATTCAAAGCCTCGGCTGAAGAGTCAGCGACACCTGATTGAAGTCCTGACTTTGCCATTTACTACAAATGGTAGGTGACCCCGTAAGCTTTGGTTTCCATACTTAAAAATGAGGATAGTGGTTCCTGCCACCTGGGAGTTGTTTGGGGAATTACATAAGGTACCAATTACTGGCGGCTAATAACTGGCACTCACTATATACTCCATATATGTAGCTTTTACTTTGGTAACTTCCTAATTCCTTTTTAAACCTGGGGAGTTGCTGTGAAAGAAGGACAAAAGAGGAAGGCAGTGCCTAGAAGTGGACACAGGGAAGGTCACCTGCCAAGTGGTCACAGTGGAGCCGAGGGCCAGGGGCCAGAGGGGGTGCCCACCACGGCTCCTGCTTACAGCCCGCTCTTGAAGGCCGCCCCTCCCCTCCCTTTTTGTGCCACCTTATTTGGCACTTTATATACTTCTTAGATTCAGTGAGAAAACCATGGATGATGTGGTCTGCCTCAGAACTGTAACCCTGGATTTGGATTTTAATATCAGTGATCCTCAGCCTACAGAGACTTGTGGACGGTGGCTGTCTATTCCCTCCTTGGGCTCTAGCTTTTGGAATCACTGAAGGAAGATGTTTCTATCTCTGACCTCATACGAACAGACCCAGAATTCGATTGCAAGTTTGCCTTTGCAGAGAGCGGTATGCTGTCAACACACGGGGCCACAATTAGAGAGGTTCTTGCTTGCTGACGTCTAAAACATCTTTACTTTCTAGAGCTTTTAGACTTTTCAGAGTGCTCTTTACTCGCATCAGCTCACTAGTTCCTTACAACAGCCCTATAATACTATGAATATTACTAGACCCCTACGAGGCACTTTGGGTCTTTCGCCCCATCTCCATTCTTTCTGGCAAATCTATCTCGAGGTTAGCCTTTTCTGTCTTTGTCCCAGTTTTCTAAAGTAGAAATCCTTTTCTCCCTCTTTGTCCCACCTCCTCCTGTTCTAAAGCCAGGGTCCCCATCCGTGCATGGAGAGGTGCTTAGCTCACCCACCAGGGTCCTTAGCTCACCCTGCTTCCCTCTTCAGTGAGGCCTCCCCACCAACCATCCACATTCTACTCATCTTCAATTTCCAGCTCGTCTTGGAACCTTCCCAGACAGATCATTAACATCTTAAAAGATTCCATCTTCCTCTGATTTCCGATGGTAGCCACTGCTATTTGGTTGCTTATAACCTGCTGTTAAAGTCCTAATGGAGAACCAGTCTATGATAGATTTGATTCAGACACGAAAATGCTGAACTAAGTAACACTGGGCTTGCTGTCTGGTAGGGGGCCATGGGGACCAGGCCAAGTTGCTCTGCCTTTTTGCTTCTGTTTCCTGTGAATGTGGAGAGGTTTGGGCCAGGTGATGTTGATAATGATTCCTGCTCCTTCTGAGGTTCTGGGGCAATTTGGCCTTCCTTAGTGGATGGAATGGGGGCTCTTACTGAGTTGCTGGGTGACAGTGTCCTGAATGGGCACTGGTCGTGTTCTATCCCACAGATGCTAAAGTGGGTAGTTCTCGAATGCCAGGTGCCTTTGGGGATAAGTTATTTAACCACAGATATTCAGGGAAGGTTGGTGGGGGATGAATTTGCAGAACGGTGTATTAGGGCAATAAAGGATCTGTGAATGACTTCCTCTGATGGAATAAATAGGATCAGCTATTGGATATACTTTAATCTTAACATTTATGATCTACTTTGCATTTCGTCCTTATTGGTTAGTGACATGTAAATATGTGTGCAAGTACATGCATCGCACGCACATCACCCTTAAGGGTACCCCTCGGTCGTGAGGCACTATTATACACTGACCAGCCTTAAGAAGAATCTCTCTTTAAAGTGTGTTGACATTTAATTGACCTTTGAAAGTTCATTCTGTTAATCATACTCAAAGTGCTAAAGCTATGGTTGACTGCTCTGGTGTTTTTACATTCAGCCGTGCTTAGCATATAAATTCTTCAGCATAATTGTTACTTATTTAGCAGGGTTACCTTTCTTCCTTGAAAATGTGAGTTGTGTTTTATTTTTGTATTTTTGTTTTTTTAATTTTGCCTCCAGGCTTGAGGGTGTCAGAGGTTTGAATTGAAATGTTTTCCTGCTATTAGTTGTATGGGGTGTGACTTCTTAAGATAGGAGTAATGGAAATTTCTTGTTTAATGGAGGCATACTTTCCTTCTGGCAGAAGTTAGAACTCTTCAAGGTATAATGCTAAAATTTAGAGAAGCTTAAAACTTCAACACTACATATTTTTAACATAATAAACTTGGAAAATCTTTCAAGTCTATTTCTGTAGATTAAAACTATCAGTGCTAATACTTTTTATTAAACAAGGATTCAAAGGATTTATTTTTAAAGCAAATTAATTATATTCCTTGAATTACTCTGAGTAATTTATTTTAGTATAAATGATGCATTTTGTTTAAAAAAATCAATCAAATATATTTCTTTCTTAAAGCTTAATTTTTTATTAGTCATCCAGAGAACATCAAATGAGATGTCTAATCATTTCTGAGTGTTAAACTTATTAACTATGGAAATTTTTTAATAATTAGTTGCCTTACAGGTCCCTAAATTAGTGTTTCTGATATTTGTGGGAAAGTAGCAATACTTTTTTTTTTGCTAAATATTGATAGAAAAATTAAAACATGGAATTGCCAGTTTGGGGGTACCTTTAAGACTCCAGACATTTAAAAAAATATTTTTGTCTTAAAAGCAATTTTTAAATAGGGAAGATTAAGTTAAAACTAGAGCTTTTATATTCATGAGGTAATTTTGTACTTTTGAGGTATGTAGCTCCATATTTGAAATGCATTTGTTCCCTGTTTATACTAGGTTTTGGAGTCATTATAATATTTATTTAGTCACATTTTACAAGCACAAGAGATAGTCTCACTCTATGAAGCTGACCTTATTTTCTCATTGTTGTCTCCCTTTTGTCCATATTGCCCTGTATTTTTTCTCTGCCCTTTTCTGTCCTCAGTTTTACAACCTACAACTGTCCTTTTCATCTCATTATGGCCTCACCCCAAAAGAAAAATTCCTTTTCCTTTACATGTTTAACTTCAAACTCTTACCATTTTTTAGAAGATACAATGAAGCTTCTTAAATAATAGTAATAATAGTATCTATGTAGTATTAATACAAAGCTTCCCTGGTGGCTCAGAAGCTAAAGAATCTGCCTGCAATGCAGAAGACCTGGGTTCAATCCCTGGGTCAGGAAGATCCCCTGGAGGAGAGCATGGCAACCCACTCCAGTATCCTTGCCTGGAAAACCCCATGAACAGAGGAGCCTAATGGGCTACCGTACATGGGGTCGCAAAGAGTCAGACATGAACGAGTGCAAATGGCCGTAGTGCTTGAGTGGTCAGATTCAGTATACCCCAGACTATGTGTGAACTCTCATACTTCCGTTCTGGAATCTGTGGTTTCAACACATGTGTTCCTCCCTCACTATAGAAGTGTCTCAGGACCAGGCCAGCAGCGCTTTAGTGCAGAACACGAAGGTACGACTGGTTACTTGGGCCGTCCCTTGGCAGTCCTCCAGGACTGGTGACCCAGAGTGACAGTATCAATGTATTTGCTCTCCTTTTCTGTTTGAAGTCTATTTTGTCATCATAAAGCACTTTCTGTCCTTTGAATCTGGATATATGTGTTCACAGATCATTTATTTTCATTTTATTTAGCAGATTCTTACCTTGTACTTTCACGTGCCAAACCCTTTTCTAAGCACTTTACAAGTTTTAATTTATTTGGTCTTCTCACCCCTGTAGCTGTTATATACAATTGCAGTTATTATACTTTTACAATTGAATAAGGCACAGAGTTTTATTTTAGAGTAGGGCTTGGGTTGAGGGCAGCTAGTAAGTGTAAACGGAGGGGACAACTGAGCAGCAGCGCTGAGAATCAACAAAGAGGTGTAGAAGAGCTTGGGGAAGACAGCTTTTCATGGCTAGGATCAGGGACTCAGCTGGGCCCGGCTGCAAAGTCCAACGTGACTTCCTTCCTCGATTGTTAGTCGTGGAAGTAGAAGCAAAGGCCAGACCAGAGAGAGAAGCCTCTCCAGGCCTGGAAACGGTGGTCCTGTATGAAGACCCCAGCTGCAGGCCTCAGCCACTGGTCAGCCTGAGAGAGGACAGGGTCCCTCGGGGGCCCGCTGTGCTTCACTCCTTCCGTTTCTGAGACTCTAACTTCTTTTCTCCTAGAGGGCTCAGCCTCTTTCTCAGCTGGAAGTTCAGGTGGTACAAAAATGAGTGGACACATTCTGCCCTGTCTTAACCCCAGCCCACTTCATTCTTGCTCTTTGCCCTACTGTGTGTATTACTTTGACAATATTTTCAGCGATGGCTACGTGTGTGTGTCGTGTGAAGTCCAGAGACTGATGGTGAGCAGGGAGACTGAAGGATAAAGCTGCTTCTGTCGGAACTGGGGAGCAGCTGACACTGGGGGATACAAAGAAAGGACACAAACAGGGACAAGAGGAGATGCACGAGAGGGAGAAAAATGAAGAAAAAGTATTACTGATTTGTTTCACACCCACACTCGCTCCCCACCTTCACCGAAACAGGCAGTTTCAGTCCCTTCTGTCTGACCTGAAGTTTGCCAGGGAGTTAAGCATGGTGGGAGTGGAAAATTTCTCCCTTTCGCATTTTGAGACTTGGGTGTGCTGCTTTGAGATGCCACTGGTATCTAAGTAATATTTGTTTATACTGGATATTTTTCTCTGTAGCCTTTGTGGATGGGGCTTAGAATACAAACAGTCCTGTTAGCAGAACTGCAGGTACTCAATTGCTGTGTTTATTTTACTAGTTAAAAAACTGCTGGAGCCTTAAGAGTTCTGAGCATATTTTTAAAAATACCAGAGGCAAGTTTAAGAAGTGCTTTAGAAAGAAAAAAGTAAGAAAGTTAGAACTTTCAGGCTCTGGAATGCCAGCCAATGCAGTGGGTTTTTAAAAAGTTCATGTTTTCAAAGACTGACTCAGACTCGTTAATTATTTTTTCAAAGTGACTTTAAAGTGCTCTTCTTGTGTATAAGTCCTCTTAATAGTTTAGGTATTTGTTCCATAGGATGTAAAACTAAGGTTACTTCTTTTGGAGAATTTAGGATCTTTTTGGATGCTGCTTAAATCATCTCTAATGACTTTACTTGGTCAAATCACAGGTCTGAAAGTATTTCCTTAAGGATTTCTAATTATATTGGGATAGAATCATTGAAGACACTTCTAAAAAATTCAAAGTATGTAGTTAGTTTTACCCTTAAACTTTCTGATAATTCATTTTATGTCCCACTGAAGTCTCTCTTTATCCTGTTCCTTATAGAATGGTACCCTATTCAGTAGCATTTATGAAAAACACCCAGTTTAAATAAAAAATGTTGAGCTAATCTAAATGATAAAACTATCGATTTGAAGACATTATTTTTAAATAGTTATTCAGTTTTCAGGTAGAGGGTACTGGTCTTAACAGATTTATTAATAATTAGATCCCTCTCAATAAAACAAAGGAAAATTTTTTTTATCATTGCATGGCAGTAACAAATTCTTGAAGTAGCATTTCAAGAATCACAGATTACCCTTAGGAAGTAGAAAGAGGGAAAGGGAAGTTTTTTCTCATATGATCTGTTTTCATTTATCCATTTTCTCTCCACTTGTCCATCCTTTCCTGTAATCATGGAAATTTTTATTTTTCTCCACTGTCCATCAAATGTTCTCCCTTTGTGTGTCCCAGATCACTGCCACACCAAGTTTCCTTAGGATTAGAAACCCAAGTCTCTGGAACGTGATGGAAACCATCCCATACTTTCTCAGACTCTCTCCCTGGAAGCAGGATGAACAAATCAGTAGTTGGCGATTCGTCGCTGCTGCTCCTGTGGCTGTTTGGTTGACCTCAGCATTTTTCTTCCATTCTTAATACTTATATCCACAAATGGAATCAGGGCCAGGCACAGTGTATTTCATCATCTGCTGTCCCTTGTGGTTCAAATTTAGCACAGACCTGCTGTGAGCACATGTTAATTAGGTGAATAGAATAGGATGAAATTTTAACAGCTTTTTAATAACTATTCTTAAGTTGGAGTATGTTTTTTTTTAAATAATTTTATTTATTTATTCATTCTTATTTTTGGCTGTGCTGTGTCTTCACTGCCGGGCTTTTCTTTACTTGCAGTGGGGGGTGCTCGCTGCAGTGGCTTCTCTGGTGGCAGGGCATGGGCTCTAGGGAGCACGGGCTTCAGCAGCTGCGGCCCCGGGCTCGAGAGCACAGGCTCAACAGTTGGGGCACACGGGCGCGGTTGCTCCGCGCCATGTGGGGTCTTCCCCGACTAGGGGCTGAACCCATGTCTCCTGCACTGGCCGGCGATTCTTTACCACCAAGCGACCAGGGAGGCCCCTCAAGTATGCTTTTTATCTTGCAAGTTTACAGTTATTTTGTTGAAAATCTAGAAAATCTTTCCATGAGCAACTAAGCTCCTGTTAGATCAGAACAGTGTAAGTCAAACATTAACTTGCAGTAAAAGTCCAGTGAAAGTGTCTTTGATTTTGAGATGCAGTGAGCTACGTCAGGTGAAGTTGCCCATTCTCCATATGAAATGCTCTGGTGTTGGGCCCCGAAGAGACCGTTTTTGTCACGTGTGCCACTGATATAAAGTATATGAGCCTCTTTTTTTCTGTGACTTATAGCCCAGTCACCATAGCAGACAGTATTGGAGAAAATTAAGACAACAGAAAGTTTTGTAAGTCACTGCTAACTGCTGTGTCTATCGGTGTCGCTTCAGCCATCCTGTAGTCTGCTGTTTTAAAGTGTGTGGGTGTGGGAAGTGATGGTGAATGAAGGCGGGGTTAATGGTGATCCTTTGTACTAAGAAAAATCACACTGGTTAAGGGAAGTCGGCTTCCATGATTGGTGTATGTTTATTTTTTAAAAAATCCTTCTGACTCTGCCCCACTCCAGTTCCCATCGCACCTCATAAATTCAAGCAATGAAGGAATTAGAGTCATAGGATTTTATGGCTAGAAGAATTTTAGGATCTGATTTACCCTCTCATTACAGTTGAGAAAAAGGGTATCCAGTGAGGTCAAATAAGATCATGTAACGAGTTTAAAGGCCCAAATGACACTAGTAGTTTATTTCCATTAGTAACCACTGTTCTGATGAATCTGCCCTAACATGTCCACAATGAGAAGGTGAAAAGGAAAATAACTAGCATGTGAGTGGTCCTGTCTCACACAGTTCTCAGTCACTTCTCAGAAGAGCTCTGTGAGGTGGAGATCAGCTGTGATCGATTTCTATCCACAGAGAAAACAGGCTCGACAAAGGGCAGGGGCCTGTGCAGGACCGTCATCCTCCAAAGGGGCCCAGGACCCCATCTCCCCCACCTCGGCAGAAGCACCAGCTGGTTTTGAGACTTCATGTGGAGGCTCTGGCTGTCAACTTGGACCAGTCATTAGCTGTTGTCTTATTTCATCATTTTTAAAGGAGGGAAAGGCACTCTTTAAAGAGCTGGGAGCTCATAAACTTTTCTAAAGAAAGATGCTGAATAACTCTGAATGAGATGTGTTCTGAGACTCTGCTAACCAACATTTCAGATGTTCAGCCAGAATATATGGACCCCCTCCCATGTGTCAGGCACCTGTGGAGTGCTCCAGCAGCCACAGCCGTGACTGAGATAGAATCACTGCCTTCAGGAAGGAGGCTTGCACAATCTCCTGTCCCTTCAAAGGTTTCTCCAGATTGAAAACTGGTTTTGAGAAATGTCTAGTGCTGTCTACATTATTTTTAAGATGAAAGAGATACTAATTCCTATGTCTGAAACAAGTCAGCATTTTCAAAATAATTGTATTAGAAGTACTCCCATTAAAGAAAACTTGCAAAATTCAGAAAAGTAGAAGGGACAAAAATAATATATGTGTATTCTGATTTTTTAACATGATAATGTGTATACCATACATGCAGTTTTATCTTGGCTTTTCCTTAACTTGTGGGGATAGCAGATGCTCTCCATCATTGCAGAGCTTTGTAAATGTGTTTTAACAATTGCATGATCTAATATATTTGATTTACAAACACAAAACCAGGATTGGTGGGAATTCTGAATTCTGCCATGTGATTATAACAGTGAAATGCACCTTAAACTCACCTGATGTCCCTTTAGAAATAGACCTTGTGTTTCAACAGGAATGGGGCATACTCTTCTTTGGAAATCTGAGGGACAGGAGCCCCTGAAAGGGAGGTGCAGGGCCAGCCGGTGGCCTGGAAACCTCTGACTGGCGGAGACGGGGACTGGAGGGGTGGGATGGAAAGCCCCTGGATTCGCCTGGATTCGGAATGCCCTGGCTCTCTGGAATCCCCCTCCCTAGTGAGGACACAGCCCACGCAGAAGAGTAGGGGTCAGGGCAGGTTGCAGGACAGAGGAAGAACCACCCAGAATGCCCTGATACGCCTGGAGAGCCCCTGTCTGGGGGACCCTGGCCTGAACTGTACCATTTCAAAGGAGTGTTTGGCCACACCACATTTATTTATGTATTTATTTATTTTTAGTTGGAGGATAATTGCTTTATACCATTGTGTTGGTTTCTGCCATATATCAACATGCATCTGCCATAGGTATGCACATGCGCTTCCCTCCTGAACCTCCCTCCCACCCCATTCCTCCCCTCTAGGTTGTCACCGAGCACCAGGCTGAGACCCCCTGTGCTATACAGGGGCTCCCCCTTGGCCATCTGTTTTATTCATGGTAATGTATATATTTCAATGCTACTCCCTCAATTTGTCCCACCCTCTTCTTCCCCCGCTGTATCCACAAGTCTCTTCTGTATTTTGAGTCTCCATTCCTGCCCTGCAGAGAGGTTCATCAGTACCATTTTTCTAGCTTCTATATATATGCATTAATATATATAATATATAATATGCATTTATTGTTTATAAATTTTTGATGGCAATTCTGACCAGCATGAGGTGTACCTCTTTGTAGTTTTGATTTTCATTTCTCCAGTAATAAGCGATAGTGAGCATTTTGTCATATTTATTAGCCATCTGGATGTCTTCTTTAGAGAAATGTCTGTTTAGGTCTTCTGCCCATTTTTGATTGGATTGTTTTTCTCATGGCAACACAACATTTTCAGTCAACTATCCTTCGATAAAAATAAAATTAAAAAGAAATCTTTTGAAAAAAGTACAGCATTGTGAATCAACTATATGTCAATAAAAAATAAAATTTTTAGAAGGAAACCAAAATCTGGAAAATAGATGTTCTCATTATTACTGGAGCCATAGATTCTAGGCCCTCTTAACTGACAGAAAAAAAAAAGTATATGTGTGTGTGTGCATATGAGTGTATACCAACCCATCCATGTACATATTATCTACCTAATAATATGTGTATATCTCCACCTGTATTGATATTAAACTAAACATGGATTCATAAAAATAATAGAGAGTTTAGGAAATGTATATATATGTGTATATATATATATATATGATGAATGAATTGGTGACTAAATGAATTGTTTTCTCACAAAGGATCTGGATATTTGTTTCTGCTTTTAAAAGTTGGCTTCATTTGCTAATTTTTTACACCCACTTTACAATGAAAACACAATTTTTATTGAATAATTATTAACTATCTTGTATTTATTCAAACTCACACCCTCCTGAACTCCACGAATGATTTCAGAAGAGCTTACAATAAGCAAGACTTCCGAGTGAGAGAGTGAGCGATAGCTGTGACTCCAGCTGTCCAAGCGTGGTGTCACCACATGTGTAATGATGGTGAGAGCAAATGCTTCATCAAGGGCACGCATAAAACACGATTGTGCATAGGCATTGCTCAGAACACAGCAACAGTTGTGTCAAAGTTAAGGCTATAGACTTGAGTACACACGGTTTACCTAGCTTAATTCTTAGAGAATGTCAATTGAACAAAACTTTCATTAATTTCTGGAGTAGAAGAGATTTTCTTCTTTATAACTCTGTAGGGTCTGTACTATCCCAGACAATGCTTTTCTTCCTGGAATTTGAGTTTCTTGATTTCCCATGTGTGCACAATCCATGGGAAATTGTTTTCAGTAAATTCCTACAGACTTCAGCCATTTTCAAGATGCAAGGACCCAGTAGGTTTGTGTTTCTATTAATTACAAACAGAAAATAGAAACGGAAAATCCATCATCATTGTTATTAGCAAGGAATATAATGAGCATTAGAAGCCTCTGAATTAGCTTAAAAACAGTGCGGACTACTAAATATCAAGTATAAATAGAAGATGAAGATGAATTTTAAAGGGCAGAATTCTGTTTGTACATTTACTTTCATATCAGATTAGCTCTACAAAAGGAACTGGAGAACACTTGTGTTTCTTGTCTTGTCTTAGATGGATTTTCTGAAGGAAGAGCTAGGCCAGTTGCCAGGATGCCCTTGTCTGAGCCCTTGGGCCCTAGAGAGGCAGATGAAAGGACGCGGTGCAGAGCCCGGATGCTGGGCCCTGCGCTGATGTAGAATGCTCCCTTTCTGAGAGAGCACTGTAGATGCTCAGGACCAGAGCGGTGGGGGTGGATGGACCAGGGAGAATGGAGAAGGTGGGGTCAGAAGCATCATTGTGTAGTGGAGCAGGCCAGCCACATGCACCCCTGCATTCCCATGGCCAAAGCAGAGTCCTAGTATCCGTTAGTCAACAGATAGAGCGATGGTAACTTCCGCTCCCTGCTGTTTAGCGACTGAACTCTCACCATCAAGGATGGGCCTTTAGCTTCAATACTCTGATGTGTCAAAATCCAGAGAATTGGGTTTGGGAAGAACGGGAGATGGGGAAGCTTGGGTGGCTGTCATATTTTAAGCTATCCTTAATTATGCATAGCTTAGGAAAATTCATGATGATAGAGTCAACAGGAGGGTTCAAGACTGAAAGACATAGGGTAGTTAAAAAAAACTTGTAAACTTTATCTAGGAGCAGTTCTGTACCATCCACTGTCAGAAGGAATTAGTTATTCAAGAAGTTAAATCTAAGGCACTGCCCCGGTACTCCTGTGGTTAAGACTTTAACTTCTAATGCAGGGGATACAGGTTCGATTCCTGGTCAGGGAGCTAGGATCCCACATGCCCTGTGTCCAAAAAACCAAAAACATTAAAGAGAAACACTGTAAAAATCGAATAAAGAGTTTAAAAGTAATCTGTGTCAAAAAAATCTTTAAAATAAGCTAATATGAGGAGACTATAAAACATGCCTAGGGTATAGATATCCAGAGCGGCACCTGCAGGTGAGGAGACTTTTAGGAGCCTTGTCTTAACAGAGCTAGAGCAGCCTGTTTCCTGTGGTTTTGAATTAATTTTGTTGGTCACGTTTCTCAGTTAGTGACAAGATACTGTAGTCCTGAGCAAATTTACTTAGTTCCATCTTTCTAGATTAGTGGTTCTCTGCCAGGAAGGTACAGCAGAATCGTTGTATAGCTTTTGCCAATTGCTCTCAGCGCTCCCCTCATCTGAAAAAGAATCAGAGTGTGGATAGGGCAAGAGGCAGGCCAGGTGTGTGAAGTTAGAAGACTCTGTCCCAATAAGCCTATTGCCACCCTCTCATTTTAAGAACTACTATTCCAAGTGGAACCGATACTGCTTAATAACCAGGAAACAAGGAAATAGTTTAAACTAAATAACTGTGAGTCTCACAAAAACTGGCAAAATTGTTCAGCAGCTTTTGGGGATAAATCTGCTTTACCTTTCACATGGATTTCCTCTGGTTGGTCTCTTGCTAAAAAGGAAGGCTGTACATACAGGCAGTGAAGCACTCTCTTGATGCCTGTTAAATGCCCTTCCCTTTACAAACCCTTGTAACTAAGATCTCATGATCTTTCATGCTTTATTTGGAGGATTTTTTTAAATGTTTATTCATAGAGCTCTGAGCAAAGTCTGGATCTTCAAAGCTGTGCCAAGGTTTACTATCTTTTTCAACATTCACTGAATTGTTATGTGAGGTGGTTTGCCTAGTTTGCACTAGGCATTTTTAATTTAAAGCTGTTATTGAAAAGCAGTAAGATTCCAAGGCAAGTAGGGGATCTGTCACTTGGAGAAAAATTTATGGGAGTAAAAATATTCTTTTTGTAAACAGTTAGTGCTCTACAATGTCTTCCCAGGGTGAGGCTTGGTATTCATCTGTTTTAATTAAAGAGTATCCGCCCTGTCTGTTTGTGACCAGCTCATAAGAAGGGGGTATCTTGGTGAGAAGTTCACAAGGTTGGAAGCTGTAGCTGAGTTTGCTGAACCGACTCAAGCCCTAGTCAGCAGTGGTATATGAATGCCAAGCACTAAGAATTTCTGGAATGTAGAATCGCACAGCACTGATAAAGTTTGCTTTGTTCCCCTATGTGACTTGACCCATTGAGAAGATGTGGTTCCCTAGGAAGTTTTAATGGTTCAAAGTCCTTAGTTAATAAAGAAAAAGGCCACAACATAATTCAGCTTGTTTTCACCTGCTGCCTCAAAGATTAACTTTCTTAACATTAAGGGGATAGAGTTACCCTTTGCTTTGAAAAAGTAGTATGTGGAGCGCTTCACGTTTGTTCGTTTCACTAAACATGACAGTGTGTGTGTGGATTTGGTTTTTGTTTGGGGTTTGCTGTCACAAACTAAGACTTCTGCAACTTAAGAACCTTCTGGTAACATCATCTAAAAACAAATCTTGGGGAAAGGCACACCCACTTCTTTGTATCAACTTAATCTCTCACTAGGCGAGGAAGGGTTTTGAATTACTTCAGGAAAGCAGTGACTAATAGAGCCTACCCTCTAGTTTTCCTCATTTATTTTCACAAGAGAATGGGAGTGGAATTCAAAACATTCAGATCTGGAGTTAATGTACGTCACCCTGTCAGCAAGTGATAGGCTCTGTGTTTTTCCAGTGGGAAAACTTTGACCCACAAACTGATAGACGCCTGTTACAGGCCTTGCTAGTCTTTCTGTTTCTCTCCTGATTGTTGCTTACTCGTTCAAAAACCAGCTGACTGTACAGGTTGTCTCTAGGAGCAGATTTCGGAGCAAAAGTGATACATAAAAGCAGTGCGTAAGTCTTTTTTTTTTTTTTTTTTTTGGGTCAGAATTTATAGAGTTTGAAATAAAAATTTTATATTTTCATTGAGACTGTATATGTATTTAATGTTAAATGTGCACTTTATTTTATTAGCATGATTTAACTTGTATGTTTATTCACTTTCACTCAAAGAGAGATTTTAGCTACATCACACATGTTAAGGAAACCTGCCATTGCCTGTGTGTTCCTTGTCGCTAACAGTAATGGATGAATGCCGTCAGCATCCATTGTGTTAGATGATCAGAGGATTTTATAGGAATCTGGTAGATGAATAAGAGACATGCATGAAGCTCTGGATTTGAGACATTCTCTAGAACGTTTCTGGTTTGGGATAAGACTTAGTGGTTTGCAGAACTGCGGCCTGTCTTAGGGACCCTCAGGTAACCAGACTGTCCCTGTGACAGTGAGCGGCTGTAAACATCCTCGACTGGAAGCTGTGAGGCTGCAGAAAGGCTTTCAGTCGGATGTTTGCAGCTGCTGACTGCCGCCCACGTCAGGAGCCCCCTTAGGAGCAGTGGCCTCCTTGACTCCACTGGACACCACGCTCTCCTGGGAATACGTGTTCACATCCTTGGGTGAGAATGGTACCGGTTCAGTAACTTTTAAACCCATCTCTACGTTTTCATTAGCGCAGGGGAGGTGCTCTGTTTGTATAGGGATTTTGCTATATCTAAAAGAAAAAAGAAGAAAGAAAAAAGTAAAATATTCCTAAGAAAAGTGACGGAATGTATTACAGTATTTTTGTTCTTAGAAAAAAAGTGTTCTAGGACAATATTTCCACAAATCAGTCTCAAAAGGAAATTTTTTTTGTCCTGCTGTTTATATTTACCTGTAATTTCCAAATAAGTGCCTTTTACAGCCATTTGCAAATATTTCTATTAATAAATCTACATTTCTTGAAAAAGAAAAAGGCCAGAGTAAAGAGTTAATTCACTTTCACACTATTTGGATTAAACCTCTTTTACTGTTTATAGGTTTAGTCTTTAAGCAATAAAGTCATTTTCAGTTTAACCAAGTGCCTAAAATAAACTGACATTGGCTCTACTAACTCTTATTTGAGCAACCTATTTGTTCCTGTTTTAACTGATGAGAACAGTATTTTAGGCATTTGTTAATACTGACTCCATTCAACTGAGCTGTTATCTTTGCTTTATGTAATAGCATATATCTCTTTAAAATGATACAAAATGCTATCCTGTATATAGGAAGGCAGCCTAAGATGTTTAAAAGTCTCCTCTTGTGGATCTCTGTGAAGGAACTAATTTCTAACTTGTCCTTTTTGTAAATCTGTATTTGCCTTATGGCAGACTTGTTTAATATGAGACATTTAAATAGTAGGAAGGAGACAGACACTTTAAGAGGAGATGAAGGTGGCATCCTTTGCCCTCTAAAACGCAGTACCTTCTGCACGTGAATATTGTCAGTAATATGGACATTAGTTCCCTGTTCACTACCCACTGATGACATCAATGTGTGTGTACATGCTCAGTTGCTAAGTCGTGTCCCACTCTGCAACCCCATTGACTGCAGCTTGCCAGGCTCCCTTGTCCATGGGATTTTCCAGGCAAGACTACTGGAGTGGAAATTTCCTTCAGGGGATCTTCCCAAACCAGGAATCGAACCCGTATCTCCTGTGTCTCCTGCATTGGCAGGTGGATTCTTTACCATTGCTGCACCTGGGAAGCTGATGATGTCGGTGAGAGTGCTTATTGAAACAGCAGGACGTAGTGCTGTTTGAATATCATGATTAAGTGGGATGGAGAGAGATCTGTTTAGAAATGCCTTCACATTCTATGCATACATAAAGCTTCTAAGTGGAAAACAAAAAAGGCAGTCATATTGGCTACTGGCCACTAGAGATCAGTAGATTAGATGCCTCTGAGCCAGGGGCAAGAGGGGAGGGACTTCCATCTGCTAGGCCCTGGAATGTGCAGTTGAAAATGTGGCCTGTTCTTTAATAGGTAAACTTGAAACACTTTGGGGGAATAACTCAGCTATGTCGCAGGGAGATGGTTGCAGGCGGAATGAGTGAACCCGCCCCGGCTCTGTGACCTTCACTCCCTTCAGCTCAGATTCCCCTCCCTTGCCTCACTGCCCCCTAAATTTTCCATGTCTCATCTCTCTTTGGTTATTTCCTTCATTTAAGTAATTACTTGTTGGAACATTTTAATATGTAAAAAGTACAGCCTTCTTAAATACTCTTATGAACAAACTACAAATCTCCAGAAAGCCTTCTGGCTAGTTGTGAAATTAATGCCTATTATTCACTGTTTTATGTGCCTCCTATTTCCATGGTGACAATGTAAAACGCTGCATTAAGATAGTATCAAAAGTGTGCTATATATATTTGGAATAAGATTTGATGCAATTTGTTTTAATTTCACAAAAATATCTGACTTTAAAAAAATGTACAGCATTACACTTCAACTACACAGTTATGCATATAAGTTAGTAATTAGCATAAATTAAAATTCTTTATTGTTAATTGCTTTCATGTAGTTTTTCTTCTTTATGGATATATATTTAAAATTCCATGTTCATATCAGCATAATAAAATACCGTATATGATCTAGAAAATAAAATTCTTGAAGTGGACCACAGTAGGTCAGTTACAGAGATTAAACCACTATCAAAATATGTGCTCGGTAAATGGAAACTGTGTTGTTGTGAAGTTTGTGATGTTAAAAGAAAAAAAAAAACCAGCAATCATCACAATCACTGTATCTTTGAAATGAGCTGAAGTGAAAGTCGCTCAGTTGTGTCTGACTCTGTGACACCGAATTCTTCAAGCCAGAATACTGGAGCGGGTAACCACGCCCTTCTCCAGGGGATTTTCCAGAATAAAAACTGATGCATCCTTGAAATGGAGATTTCTAATGGAAGTATATGAGGTTCTAAAAGTGGCAGTGGTAACTCATTTAAATGATACTTATTTTTCCTGAGCTTAAAATTCAGATTTGAACTTGCACTCCATTTTGTAATGATGCTATCTGTAAATGCTATGCATATGCAACCTTTCCTCTATTAAAGAATAACTAAAACCAGGGGTGAATACTCTAGTGACGAGGGAGCCTGCTCAGAAAGCAGTCCTGCATGGGGAATCAGCGCTCTGTCTCTGAAACCCAACTGCACCCAAACAGATTTACTGACAGAATTGCCTTGTTTTCTTTCACTAAAGTTGTAGCTAAATGACCACTGGGAAAAGAAAGTCTTCCTTGAATGGTGTCAGTTTGAGGTGGCTTAAAAATAATAATGCAAAGATGCCAGTTGTTTTTCTGTATCAGAAGAATAACCAGAGAGTTAGTTATTGTTCAGTCACTAAGCTGTGACCAACTCTTTGCAACCGCAGGGACTGCAGCACACCAGGCTTCCCTGTCCTTCACTATCTCCCTAGGTTTGCTCAGATTCATGTCCATTGAGTCGGTGATGCTATCTAACCATCTCACCCTCTGTTGCCCCCTTCTTCTTTTGCCTTCAGTCTTCACAGCATCAGAGTCTTTTCCAAGGAGTGAATTCTTCACATCAGGTGGCAAAAGTATTGGAACTTCATCATCCTTCCAATGAATATTCACGGTTGATTTCCTTTAGGATTGACAGGTTTGATCTCCTTGCTGTCTAAGAGACTCTCAAGAGTCTTCCCCAGAACCACAGTTTGAAAGCATCAATTCTTCAGCACTCAGCCTCATAAAGATATGAGACCTACTCTCATATCTGTAGATGATTACAGGAAAAACCATAGCTTTGACTATATGGGCCTTTGTCAGCAAAGTGACATCTTTGCTTTTTAACACACTATCCAGGTTTGTCAGAGCTTTTCTTCCAAGGAGCAAGCATCTTTTAATTTCATGGCTTCAGTCACCATCTACAGTGATTTTGGAGCCCAGGAAAATAAAATCTGTCACTGCTTCCACTTTTTCCCCTTTTATTTGCCATGAAGTGATGCAACCAGATGCCATGATCTTGGTTTTTTGAATGTTGAGTTTTAAGACAGCTTTTTCACTTTCCTCTTTAACTCTCATCAAGAGGCTCTTTAGTTCCTCTTTACTTTCTACCATTAGAGTGGTGTCATCTGCATATCTGAGGCTGTTAATATTTCTCCTGGCAATCTTGATTCCAACTTGTGATTCATCCAGCTGACATTTTGCATGATGTACTCTGCATATAAGTTAAATAAGCAAGGTGACAGTATACAGCCTTGATGTACTTGTTTCCCGATTTGGAACCACTCTGTTGTTCCATGTCCAGTGCTAACTGTTGCTTCTTAACCCACATAGAGATTTCTCAGGAGACAGGTAATGTGGTCTGGTATTCTTATCTCTTTAAGAATATTCCACAGTTTGTTGTGATCCACACAGAGAGTATTCATTTATAATTCCTCTTAATTTTTGAAATGACTTACTGAAATCTTGGTGGCTCGGTGAACTGTCTTAGAGTCTCACTCCAATCATGTGGAAGACTTTATCTGGTTCTGAATCAAAATGAGATCTCTAAATAAATATGGAAGGCGTATCTGGTTGTGTATACTGTGTCTGTCTGTATGCGTGAACTAAACTGTTAAAGCATTGAAGAAATTGGGGGTTTATGATTGTTTTCCTGTTTTGTTACTACTCTTCTTAATGGTAAGAAGCCAATAAATAAAATGAAAAAAAAATAATCTTATCCTCTGGATGTGCATATTAGTCAGTGAATTAAATACTCTTGAATAGGCTTCTTCAGTTATACCTGTCACTAGTATGCACTTTTAAATCTTAAGCATGAATGTAGTGGGGAAGTTAATGTTACCAAGTGATACTTAGTCTGCCTTTCCTAATTGGTATGTCTAATTATTATATAAATGTAATGATGTAGTACTTTGAGAGTAGAGGCTTTTTAATGTAAATTAAAACAAAGTAGATTGTGGATTCAGCAGCATAAGCACGAGCACTAAATGTGAGCTTACTATCTCCAGTTCGGGGCCCTGCATGGTTGGAGAAATTAACGAACTCTTTCAGTTACCCTAACAAAATAAAATAAGAATGTCTCCCAGCTCCCATTTCAAAAATGGCAGCATGAGCTCTCCAGATATGCGATCTCCTATCGAAAAGTGTCTTGGAAAACATCAGACATTACACTGTGATGATATGTCATAAGCTTGTTAGTAGCATATGCTCCCTTGCAGGGACTGAACTACTATTTCTGGATTTTGGATTCAGTATTTTTAGCTAAAGAGTTAAACTCTTGAAAAGAGCAAATGCTTATACCAGCAAAGGAAAGCATTTGTAAAAGCTAAAGAAATTCCTGCAGTTCAGTATGTAAATAAATGCCACAATGCCATGTAATGTTGGCGCTTGCAGCCATGATTCCCACAGTAGAAATATATTGACTTGCAGGATGTGTGATGTTAATAAATAGAAACATTATTTTTGTTTCTTTAAATGAAATTTGTGCTGAGCATATGTATGCTGAAGTGAGTCAGAGAATTACTTGCAGATTCAGATATTCAACACTGAGTATTCATGTTTTGTACAAAATATATCTAAGTGCATAGTAAAGAAGTGATTTTGTTAAATTCCTTACTGATTAATGATCATGCTAGATTAAAATTATCTTTGGAATTATAATATTTCAACTATGGAATGCCCATATGGAAAATTTAATTTTGAAACTGACTCCTTTCCTGTACTCTAAGGGGTCTTCTTGGCTGTATCAGATATGTAGTTTGTCTTTTTCCAATTCTATCTCTACTCTTTTACCCTAGGAAGTATTTTACTTAAATTCTGACCATCAGATATTGAATAATAAATTAGGAAATTTGCACACTTTTCAGAATAATGTTCAGCTATATCTTGAGTTAATCCTCTAATCTTTCTACTCTTTGGTCTCTGTGTTGATGTTATTGATTTCTAGTAACTTGCTCCTAAATCTGAGTAATTAAAAATAAATCATCATGAGTTATTAGAAATTCTAAAGATCTAAGGTTGTTTTAATAGCATAATTCAATTTGTCAAAATGCAATTTCAGTTCAGTTCAGTCGCTCAGTCATGTCCAACTCTTTGTGACCCCATGGACTGCAACATGCCAGGGCTCCCTGTCCATCACCAACTCCCAGAGCTTACTCAAACTCGTCCATTGAATCGATGATGGCATACAACCGTCTCATCCTCTGTCATCTCCTTCTCCTCCCGCCTTCAACATTTCCCAGCATCAGGGTCTTTTCCAATGAGTTAGTTCTTTGCATCAGGTGGCCAAAGTATTGGAGTTTCAGCTTCAGCATCAGTCCTTCCAGTGAATATTCAGGACTGATTTCCTTTAGGATGCACTGGTTTGATCTCCTGCTGTCCAAGGCAGCCTCAAGAGTCTCCTCCAACACCACAGTTCAAAAGCATCAATTCTTCAGCATTCAGCTTTCTTCACATCCATACCTGACTATTGGAAAAATAATGGCTTTGACTACACTTTGTTGGTAAAGTAATGACTGTGCTTTTTAATATACTGTCTAGATTAATCATAGCTTTTCTTCCAAGGATCAAGTGTCTTTTAATTTCATGGCTGCAGTCACCATCTGTAATGATTTTAGAGCCCCCCAAAATAAAGTCTGTCACTGTTTCCCTTGTTTCCCCATCTATTTGCCATGAAGTGATGGGACTGGATACCATGATCTTAATTTTCTGAATGTTGAGTTTTAAGCCAACTGTTTTACTCTCCTCTTTCACTTTCATCAAGAGGCTCTTTAGTTCTTCTTCACTTTCTTCACCATAAGGCTGGTGTCATCTATATTTCTTAGGTTACTGCTATTTTTCCCAGAAATCTTGATTCCAGCTTGTGCTTCATCCAGCCCAGCATTACGCATGATGTATTCCACATATAAGTTAAATAAGCAGGGTAACAATATACAGCCTTGATGTACTTCTTTCCCAGTTTGGAACCAGTCTGTTGTTCCATGTCCAGTCCTAACTATTGCTTCTCTGTAATATAATTGATCCTTTTTGTATAGAACTAATCTATTGATATTTTGGTACAAGTTTAATAACTGTTGAATGAGTGAGATGTACTGATAGCTAATTAAAGCCGACTTGAAGAGTTCCCTAGTCTCCCAGCTGGGCTAGCACCAGAAGCAGTGCTGGGAGAAGTTAGGCCATGCTTAGGGTTGGAGAACCAGTTCCAGGGGCTGGGAGCAATCCTGTCCCTTGAATCTGGGGACATGGTAGCTCACTCTGCTGAAGAAAACATAAACGTTCTCGAGGTGACTCACACCTAGCATGCTGATTCTGTTGAGTTTCAGGGGCCTTGGAGAATACCAGTGAGGGCAGAACAATTGTCTTCATGTGAAGAAGGATCTATGTCTGAGGTTAAGCTATTACTGAAGGGCTATAGCACATCAGCACTGCACACACACCCTCCTTTTGGAGCCTTTTCTAAAGGGAGCTTCATAGCTTGGCTGGTGCCCCCTCTTTTGCTGTCCTCCAGCTTTCTAAGCTTCAGCCACACTGACTTTTAGTTCTTCAAACAACCTTGCTTTATCCCATTCCTCACAAAGCCTTCAAAGGCCTTAGGGCTTCCCTCCACATAGAATGTTCCTAGTTTACCCACTGCTGCTGCTAAGTCACTTCAGACGTGTCCGACTCTGTGCACCCCAATAGATGGCAGCCCACCAGTCTCCCCTGTCCCTGGGATTCTACAGGCAAGGACACTCACATCTACCCCCAAATAAACAAGGCCCACACATGTATACACACTCACGCTCAACGTTAGGTATCATGCTTAGTGGCATTTTTTTCTGGGGATGTCTTACTACTTCCTTTTCTTCATGCCGTGGACTCTTCTGTCCTGAGATGGAAATCCAGAGGAGCAGCCCATCATGTGAAACCCTGGGTGGAAAAGCTTTCCAGGTAGAAGGGAAAGCAAGTGCAAGTGAGCAGAAGTTGGACCAGGCATAAATGATGCAATGCTGTGGTTCAGGATAGAGCCAGAGAGGTAAGCAAGGGGCGGGCTGTGCAGGGCCATCATGAGGTCAGAGAGACAACTTTGGATTTCCCTGGTAAATGCTGGATTAGTTCTTGTTGTCATGAAATGTTCTTTGAATTTTTAGTTTAATTAGATGATAGGATTTAAATCATAGTGGTGGAGTCTTTCAGAATGTGGGTAACTTTATTCTTTTTAAGATGAACAACAACTCCTTTTGGTAAATACTGTATGCCTACTAGTGTAAAGAATAGTGAATGTTAGGGGCTGAAGGATAAAAACTTGGAAAAGATTTGCTCCCTGTGATTACTTATAAGGTTTGGATGGAATGTCATGTGGACCAAAATGCAGGATTATCCAAATCCTGAGACCAGCCACCCATGCCTGCGAAGTCTCATACAACTGGCCCCTGAACAACAGGAGTTTGAGTTGCATAGGTTCACTTATATGCTTATTTTCCCCAAGTGTACTAGAAAAAATTTTAGAGATGTGCAAAAATTTGAAAAAGCTCACAGATGAACAAAATAGGCTGAAAATATCAATAAAAATGAAGACATCATATATGCATAATATATATATATAGGTACTAGTCAATTTTACCATTTACTATGCTAAAATATGAACAAATTTATTATAAAAATTTAAAATTTATCAAAGCTAATGCACACAGACATTACAGGCTGAACATGGTGCCACGTGCACACATGTAAATGAACAGAGGCATTATTAAATCATAATGGCATGAAATTAATTTGGGGGCCATGTCCTGTTGCTACTGCGATAAACTCAAGTGTGGGAAGTCTCTGCTTAAGGTGCCATGAGACACTGATCATCTCCACCTGAGCAGTTCATCTCTTCAGTAAACTGTGCATTGAAATATAAAGTGATCTCTCACATTTCTCCTGTATTTTCCATCATGTTTGTGCAACAGAGTAGACCTTGAATAAGACTGTGGGCCCCACACGAAGTGCCCTAGTGATGCTGGAAGTGCCCCCAATACACAGAGAAAAGTCATGACATTACAAGAAAATAGTTGAAATGCTTTATATGTACCACAGATTGAGGTCTGCAGCTGCGATTGCCACCATTTTAAGAGAAATGAATCCAGAGTAGGGACCAGTGTAAGAAAAGTAAAGGAAACTCATGAAACTGTCACTGCAGCTATGACAGCAGGTGAAAAACCTTGCATTTTTTTGAGGGGGTGGAGATTATCATGTGTTGAAAATGTAGCTTTTATGTGAGATAAGATTGCTTTATAAGAAAGGCATACCTATAGACTCTAATATCATTCAAAAAATGTAAAGTCATTGTATGACAACTTAAAGCAGAAGGAAGGTGAAAGAGCTAAAACTGGAAAATTTAATGCCAGCAAAGGATGGTTTGATAACTTCAGGAAGAAGTTTGGCTTTAAAAATGTGCAGAGAACAGGAAAAGCAGCATCTGCTGACCAAGAGGCAGAAGATAAGCTCCCAGACACACAAAGTCATTGAGGGGAAAGGATATCTACCTGAAGAGGTTTTTCATGCAGACAGAAGCGCCCTATTCTGGGAAAAAAGAAGTGTCATAAAGGGCATGGGTTAGTAAGGAAGAAAAGTGAGCGCCAGGATTTAAGGCAGGACAAGATAGCCTAGCTCTACTGTTCTGTGTAAATCCAGTAGGGTTTATGGTCAGAAATGCCCTCATCTATAAATCTGCGAACCTCTAAGTCTTAAAAGGAAAAGATAAACACCAGCTGCTAGTCTTTTGGTTGGACAAAAGTCCTGGACTAGAGCACTTTTTCTGCATTGGTTCCATTGATGCTTTGTCTGTGAAGTCAGGAAGCACCTTGCCAGTAAGAGACTGCCTTTTAAGTCCTTTTGATATTGGGCAATGCCTCTGGACGCCTAGAACCCCATGACTTCAACACTGAAGGTGCCAAAATAATCCACTTGCTCCCAAAATACAACTCTAATTCAGCCTCTAGATCAAGAGGTCATAAAGACCTTTAAAGCTCATTGCACATGGTACTCAATGGAAAGAATTATCAGCACTGTGCAATAGAACCCCCAATGGAATATCGTAAGAGTCTGGAAGGATCTCGCCACTGAAGATGGCATCCTTATTATAGAAAAAGCCATGAAGGCCATCAAGCTGAAAACAATACATTCCTACTGGAGAAAACTGTCCAGATGTTGCGCATGACTTCACGGGATTTACCACTGCGCCAATCAAGGCAATCATAAAGGAGGCTGTGGATATGGAGGAAAAGGTCAGGGGTGGGGCGAGGTGTGTGTGAAGGGTATCAAGGTATGCACTTTGGAGGAATTCAAGAGCTAATAGACACCCCACCCGAGGAATTAACAGAACATAACCTGATGGAGACAAGTGCTTCCAACCAGTGCCAGGTGATGAGCAAGAAGCAGCACCAGAAAACAAACTGACATCAGAAGACCTGGCAGAAGGGTTCTGATTATTTAAAATGCCTTTCACTTCTCCTGGGGCTTCCCTGATGGCTCAGGGGATGCAGACTCTTACCTGCAATGCAGAGACACGGGAGATGTGGGTTTGATCCGTGGGTCAGGAAGATATCCTGGAGGAGGAAATGGCAACCCACTCCAGTATTCTTGCCTGCAGAATCCCATGGACAGAGGAGCCTGGGGGGGCTACAGTCCATGGGGTCGCAAAGAGTCAGACACGACTGAGTATGAACGTGATATGTTTCACTTATGTTACAGCAGGGGCCCTTCTGTGATGTGGGCACTGAAAACTAGGCAGACACTGGAATAAAGATTGGTACTGTTTAAAAAGATTTTTTGAGAAATGTGGAAAGCAAAATAGAAATTACGATGTATTTATGTAAAGTCGTGCCGAGTGTGCCTGCCCTTCCACCTCCGCCTCCACCCCTGAGGCAGCAAGAACCTCCTCTTCGTCCTCAGCCCACTCGTTGTGAAGACACTGAGGACGAAGGCCTCTGATGATCCACGTCCACTTAATGAGTAGTCAGTCATCATCTTATTGCACAGTTGATAGACTCATCTGTTGAATACATGTGAGTGTCTTCATGTGGAAGTCTAAGGACTGTGCAACAGGAACTGTATAGACATTTTCATGTCATCAGCACCATCTTTGATTGTGTAGCACATCGTGTACTGAAGTGGACAACCCATCCTTACATAGGCATAAGGTGAGTGATATTTAATATAAAACTAATAATGTGTTAGTTTTCTTACTGCCTTATAATTCTGCTTTCAAGGAATTCCATTACTATACAGTGTGCCTCTCTCATAATTGGAAAAACTGTATATCAGCCTATCATCACAGGTAAGTTTTTTTTTTTTAAGTTTCCAATATTGTATTATGGATATGACTGTAATACTGTTTGTCATAAAATTTTAATGAAATTTCATTTATTAGTGTATAAGGTAAGCTATTGAAGCAGTCATATTGATTACACAAGACTACCATATAACATATTGCTGCTTCATTGTTGTCAATGCATGAATCTTTATACCTGTAAATAATAATACTTCAGTATTCTTGCCTAGAGGATCCCATGGACAGAGAAGCTTGGAGGGTCTACAGCCCATAGGGTCACAAAGAGTTGGACATGACTGAAGCAATTGAGCACATTGGCTTTTCACATTAGCTTTTCATTTTTGATGTCTGGATGTAGTAATACATGTAACATCTGCAGGGTTTCATATCATATAAGACAATATTGATGTTGGTATTGATAAATGATTCATCTTATACTGTTTCTGACCCCATGGACTATATAGTCCATGGAATTCTCCAGGCCAGAATACTGGAGAGGGTAGCGTTTCCCTTCTCCAGGGGATCTTCACAACCCAGTGATCGAACCCAGGTCACCCTCACTGCAGGCGGATTCTTTACAGCTGAGCCACAAGGGAAGCCCAAGAACTCTGGAATGGATAGCCTATCCCTTCTCCAGTGGATCTGCCCAACCCGGGAATTAAACTGGGGTCTCCTGCATTGCAGGTGGACTCTTTACCAACTGAATTATCAGGGAAGCCCTATCTTATAAACAGACAATGTAAACTTACAATATCAATAAATACAGTACAACACTGTAAATAATTTTATTTTATGGTTTTAATAGCATTTTCTTGTCTCTAAGCTTACTTTATTGTAAGAATACAATAATACATGTAATATACAAAATATGTGTTGTTTATGTTATCAGTAAGGCTATTAGTAGTTCAGTTTTTTTTGTTGTTGTTGTTTAGTCTCTGAGTCATGTCTGACTCTTGCTGCCCCATGGGCTGTAGCCTGCCAAGCTCCTCTGTCCATGGGATTTTCCAGGCAAGAATACTGGAGTGAGTTGCCATTTCCTTTTCTAGGGGATCTTCCCAACCCAGGGACTGAAACTGGGTCCCCTGCACATCTCCTGCCATGCAGACAGATTCTCTACTACTGATCCACTGGGGAAGTTTCAGGGGAAGTCAAAACTGACTTGTGGATTTTTGATTGTATGGAGCCCCTAACCACTGCATTGTTTGCTGCTGCTGCTACTGCTAAGTCACTTCAGTCGTGTCCAACTCTGTGCGACCCCATAGATGGCAGCCCACCAGGCTCCCCCGTCCCTGGGATTCTCCAGGCAAGAACACTGGAGTGGGTTGCCATTGCCTTCTCTGACTGCATAGTTTAGGGGTCAACTAAACTTGCTAATTAAAAGGAAAGCAAATGGAATAATGTCACAAGGTAGAACATTCCCTACAACCCTAATAGAGAATGGTAATGAACCAGGCTACACTAAGGAGTCATCTCTTTTATTCAGTCTAAGCCCTGCATGGGGCCGTTCTGTGTGTGAGGGGTCCTGAAGAAGAGAGCATCTGAGAATGTGGAAGAGAAATAAAAATAGGGGCCCCTCCCAGAGCACCCCTTAGCACTTAGTCTCAGGAGGAGGAATATCCACAAGAAAATCTGTCCAATGGGGCAAAGACTATCACTCTGTCTTCCTGCATCCTCAACTGAACCCAGTGCCCAGCGCAGCAGCAACCAGCCTCTACTTGTGTTTGCCGGGTGGAGCCACAACAGTGTCTCATCTCTACCTGTGTGTCTGGGCGGGGCCCCACAAGTGGGAGAGGAGAAAGGGCACTGGCATGAATCCTGCTTCTCCGTCTGGGGTGCTGATACGTGCCCTCCAACAATGTTTACTCAGGTGGAGCTGGTAACATACAAGTGAAATAAACAGTAGTGGTGTGTGTTGCCCTGAGTAGCCTCAGTAACAATGACCTGCTGGTTGGCATTTGTCTGTTGTGTGCCCTGCGCCAGGCTCTGTTCTAGGTGCTTTTACTGACTCACACTTTAATCCTGGCAGGAGCCCACGAGGTCCGTGCTGTCATAAACTTACAGGTGAAGGCACTGCATGGCTCGGTGACCTGTTCAAGGTCACTCGGGAAGCTGCAGGCCCCCTAACGTCAGATTAAAAAGTGCTGACCATCGCCTAAGAAAGAACAGCTGGTTGAAGCTGGGAGGATTGCGAAGGTCACCTGAGCTCTACTTTTCCGGAAGCCGAGGACAAGGAGTGTGGCCTGTGTCTGGGGAGGTAGTCTGGGTCAGGAGGGTGCGGGGCTGTGCCTCACCTCGCCTCCGTGGATTCCAGGCACCCGGGGTCCTGCCTTCAGTAGCCCTGCAACGGGGCTTAAAACGGGGGAGCAAAGATCTCTCTCTGCAGTTCATGGCAAGCTTTGCTTTTAAATAGCGTTGAATTATAGGATGAAGTTATTATGCAGAAATGTTTTGTTTCCCTTGAAAGCTAGAAAATAAGGCCGGCTCCCACTGCATCTGTAAATAGGCCGCCGTTTCTCTTTCTTTCTGTGGTTGGAAGAATCATTCGGGCCGGCATAGTTAATAAGTTTCCGCAGCTGTTAAGTGGAATTACACATTCTGTTCCACGAGGCCCTCGGCCACATTGTCCGCGGAACTTGGTGTCCACTCCACCCGGGACGCTTGGATGCCCCTGTGACCTGAGCCGCTCTTCCTCCAGGAGGGAGACGCTAAGGTCTGGGTCAGGCAGGCTGCAGAAGGGAGAGGTTGTTTGGGCAGAAGGAGCCACAGAAGATGGAATTTTTCTGTATCACAGCTGCCTTCTTCAGCAAGGACTGTGAGGATTTTTAATTAAGGAAAAATTATTATCCATCAGGGCTTCCCTTGTAGCTCAGTCAGTAAAGAATCTCCTGCAATGCAGGAGACCTGGGTTCAATTCCTGGGTCCGGAAGATCCCCTGGAGAAGGGAAAGGCTACCCACTCCAGTATTCTGGCCTGGAGAATCCCCATGGACAGAGGAGCCTGGCAGGCTATAGTCCAAGGAGCCACAAGAGTCAGACATGATTTAGCAACTAAACCACCACCACCATTATCCATCAAGTTATGAAAGTGAAAGTCACTCAGTCCTGTCCTACTCTTTGCGACCCCATGGACTCTACAGTCCATGGAATTCTCCAGGCCAGAATACGGGAGTGAGTAGCCTTTCCCTTCTCCAGGAGATCGTCCCATACAGAGATGGAACCCAGCTCTCCCATACTGTGGGCAGATTCTTTACCAGCTGAGCCACAAGGGAACCCATCCATCAAGTTATACCCAGACACTAACTTTCCCGCCTTCCAGGTGGGGCCCTTGACCGGGACTGTGGTTTCTGGGTTACCAAGATAATTAATACAGAGTTCATCCTGGTGAAGTGTTAACCAACTAAGTGGTGTTTAAGGGAATTACCTGGTTATTCAATGGTTGGTTGTCTGGCTCTCACTGCCAAGGGCCCAGGTTCAATCCCTGGTCTAGGAACTAAAATCCCACAAGCTGTGAGGTTTGGAGGGGAAAAAAAGTAATAATAACACCTAAATGATGTTTAAGAGTCAGACATAAGAGAGCCTTGAGTAAGCGCAGGAAGTCAGTGCCAATAGTGCTAGACGTGCTAGTAGGTGAGCACACGTATGGGCAGCCGCGACTTTTTAGACCTTCCATTTCTTTGCAGGCCCTTCTTTATGGACCTTCCATAGGTGGCCAGTCGTTACTTATAAATCTGAGCTGTTTGCATAATAGGAGTTGCACTAATCTAATTATATTATGGGTGCATGCATGCTAAGTTGGGTCTGACTCTTTGTGCTCAGTCATATCTGACTCTTTTCAACCTCATGAATTTTTCCAGGCAAGAATACCGGAGTGGGTTGCCATTTCCTTCTCCATGGGATCTTCTCCACCCAGGGATCAAACCCACACTTCATGCAGATTCTTTACCTCTGAGCCACCAGGGAAGCCCCCATTATACTATTCTGGTCATCAGCTGTACCTATCTATTTTTAATACAATAGCAATATATGCATGCTCTGTACCCTCTCAACTTCTGCACCTCTTCAGCTTTGAAAAAGAAAGTTAATCTCGGTGCTGAGGAGAATATTCTCGAAGTGTCCAAACATTATTTCACAAAAAGAGAGTTTTCCTTGTCCTAGTCTCTGTTTATATTACTAAGGAGATGTTAAAAATATAGCCTGGAGACTATCTTAGTATATAACTGGAGCATAGCTGTTTGCTGACATAGAAGCCACTTCTGAAATAGTGCTTTATAACCCACTTTCAAATAAACTGATACCATCTCAGCCAAATTAATCTCTGACTAACCAGAGTCCTTTCTGGATTTACATACATGCTCAGAGATATGTAATAATTTGTATATATCCAGAAGAGCTGCCCTGAGTGTATTTATGCAGCTTGGCTAGAAACGGTTGCTCTCTTAACATGCTGGGTGTTTTACATGAAGACCATCCCTGGCATTGTGCAGCCCAGCAAGAACTCTGGCCTGCTGACTAAACAAATATGATTGCCCAAGTGAATTATTAAATTCCAGGGGGCCTCACTTGCTAGAGAATTTCACTCCTCTTTCTCCCACACAGCATTCCCACTTTTTATTAGATGAACTGTTTTCAACTCTTGCAAATAATTGCTGTCTTTTGCTAGTCATTACTACAGCAGTTTCCCACTGTTTATATTTTAAAACCAGCACTTGGATGGGTCCCACTGAAGCAGAACAAATAAATACGTGTGTGCATCTGTATAAATATTTATCTAAAATTGCATTATGAAAAGGCCCAGTGAACCCTAGGTCTCACTGCTGAGCCTTGGGTCCCTTCTGAAACGAGCCCTTCACCAGGCTACTGTTACTTCGCTAAGCACGGGTGACTTCATCCTAGCGTTTCCTTTTGAGGACTATTTGGGAGACTCCCTTCCAATACAGGAAGTGGGTTGATGAGGGCCAGTGTTCTCATTCCAGACCCTTCACATCTCTGAAAAGCTGCATCCTTTGTAGAAAATAGATCTGTACGTGTGCCAGACTGGAGCCCTGATGTTCATCAGGGGAGGAGGAGGAGGTCACAGATTCCTTGTCTGTTTCGGCCGTAATCCTCCCATTGGCAGGAGCCTGAGAGGAAGTATTTAACAATGGGATTTTATAAAATTCAATGTAGTAAAGAATGTTTTTATATTTGAATGGATCTAAGGAAGTTTTTTTTTTCCCTCCCCCCAATAAGTGGAGGGTATTTAAGGGTAATGTTATCTCTGGATTTGCTGGGAGGATTTGTCTCTTTTATTGGACTTTGTGGGATAATTATTTTTTCATTTGATCTTTTCCATGAAAGGTAATCCTCAGAAGAAAAAGCTGTAGACTCTTAACTTCATACTAATCTT
Organism: Ovis aries; assembly: GCF_016772045.2. Lineage (NCBI taxonomy): Eukaryota > Metazoa > Chordata > Mammalia > Artiodactyla > Bovidae > Ovis > Ovis aries. The sequence goes on from NC_056062.1 coordinate 2,606,996, forward strand.
AAATATTTTGCTTAAGGGGAATTAGTGAGGAAATAACTGTCTCTCAGGAAGGTTTAAAACTGTGATTTCATTCAACATCCAGAGCTCTTTGAATGTCTCCAGTCGTGCCAGAAACTATGAAGTGATTTTCTTTCACACACTCGCCATAAGACCTGGTACTTTTTAAAGCTTTAGCACTAAGAGCTTTATGTTAAAAATAAAAATTGCACAAAGTAGAGGAAAAGATGTTCTTGTCATCATTCCCTGTTTGCTTCTAACTACATAAGGGCTCCAGGGGAGCTGCTGATGACCCGGGTTTCCTAGATTTAGCACACGCGTCAGGTGGGCTCCAGTGGTTGATTAGCAGTCACAGAAGAAAGCTAGAGACCATTTGCTGAGGAACGAGACCCGCTAGGTGTACAAGTCTAGGATACAAGGATGGTCTAAGTCTTCATCAGCCGATGACCCTTGCCACTGTAACACAGAGCAATCGTTACACAGAAGTGTTTATGTCTGCTGAGGAAAACAAGGGCAAAATAATACCACCAATGTACTTTTTAGTTTGTTGTACAGTCTGCTGCTGCTGCTGCTGCTAAGTCGCTTTAGTCATGTCCGACTCTGTGCGACCCCATAGATGGCAGCCCATCAGGCTCCACCATTCCTGGGATTCTCCAGGCAAGAACACTAGAACGGGTTGCATAAACTTTGTTAATTTCTAGTCTTCGGAAAAAAAAAGGAATTTGAAGAATATTTGCTTGGTGCAAAATCATTGTAACATCACAGACTCTTCCTCATCCCTACAGTGGCAGCCCCCAAAATTGGTCGTCCAGACAACATTTGGGTAGCTTCTGAGTCAAGGACCTCATTATTGGCATCATATTTTGCACAGATAAAGTTTATCCACTCAATAGGTGATTTTTGAGCCCTTGCCATGCAGAGATATGGAAAAGAACAATGCAGTCTCTTGTTTCAAAGATTTGGCTATTTAAAAGAGGATAAAACACAGAAAGCAGTGATTGCAGGAGAAAACCTAGGGTAAAAGGTCCATTGGGAGTTTCAGGAGAAGGTGCACACAGAGGTCGATTTAGCTTAGGGTAAGGGCCAGGAAACAGGGCTTCCCAGGTGGCACTAGCAGTAAAGAACCCGCCTGCCAGCGCAGGAGACAGAAGAGATGCGGGTTCTGTCCCTGGGGTGGGAAGACCCCCTGGAGGAGGCCATGGCAACCCATTTCAGTATTCTTTCCTGGAGACTCCCATGGACAGGGGAGCCTAGAGGGCTACTCCATAGGGTCGCAAAGAGTCGGACAGGACTGAACCAGCTTAGCATGCACAAGAACCAAGAATCAGTTCCAAAAATTGTGAACATACTGAAAGACAAACAGGCCCTGGGCAAGTGGGCCAGTAGAGCAGACACACCAGAAAGATAAAGAGGTTGTGCAGAGGACGGAGAGGTGGAGAACAGAGCCGGATCACAAAGGGTAGCCAGTGGATCGGGTGGCTAAGGAAATGTGAGAGCAGGACCATGGACAGAATCGAGGGGTGGGCAGTTAATGGGCAGAGGGAAATGCTGGAAAGGGCCTGGAGGTGTCAGGAACAGCGGGTTCCGGGAGGGCGGTCCACAGCATTAGCGCTGCAAAGGGATGAAGGAACCAGCCTGGAACAGGAGAGGGGTCTCTGTGGACAAAGACGGACAGGCACAACTGTGAGCTGGGATGCCGTCACGCGAGGGCAGCAGGTACTTCATGAGGCGGGGTGGGTAGGGCACGCCTGAGAGGAGTGGAGATAGGGGCGTAGGGACATCTGGAAAAGCTGCTGCCAGCACAGAAAGCTGACCCTGGGCAGCTCCAAGGCCAGTGGAGGGCAGAGGCCATATGCTTGGAGAAGCAGATATTTACCTGTTGGCATGACTTTCTCCAGCCTTAAATGAAAAGTTCTCATGTAGGCACCAAGGAGGGAGAATACTTTGTGCCGGGACTTCCTGAGTGTGCCGTCGCTGTAAAAAGGAATGTGACACTATGTGCCGCTTTGGGGTATTTTGGTCAATTGCATGCTTGACTTTTCTAAAAGCAGCTGTTTTCCCCCTCCTCCTATGAGTACTCCCCAGTCTTTGGTTAGGCCTTGAGCTCAGAATCCTCAGAGCTGGCCTGGCTCATAGGGGCAGATCCTCTGTTTCCCTGATTTCTCATGTGTGTTCCCCTCTTCTCTCGAGCATCATGGATTGACCGCTTTACTTCAACTGCTAACTATGTATGGTGGTATCTGATTTATTTGACCCCCTTCAGGAGTGGCCTGATCCTCATAACTGAGTTGCATCCCATTGAAAACTAAACTGAACAAAACAGACAGTTTCTAAGGTGCATTGCTATGATTTGACCTCTACAGAGGCAGGTTCTGATGATTTGGGGCAATGGTTCTAAGCATCAGTGGATTATGCCTGCTGAGTCCCCTTAAGCCCCCAGTTGTTCTGTTTTCGCTTTTAGTTTTCGGTGTTTGGAGGGTTTGAGGGATCATTTCCTTGATAGGCTGTCAAATCCCGTATCTTACATTGTCTTCTGATTGCTAAACTTCCTCTAGAATGTGCTATAAAAGTGGGTATTTTATGCCTGATACTTCTCTATCCCACACAGCACTAAGAACAATGTGAATAGAAGCTCCATGAATACTTTGTTGGTTTCTAAAGATAGCACAGTTCTCTTAACACTGACTAAAATCACATTCGCTTTTCTTGGCAGTCATCAGTTTTATTCAGGTTGGGCTTAAGGTGAATTAAAACTCATTCCTTTTTCATTTGAATTGCTCTTTTGCCATCACTGGTACTTGTTCAGCCTACTATCTGAATTTAAATAGATATATTATCCCTAAGACTTCACAAGAGCTGCAGTATGCCACATTTCCCCCAAAGGAAATTTCTTAGAAATACTACCAAATTGTTAAGTTAGATTTGGCCCATTGCACTAATCTAAGTCCTTTTTGGATCCTGATTCAGTTATCCAGCATAGCTACTGGCTTCTAGAATTGTATGTCAAATTGAGAAAGTCTTTGTTCTCAAGGTTGGTTGAAGTTACTGATAAAGATTTTTAAAAATCATTGCTTAGAAAATGAATAAATAAAGCAGAGCCGTGAGGCCTGGCTCTCAACCCTCTACTCCAGCTTGGTAACTGGCTGATCACTGAACCCTCTGGGCACAGCTGCTCAGCAGTCATGACTCTTGTTGACTGAGTCAGGATCCAGACTTGGTTTCTCTGAAAGGACATCTTGAGAGACTTGGTCAAGTAGACTTTGCCTGTCTACAGTCCAGTAAGCCTATCAGAAAGGGAGGAAGTAAAAATCAACACCCATATCACATCAATACATGCCTGTCTTCTCCCTTAGATCCTTCTCAGAGAAGATGAAAGATAAACTGTACCTAAGACACAGGATCCCAGACATCATTTTATTCATCTAATCAATATTTATTAAGCAGTTGCTCTGAATGGAAGCCTGTGCTAAGAGTTTAGGATACAGCTGTGCACAAGCCAGATGTCATCCTGTCTCCCCAGAAATGGCCATTTCTGCTCGGTTGCCCTCAGAGGTGCTGAGGGTGGGCAGAGGAGCTGTGGTCAGTGGTCGACAGACCAGAGCCAGGCACTAGCACATGCACGTGTGGAAGCTTTTCAAGTTAATAATATTGTGAAAAAAAAAAATCTAGAGAAATTGGGAAACTAGTTGAACCATGTAACACATAATGCCTCAGAAGCTGAAATGTGCAGCAGATTGCTTTCTAAAACATGTGGGATTAGTAGACTTTTCATGCCGGTAATTCAAGTGCATGCCAGCGATAGCTTTCACACACACTGGTTAAGATACTGTACAAATGGCACTGTCATCTGAAGTCAGTGTCTTTGAACTTAGAACTGCCACATAAGGATTTTGACTCTTTTGCCACGGGGGGCGGGGCGGGGGGAGGGGGGGAACACCTAGCAGAACAATGAATCGATTTTTTACTACGTTGCCTAAGTCTAATGTTCTTCCGAGAGCTTTCAGAGAATTACTTAAGCAATACCCATCTCTCCCACTGTTTGTCCCGAGGGCTTGGAATCACTGTTTTCTGAAAATTCTCCTTTGTTTAGGTGTGTGCTACACCTGGGCTGACTCTTATACAGATTTCAAAGTTAATCATACCCCAGGCACCATCCCAAAAGGACTGCAGGTGGAGAAACAGAAGATAATAAGCCTGATTAGCAGTAACTCAGTTCCTTTTCTCCTTTTCCATGGTAGCTTGACCCTGGGTGTAAAGTTTAGTAACCCTGCTAAAAAAGGCTGCAAATAAAAGTAATATGCGTCCCTCTTCTGGGCTTCCCCGATGGTTCAGATGGCAGAGTCTGTCTGCAATGCACAATGCTCGGGTTCAATCCCTGGGTCAGGAAGATCCCCTGGAGGAGGGCATGGCTACCCACTCCAGTGCTCCTGCCTGGAGAATCTCATGGACAGAAAAGCCTGGCAGGCTACAGTCAGAGGGTCGCAATGAGTTTGATATGACCCAGCAACTTACACTTTTCATCCATCCTCTGGAGCTCAGCCCCTACAGGAGCCCACCCAGGTGCTCAGCATGCCTTCCACCTGGGGTCCTATTGTTTGTAATCAAACTCAGAAGCTACATGAGACCGTCCCAGTTGGTCAAAGGAAAATAAATATTTCCTTTTCTCACTATCGCTGTTTTCTTTCCTCTTTATACATTTTCCTGCTAGTCTCCTGACTTCTCAGGCTTCTTTCAATCCCCTGATTGTACAGCAGCTTCCTGTACAAATGTGTGTCACACGTAGATGTAGAAACTTGCCTAAATGAAATTAGGCAGATATGTGCCAGCAGGGCTCCATGGGGCTTATTCTCTTGCTTTACTTGTTTTGCTGGTCAAATGTCACTTTCGTAAGAAAGGCCTTACCTAAGCCCCAGTTCAGCTGCTCAGTCATGTCCGACTCTGCGACCCCATGAATCACAGCACGCCAGGCCTCCCTGTCCATCACCAACTCCCAGAGTTCACTCAGACTCATGTCCATCGAGTCAGTGATGCCATCCAGCCATCTCATCCTCTGTCATCTCCTTCTCCTCCTGCCCCCAATCCCTCCCAGCATCAGAGTCTTTTCCAATGAGTCAACTCTTTGCACGAGGTGGCCAAAGTATTGGAGTTTCAGCTTTAGCATCCTTCCAATGAACACCCAGGACTGATCTCCTTTAGGATGGACTGGTTGCATCTCCTTGCAGTCCAAGGGACTCTCAAGAGTCTTCTCCAACACCACAGTTCAAAAGCATCAATTCTTCGGTGCTCAGCTTTCTTCACAGTCCAACTCTCACATCCATACATGACCACTGGAAAAACCATAGCCTTGACTAAACGGACCTTTGTTGGCATAGTAATGTCTCTGCTTTTGAATATGCTATCTAGGTTGGTCATAACTTTCCTTCCAAGGAGTAAGCATCTTTTAATTTAATGGCTGCAATCACCATCTGCACTGATTTTGGAGCCCCCAAAATAAAGTCTGACACTGTTTTCACTGTTTCCCCATCTATTTCCCATGAAGTGATGGGACCGGATGCCATGATCTTCGTTTTGTGAATGTTGACCTTAAAGCAAACTTTTTCACTCTCTTCTTTCACTTCTGCCTAAAATAGTTATCCCACCCACCTGATCACCTACGCTGCTATGCATTTCCTCAAAGCATTTATCACACCTGTTGAATTATGTGCTGATTTCTTGACTGTTCGTCTTTGTCTCTGTGCGTACCCTGAGATCAGGGACTCACTGATTCTCCCCTATGGTTTAGAACAGTGTCTGTCACATAGTAAATCCTTCAGTTTTTGTTGTTATTGTTGTTGTTTTTTAACTAAGTGCCAGTTTTGACCATTCAGAACCTTAAGGTTTATCTTAGTGAGGGGTCTGCTGTGATCATCATCTCCGCTTTAAAGCTTAGTCTGTTGGAGTTCAGAGCTTGCCCAGGGTCACACAAGTGGCACACGGAACCAAGATCCACACCCAGATCTGCTGACTGTGTTTCTTTAGGCAACTCCTTAAAATGCCTCCAAATAGAGAAAAGTTAATCTTATAAATATTTATTGGTATATCTTTATAGAGAAAGTATAATGGACATAAAGGGCAGTGCATTAAACTTTATAACAAGCACCTGCTTATCAGAGTGAATAAGGCCAGAATATCAACCACAATTCATCTGAAGGTTACATTTCAATCAAGGGCTCAGTTTTTCTTCACAGAGTTTTAATGTAGAGGGCGAAGACGTGGCCAACTCATTTTCCTTTTCATTTCTTTTGCCTAATTCTCCAGTGGCCGCTCATTCCTCAAGATTAACCTTGTACTGCTTTATTTTCCTCCCTTTTGGAGAGAGGACAGATGGGGGAGGGACTTGTCTTTCAAGCTTATAAATCAGTCTTCTTTCATCCCCACACATGGCTCTTGGAGACGCTCGGGCATTAGTGGTTGAGCAAGTAGCCGTGGAGCCAAGTCAGATTTCTCTTGGGGTGTCTGAAATTTTCCTTGCTTCCCTTGAAAACTCCTCAGCCTTTAGCTGAGTTGGAAAGGAAATGTACAGTTCTCAGATAAATTTCCACGTAATAGGATTTCATCTTTGTTCAAAGATTTTCTTGGTGGGGAAGAAAGAGAGTAGATGAGGCTTGAGTATGAAAAGGTTAACAAGATAACATTCTTTTATTGTGAGACTTTTTATCCTAAGTTTATTTTTTTATCTGAAGCATACTTTCAATTTTTTGTTGTTGTTTTTTAGTTGGAGGAAGATTGTTCCACAATTTTGGGTTGGTTTTTCCCTGCATAACAACTCAAATCAGCCACAACTAGACACATATTCCCCTCCTTCCTGAGTTCCCTACCCCTCTGGGTCATCACAGAGTGACAGGCTGGGCTCCCTGTGTTATACAGCAGCTTCTCACCAGCTATCCACCTTACATATGAGAGTGTATGCATGTCGATGCTACTTTCTCCATTTGTTACACTCTCTCCTTCCCCACCTGTGTCCACAAGCCCCTTCTCTATATCTGCACCTCCACTCCTTCCCGGCAAACAGGTTCATCAGTACCATTTTCTAGATTCCATACGTATGCATTGCTGCTGCTGCTGCTGCTGCTGCTAAGTTGCTTCAGTCATGTCCAACTCTGTGCGACCCCACAGACAGCAGCCCACCAGGCTCCCCCGTCCCTGGGATCCTCCAGGCAAGAACACTGGAGTGGGTTGCCATTTCCTTCTCTAATGTATAAAAGTGAAAAGTGAAAGTGAATTCACTCAGTTGTGTCCGACTCTTAGCAACCCCATGGACTGCAGCCTACCAGGTTCCTCCATCCATGGGATTTTCCAGGCAAGAGTACCAGAGTGGGTTGCCATTGCCTTCTCTGCTAATATCCAATATTTGTCTTTCTCTTTCTGACTTATGCACTCTGTATAACAGGCTCTGGATTAACCCACATCACTAGAACTGACCCAAATTTGTTCTTTTAATAGCTGAGTAATATTCCACTGTGTGTTTGTACTACATCTTCTTTATCCATTCATCTGTTGATGGATGTCTGTGTTGCTTCCATGTCCTGTCTATTGTAAATAGTGCTGCAATTAACATTGGGATACATGTGTCTTTTAGAATTATGGTTTTTCTCAAGGTATATATTTTAATACAATGGAAAAAAATAGCTGTGATAAATTTAGTCCATGTGCATAAATACAATTAGAAAGACGTAAAGATTAAGTACTAAATAGAACAAGGCCCCAAAATATCTTAACTAATTTGCCTTCAAAATTACTATACATATTCCTTTTTGCCCAATTCTATTGGCTTCTGTTTTTTATCAGAAAAAAATTATGTCATGTTAATGTACAATAGCAGCAAAAAAAATTGCAAAATACCACTCTCAGTGCTGCTGAAAAGAAATAATTTTCAAAAGTTTTCTTAAAATAGAAGATGTTCCCTCTTCAGATTATACTGAATATAATCAGCAACCTAAAAAGAGCATTACACTATTTAAGTTTGACCATTGTAAGGCAAAGGTACTTTTTGTTTTCTTTTTTTTTTTTTGACTTCTTTATAATATATGCAGCTTACTTTATACTTTGGTTATTTAAAATTAAAATATCAGTTCAGTTACTCAATCATGTCCTTCTGTTTGTGACCCCATGGGCTGCAGCACACCAGGCTTCCCTGTCCATCCTCAAATCCTGGAGCTTGCTCAAACTCATGACTATCGAGTCAGTGATGCCATCCAAACATCTCATCCTCTGTTATCCCCTTCTCCTCCTGCCTTCAATCCTTCCCAGGACCAGGGCCTTTTCCAGTGAGTCAGCCCTTTGCATCAGATGGCCAAAGTACTGGAGTTTCAGCTTTAGCATCAGTCCTTCCAATGAATACCCAGAACTGATCTCCTTTAGGATGGACTGGTTGCATCTCCTTGCAGTCCAAGGGACTTTCAAGAGTCTTCTCCAACACCACAGTGCAAAAGCATCAATTCTTCGGCACTCAGCTTTCTTCACAGTCCAACTCTCACATCCACAGATGACCACTGGAGAAAACCATAGCCTTGACCAGATGGATCTTTGTTGACAAAGTAATGTCTCTGCTTTTTAATACAATGTCTAGATTGGTCATAGCTTTTCTTCCAAGGAGCAAGAGTCTTTTAATTTCATGGTTGCAGTCACCATCTGCAGTGATTTTGAAGCCCAAGAAAATAAAATCCATCACTTGTTTCCATTGTTTCTCCATATGTTTGTGATGAAGTGATGGGACAGGATGCCATAATCTTAAGGTTTTTGGATGTGGAGTTTTAAGCCAGCTTTTTCACTCTCCTCTTTCACTTTCATCAAGAGGCTCTTTAGTTCCTCTTCACTTTCTGCCATAAGGGTGATGTCCTCTTGATATCTGAAGTTATTGATATTTCTCCTTCAATCTTGATTCCAGCTTGCGCTTGATTTAACTTTGTGCTTCATCCAGTCCAGTGTTTCTCATGATGTACTCTGCATATACATATAAATAAGTAGGGTGATAATATACAACCTTATGTACTCCTTTCCCAATTTGGAACCAGTCTGTTGTACCATGTCCAGTTGTAATTGTTGCTTCTTGACCTGCATACAGATTTCTCAGGAGGCAGGTGAGGTAGTCTTGTATTCCCAACTCTTTCAGAATTTTCCACATTTTGTTGTGATTTACACAATCAAAGGCTTTGGCAAAATCAATAAAGCAGAAGTAGATGTTCTGGAATTATCTTGCTTTTTCTATGCTTCAACAGATTTTGGCGATTTGATCTGTGGTTCCTCTGCCTTTTCTAAATCCAGCTTGAACATCTGAAGGTTCACATACTGTTGAAGCCTGGCTTGGAGAATTTTGAGCATTACTTTACTAGCGTGTGAAATGAGTACAATTATGTGGTAGTATGAACAGTTTTTTGTTTGTTTGTTTGTTTTTAGGGCTTCCCTGGTGGCTCAGAGGTTAAAGCATCTGCCTGCAATGCAGGAGACCTGGGTTCAATCCCTGGGTTGGGAAGATCCCCTGGAGAAGGAAATGGCAACCCACTCCAGTATTCTTGCCTGGAGAATCCCATGGACAGAGGAGCTACAGTCCGTGGGGTCGCAATGAGTTGGACACAACTGAGCGACTTCACTTTCATTCTTTCACTTTCTTTCTTTCTATGAACATTTTTGAAATTTCCCTTTTTTAGGATTTTAATGAAAACTGACCCTTTCCAGCCCTGTGGCCACTGCTGAGTTTTCCAAATTTGCTGGCATATTGAGTGCAGCACTTTAACAGCATCATCTTTTAGGCTTTGCAATGGCTCAACTGGAATTCTGTCACTGCCACTAGCTATGTTGGTACTTATGTTTCCTAAGGCCTACTTTACTTCGCATTCCAGGATGTCTGGTTCTAGGTGAGTAATCACACCATCATGGTTATCTGGGTCATGAAGACCATTTTTGTATAGTTCTTCTGTGTAATCTTGCTACCTCTTGTTAATATCTTCTGTCCATACCATTTCTGTCCTTTATTATGCCCATCTTTGCATGAAATGTTCCCTTAGTATCTCTAATTTTCTTGAAGTGATCTCTAGTTGAAGAAAATATAGCTAAAATTTAGCTATATTTTTATTTTTATTAATCCTTTTAATTGAAAGATAATTGCTTTACAGAATTGTTAGTTTCTGCCAAGCATCAACATGAATCAGCCATAAGTACACATATGTCTCCTCTCTCCTGAATGTCCCTCCCACCTCCCTTGCCATTCCACCCACCTTGTTACAAAGCCCTGGTTTGGTTGGATGTATGGAAAAAGTAACATGGAAATTTACCATATGAAAAATAGATCGCCAACAGGAATTTGCCTTATGACTCAGGGAATGCAAAGGTGCTCTTGTATCCTTTTTGTCTTCTTAAATATTATTAAAGCATCGACCAAACAGGAACCAAAATGTCTTCAAAGAAAGATGATTCCTAATCCTACTCTTCACACCCAAATATTTTAGGTGTTGCCTTTAGTTATTATCTCGTAGTACCTATTCATTTTTATGCAGATGAAAATCACGTAACTATTTAAACAGTATTTTATTTTTACTCAGTCACTTACACGATTACATTATGTTGATACGGTAATGTACCAAATTGCTGTTTGAATTGTTTTCATTTTGACAACTAATATTCTCATACAGCTTTTGGTTCTACCACTTTCTCATAATAAATTCCCTTAAGCAACAGCACCAAGAAAAAAGCAGATTTTTAGCTACATGTGGGTATAACAGATCTGCTGCAGCTGTGCCTATACGCTATATATGTTTGCATGCATGCATGCCCAGTGTCCAACTCCTTGCAATCCCATGGACAGTGGCCCGCCAGGCTCCTCTGTCCACAGGATTCTCCAGGCAAGAATACTGGAGTGGATTGCTATCTCCTTCTCCAGGGGAATCTTTCTGACCCAGGGATCGAACCTGGGTCTCCTGCACTGTCAGGCAGATTCTTTACCACTGAGTCACCAGAGAAGCTCTGTGTATATATTTTAATGTTGCTAATTTAGTAGCTGCAAAATGCTAACTCAGAAAATTAATTTACTTGAATTTCTTGATTATAAAATGTTGACCTCTATATTTTATTATTTGAATTTATTCTTTGGGGAGTTCTATGCTCATCAATAATTTCATTATTGAACATTGAAATACCAGTAGGCAAGGAATGGTAAGGACATTGCATGCACCTCAGCTAATTAATTTTAAATATCATCTAGCATGGCATGCAATTATAAGAGACTATAAAGTCTCCAGATACATCTGAGTCTCTGGTGCTTCTCTAATGTCAATGGATATTCATATAAAGCTTTAAGAACAAGAGTGTACTTCCATTCTTTCATACTCTCTCTGTCTAGTATGTGAATGTTTATGAAGATGCTGAGAGAAGTAAATCTGAGGGTAGGTCTAAACTCCTGTGTAATTTTGAGCAAGTTTAAGCCTTGGTTTCCTCATCCATCTGGGTTATTTACAGCAGTAAGGTACTTAACACTTAGCACAGGGCTTGGAACTTGGAAAGCATCCAAACATGTTAGTTATCATTATTAAAGTCTGATCAGTTATGTTAACTCAGAACCAATTTTAAGACATGGCCTATTCAGGTAATTTAGTGAAATTAATTTTTAATAAATGCATTTTCTTTTTTTAACTGTCTGGGAATTTACAGCAGTCCCTGTTAACAGAAACTGATGGTGTTACACCTGGAAACAAGTTGTACCAGATGTGTTTCCTAAAGCACACCTAAGCGATAAGAGCATGTTGTCATGATCAGGCAGTGCCTGCACTTCATATCTAGAGGAGTATAATGGAGCAAACGCGAATGCTGTCCACATGACCTGATGGCCTCAAAGGCAGCACAGTGACAAAGATAGGCAGTTGCTCTATCTTCCATAAATTGACAGTGGATAAAGTGTAGGAAACTCTACTTAATAACAAATAATGTATCATGACGGAAGATAGACTGAGCAGATTAAAACTTAAGCAAGAGGAAACACAGGATCCACAGTGGACCACAGGTTGAACAGCCATCAAGAACTCAGGCAACGTGCTGTCTAATGGGAGTGTGAGCTCTGAAGTCAGGCAGACTCAAGTCTGAACTTCACCCAAGTCACAGCACTCACTAGCTCTGTGACTCTGGAAAACCTCACTGAATCTCAAAAGAAAAAAAGGTGTTTCATTTAAATGCACTATTTGTTACTTGATAGGCACTTAGTACATACTTCTTTGCTATGCATCTCCGTTATTCACAGAAGTAAATGAAATACATACCCAACCATAATACATTTGAAAACCGGCGGTAACTTCTTCAACATCTTCATCTAGCAGAATATAAAAGAACTGGACTTATGAAATTTGGAAGCTCATTTAAGAGTAATGACTTTTTTTTTCTTTTTAAATATGAGCATTTAAAGCTGTAATTTCCTTCTAAGCATGTCTTCACTGCACCCCACAAATTTTGATGTTGTGTTTTCATTTTAATTCAGTTCAAAATACATTCTTGCTTCCCTTATCACTTCTTTTATGACTTGTGGATTATTTACATATATATCATTTAATGTACAATTTTTTAGAGTTTTATAGTTATCTTGGTTACTATCTTTATTTGTGGTCAGAGAATATGTTCTGTATAAAGTCAGTCCTTTAACTATATTGCAACTTGTTCTGTGGTTTAACATAGAGTGTATTTGGATTGATATTCTGTCTGTGCTTGAAAAGAATGTGAGTGCTGCTGCTGTTTTGTGGAGTGTAAAGTATATAAACATGAATTAAACCCACTTGGTTCGTACTGTTTTACAACTCTTCCTTCACTGATTTTTCTGTCTACTAGTCCTGTTACTGAAGGAAGCATATTTAAGTCATCAACTTGACTGTATTTGTAATTGTCTTTCCTCCTTTGAAGTCTGATTTGGTTCCTGTATGTTTCAGTTCTATTATGAGATACATATATGTTTATAATGTTACAAGTCCCTGCTGTACTGATTCTTTTATAATTATGAAATGTCTTTGACTTTAATAATACTTCTTGTCTTAAATTCTAAATATTTTGTCTGGCCCTGATATAACCAGTGCAGTTTACTTATGCATGCATGCATGCTCAGTCGCTAAGTCATGTCCGACTTTGCAAGCCCATAGACAGCTGCCTGCCAGGCTCCTCTGTCCCCGGGATTTTCCTGGCAAGGATACTGGAAGGGGCTGCCATTTCCTCCTCCAGGGGTTCTTCCTGACCCAGTGATTGAACCTGCATTTCCTGCAATGGCAGGCAGATTCTTTACCATTATGCCACCTGGGAAGCCATTACTTATTCATATTGCATATCTTTTCCAACCTGTTACTTTCAAGATATTCGTATTTTTATGTTTAAAGTGTATCTCTTGCAGATAGCATATAGTTGAGTCTAACTTTTTGATACTGTTGTTCCTGTTCAGTCACTCAGTCATGTCCAGTGCTTTGCGACCCCATGGACTGCAGCACTCCAGGCTTCTCTGTCCTTCACCGTCTCCGGGACGTTGCTCAAACTCATGTCCATTGAGTCAGTGATGCCATCCAACCATCTTGTCCTCTGTCATCCCCCTTAGCTACGGCCTTTAATCTTTCCCAGCTTCAGGGTCTTTTCTAATGAAGCTTTTATATATATATATATATATATATAGATTGGCCCCAAAACATCAGCCTTTTGATTAGTGTTTGGTGCATTTACATTTAATGTAATTAGTGTTATAGTCGAATTTAGGTCTGCCCTTTGTTGTTTGCTCTCTATTTCTCTCGCATTTCATGTTCCTTTTCTGCCTTCTTTGTGTTAGACATTTCATAGTATAGTATATTTTAATTCTGTTGGTTTGTTATATCTATATTCCTTTGCATGATTCTTCTAATGATTACTATAGGGATTATAATACACTTCTTTAATTTATCACAATCGACTTAAATTATTATCAAATTAACTTTGGAGATATATATGTATATATACATATATACATGGAGATTAGGTATAGAGATAAAGGTATAGATATAGATATCTTACAACTCTATAATTCCATTTACCTCCCCTCCATCCTTGGTGCCATTATTGCAACATACATATTAACATCTATAAACAGACATACCTTGGAGATATTGCAGCTTTTGTTCAAGGGCACTGTAATAAAGTAAATATCACAATAAAGCAAGTTATATGAATATGTTAGTTTCCCAGTGTTTATATAAAAGTTATATTTACACTGTACTGTAGTGTATTAAGTGTGCAATAGCATTATGTCTAAAAATAATGTACATACCTTAATTTTAAAATATTTTATTGCTAAAAAGTGATAACCATCTTCTGAGTCTTCAGTGAATTGTAATCTTTTGCAATCATAACATGAAAGATCACTAGTCACAGATCACCATAACAAATATAATAATAATAATAAAGTTTGAAACATTGAGAAATGGCTAAAATGTACTGCTGCTGCTTCTAAGTTGCTTCAGTCGTATCCATCTCTGTGCGACCCCATAGACAGTAGCCCACCAGGCTCCCCCGTCCCTGGGATTCTCCAGGCAAGAACAATGGAGCAGGTTGCCATTTCTTTCTCCAATGCATGAAAGTGAAAAGTGAAAGTGAAGTTGCTCAGTCATATCCAACTCTTAGCAATCCCATGGACTGCAGCCTAACAGGCTCCTCCATCCATGGGATTTTCCAGGCAAGAGTACTGGAGTAGGGTGCCATTTCCTTCTCTGGCTAAAATGTGATAGGGAGACAATAATGTGCTTAGTAGCTCGGTTGTGTCTGACTCTTTGTGACCCCATGGACTGCAGCCCACCAGGCCCCTGTGCCCATGGGGATTCTCCAGGCAAGAGTACTGGAGTGGGTTGCCATGCCCTTCTCCAGGGGATCTTCCCAACCCAGGGATAGAACCCAGGTCTCCTGCATTGTAAGTGGATTTTTTACCATCTGAGCCACCAAAGAAGCACAAGATTCCTGAAATTTGTAGCCTATCCCTTCTCTAGGGGACAAGGGAAGCCCAACGGGGAGACAAAAAGTGAGCAAATACTGTTGAAAAATGACATTAAGAGATTTGCTCTACAGAGGACTCCACAAAGCTTCAATTTGTTAAAAAAAAAAAGACAATATCTGCTAAGCACAATATAGTAAGTACAATGAAATGAAATGCCTGTACGTTAAAACCCAAAATACAGTGTAATAAGTTTTGTTTTAAGTGGTCATATGTCTTAAGAAGTGATGAAAAGTATAAAAAATTATGTTTAAAACCATGAGTAGTCATTAAAATAAATTATGTCTCTAAACTGAAATTATAATTCATCATCTTAATTTTATTAGCTCTGAGAATGTCCAACTGTTATTCTTTACTACTTTGAGAGTCATACCCCATATCAAGTAGAGAATAAGAAAAGTGTTAGGCAGTAGGCTGGACTTACTTGCTCCCTGAATAAATCTGTCTCAGTCAAATGACAGATCAGCACAGTCATGACTTCAGCTTGCCTCTCAGAAGGCAAAACTGAAAATATTAAATCCTTGACCTCCAAAGGTCCACTTACTTACTGCATTTTAAATCATTTAGCATTCATTGTCGCTGTTTATAAGTTTTTAAAAGGTGAAGCTTGCAGTGATACATGTAGAGTTCAGCAACTGTAGTTTAGTAGCTATGATAATATACAGACATGGAAAGCCTTGTGAGATGTTGTTTGTTGGCTTGTCACATCCATTACTTCCCAAATGAAGAGAAACTACCAGCGGCGCTTTGGGTTATAGTGACACCTGGTGGTACCGAGTTGTTTTGCTTTTTGTTTTCAGCTTTGTTTTCTTTTGTTTGTCTTAAGAACATTTTCTGACATGATTTATTTTGTCTAGAACTTTTTTTAAGTAATTGTTTTATCAGCTAGGATGTGCCTTGAAAGGCCCCTCCCTTTCTGGCCGGATTCCCTTCCCTGAAAGAGGTCCCTGGTCTGGATCCCTCCTAATAGGAGGAGCCAGTGACCTTCACAATCTCCACCTTGAGGTTGGGAAAGAGATCTTATTATGGTGGGAAGAATTAAGATACTGTTAATACTAAACCTGGAAATAGTATGACTAATAGCATGCTATGAAATGCTTCTGATAATGTGTATTTATTGACAACATGCCTCGTATACCCATGCACATCGTAACATATTATTTTGTGGTTTTATAGAGGAGATTCTGGAGAGTCGCCAAGGTCACAGCTTAAGTCTCTGGAGAAGTCGTAACTTCAGTTTTTACTGAATAGTAGTTCTAATGTTGAGAATTTTAATTCAGCAATTAAATATATTCATGAGTAACTTTTCTTTATAAAAAATTGAATTATTTCCAATAAGGTTGAAATCTTTGCTACCCAAGTCTAGACCCTTCCTTTTTCCATTTCCCCAGAGATAACTACTGCTATGAGTTTGGTATGTAGCTTTCCAGAACCATCACACACACATACACACACACACACACACACACACACACACACACACTCACACTCTTTGAATTTAGAGATGGGTGATTACTTTCTCCTCTGTTTGGTACATAGAAGAGAGTAATTTGGCTGAAGTGAAGGGGCTAATTTCATCAAAATAGGCATTTGTGCCACTAAGTATTATAACAAGTTGAAACTCTATAGTAGTGACAGTTATTCTAAAGTCATTTCAGATGTCTGCAGTAAATACTCAAGATTCAACTGAAATGTTGGCTGGAGCACCACTAGGCCCTCTAACGACAGTCCCATCGTGACAACACTGCCCAAATGCCTTCCCTCCCGTTGGTGCGACACTCTCACCACCACGGCCGCAGCCAAAGTTAAGAAACTTTTACTTTCGTGTTATTTAATCAAGCCTATAATTCTTATTATAAGTTGCCAATATGATCTGTAGTTTGTAACTCTGCTCATAGAATATATGGAGAGAAGACTCGAATAATTATCATTATTTTTTTGTTTGAATGCAATTTTTCTACCACTTTCATTGAAAATCCACATATTTAATTAAAAAGGTTTTTTTTAATCTATTAATTAAAAAAAAACTTGAAATGTGCATAATTAAGAAGAAACTAGTTGGATTGATAGGCCACATTCTCTTTTTTCCCCTTCCAAGTGCAATAACTTGTATGAAACAGTAAGTGTAAATGAGAAAAAATAAAGTTAGATGAATGAAGCCCTCACAGAATATGTAAGGAAGGCGTGACTGAGTAGGTTACGTCACACTGACTGATATCCTAGCTCTCTGAATCTACTCACAGCATTGTATGCCAAATGGCATAAACTTCTAGCTATTCCCTCATGCTGCAGAATTTATTAGGTTCTGGATTTAAACAGGTGCTACAGTGAGAACTTGAGACCGGCATTGCAGGCATGGATTCAGAGTACAGCACTTTGGGGTCGGGGTGGAGAACTTTCTCCTCAAGATAAACATAAGAAAGTTAATTAAACAATGAGTGAGCTTCTTAGAACAAATGACTTAAACTGGGCGGCATTTTTCAGTTGACAAGTGTCTGTGAATCTTATCAATATACTCTGTACTTACATCTATTTCAAAGTCACGTTGTTGTTGATTATCCATACACTGTAACCTTGTAGTGAAGCACCCTGTGCGTACACTTTCCCTTTAGGGTGTCAGATAAACACAAACGAACTAGAGTGTGAGCCTGTACAGTTTCTCCTGTAAATGAAGGAGTGCGCTTGTCGCGTCTGCGTTGTGATTTTTCTCATAAGTCACTCTCTGAAAATTTCCATATAGTTCGTTATGTCTTGAGAGTATGTAAGCCTGGGGGAGATTTGGATTTTGTTTTCAGCTGGGGGATGTGAAAGTTCCCTGTTAAACGCTCATCTCACGGGACAGGCGAAATGAAAGCGAGTGAATGGCAGGGGACATGGCAACTGTGTGGCCCAGGCGCGGGAAGGCAGCGGGCGGCACGGAGCTTACAGAGACACGCCCGAGATGCAAGCTGGCACCCTCACCCGCGAATCTGTAGCAGCCCTACCGCGCAGTGGCGGGAGACCTGGAGCCTGCCTAGAAAGTAGCAACACCCCTGATAGACCAGAAAATTCTGCTTCCAGGAGACCCGTGAAGCTTGCAAAGTGGCTACAGTGTTTTGTGGTTTTTTTTTCAAGTCAGTCACTCATGGCTACTGTAAAGGGCTACAGTTCAACTTAAATATGAGATTCGGAGACAGTTACTGTGTATCCTGAAAGACACACTACTGCAGAATTTATTTTTTAATCAGATAATAGATTAAAAGATTTTTTTGAATATAAAATGTGCCAAATGTGACCAGAGTGTAATATACACTTGAAATAAATATAGTCATATATATATATATATTTATAAATATATAAATATTTACTTTTGGTCACTTTGAGTAAGCAAATTACTACTTTATCATGATTTGGTTTTATGTAACTAACACACATGTTAAATCAGAAACCGGACTTGAACAAAATGAGTAGATTTCATGTTACAACAGGAACTTCTCAGATTGGTCTCTGAATGGTTAAAATCATCATTTTATGTAACGAAAATTACTTTAATCACTGTATTTAGTCTAGGTGTGGCTCTTCCCAGTTAGAACATTTTAAACTCTTAAATGATTATTCAACAGTCAGGCCCAACTATTAGGGCCATTTCCTTTCTTTCTTGTCCATTTATAAACTGTTTACATGCATTTCTCCTCTGCACTGATTCTGGACCCTGATTTCCCTTCATTTGGAATCCATCACACACACAAAAAAATAAGTCACACATTAATCATGAGAAGTTAACTTTCCAAAAGGTTTCGCTGTCATTTAAGGAATGATTGCTTGTCATGAAGTGATTTCTGTTCTTAGCTGTGAGTTCCTTGGGAAAAACAAAACAGCCTGATCTTGAGTTACACTCTGCCCTCAGTATCCGGTATCTGCAGGTGCTCCAAGCATGGATTTCGAACTGCTCTTGGTTGGATCTGGGGGTAACCTGTAGTTCCAAGGGCAGACTGTACTTCACCATTTCTTGTAAGTGACTCGAGCATGCGCAGATTTCAGTATTTGAGGGAGTCCTGGAACAAATTCCTCGTGGATACCTGGGAACCATAGTATTTGGAAGTTTCAAAACAAAGTTTCAGGGACTGGTAAATCTGCCACCTGGCAATCTAAAACCTGAATAATTATCTCTGAAGTATTAACAGATTGCCAGCTGGCAGATGGCATCACACATTCAAGCATTGCTTCACTCACCAAACACTTACTGGGAACTTCCCTTCTGTTAAACAAACTGGCTATATGATTTTGAATTTTTTTTTTTAATGAAGTGAAATGACATGAAATGGTTGAATCAAGAGACAGACAAATCAATATCAGATATCAATATTTGCAATAAAGTGTAAGCACTGTGGTAGAAGTATATCAGGTACCCTGATGGTCAGAGAGGAATGGACCTTCACTTTAGGTTGGGGCAGCCAGCACGTGTTAGGGGTGGTGGTGACCCGTGGGGGCCACAGAGCGTGTGGGCCTATGCCAGCTGGAGGGTTGGTCTAGTGCAGAACCAGCAGAATAAAGAACAGGCCTGCATGGGTCAGTCCTTCACAAGGCCGCAATCCCTTCAGTTATAACAGTTAAACCCACCTTCCACATGGCTTCATGGGCTTCCAGCACAGATCCATGAATGTGCTAGCTGGAATTCTCCCCAGCTCCTTCCTGCACGCCTCGCTTCATATGCCCCCTCTCCCCCAGGAAAGGCCTTGTGCCCCATACCCCCAGCCTGGATTCCCCCATGCCCTCAGCCAGCCTCTCCCTGAGCACTGCTGTTTCCATCTTTCCTGGTTCTCAGGTTCGTTTGCTAGGTGTCCTCACGCTGCTGCCCTGAGTTAGGGTCCCACACACCTCTCCACCCGCTTGCAGGAATCTTTTACCTAACCTCCCTTCCCTGCAGCCTGGCAGCTGGAGTCAACTCACAAGTGCAGGCCTGGCTGCCTCCTAGTTTGGGGAGGATGCCCCAATGTCTTGGCCCAGCATGTGGGTGTGGGGACCCATGTCATCCCCCTCTGTCCTGCCCTCCCCTCACCTACCTTCACCCACATTCACATTTGGCTTCAATCTGTGGGATTCTCAAAGGTCCCTGCAGAATGACTGTTCTTCAGACACTCGCAGCTGCACTGTCTCCTTCCCTGCCCACCTCTTCCGACCCCCCGCGTGCACCATCAACCCTCGATTACGTTCATTCCCCCTGTAAGACGCAGCCCAGGCCTCTGCTGACTGAGAAGCATGTTCTGACCCAGCACGGTGCCTGTCACACTCGAACAACAGCTCATGTGTCTGTGCTGAAGACTAGGCTGTGTCTTCCATGAGGTCAGGGATGATCCCATTCATTTCTCATCACTCAGAGTTTAGAACATTGGTGGTGTGTGATAGGCACCCACACGTGTTTGTCGAGTGAATGAGTTGCGTGCACTGTCTGGTGAGTTTGAAATCGGATGCCTCTTTGGTTTACCGTGTGGTGTTCTTCTATCACAGAGGGTTGTCCTGTGATACACAGTACTGACTTGCTTTGTCACACAAGCATTGTGTTCATCATAGATCAAGTCCAAGAGCCTTTGGAATAAACGTGTCATAGGAAAGAATTTCAGGTGTCAGCTAACTCCACTCATGGATACGCCTCTAACTGCAGGTCTGCTTCCTTCCAAATATTACATTTTTTTAAAACAAATTTCAGCATGATGTTAGCAGTTTGCAGTACGCCATTTGTATACACATAACTTATGTCTTACAATTACTTTTGTTTGTTTGAGTGAATTTGTGGCTACATAGGGCCTCCCTTGTAGCTCAGTCAGTACAGAATATGCCTGCAGTGCAGGAGACCTGGATTCGATCCCTGGGTTGGGAGATCCCTTCCCTGGAGAAGGAAATGGCAACCTGCTCAAGTATCCTTGCCTGGAAAATCTCATGGACAGAGTCTGGTGGGCTGCAGTCCATGGGGTCAGAATGAGTTGGGCACAACTGAGCGACTAACACTTACTTACTTACGGCTACATAGCCCATGATTAAAGTAACCAACTTTCAGTAATTAACCTGACATGTGGCCTTCTGTCTGCAAGCCCATTGCTCAGTTACAGGCTAGAGTGAGCTGAGGCAAAGTCGTAGTGCTCAGAAAGTGAGCAGCTGGGTTCTGCACCCAGAAAGGAAAGGTACACCGTTTAAGGGGTGTGTGAGTCTTTTGAGACCATTTTGAAAAATCATAGAATATTGAAAATCCCACATTAACGAGAAACCATGAGTAGACCCCAGGAGAATCCTAATGTATAGAAGGTAGGAAGAGCACACCCCCTAAGAGAACCATAATTTAGTCCCATGAATGGTTTCTGGTCTTCTCCCGTGACACTTTATGGTATCTTGAAACAATGCTGGGTTTCCCGAGGTTTGAGCTGCTGCCCGCCAGCCCCGCCCCAGAGAGCACTGAGGGCCAGATACTGTAAACACCCTACACTCTCAGCTGTGCACAGTGAGAAAGCTGGGAGGAGGCTGTTTACTCTCTCTGCCTTGGAAGTCAACTAGAGAAGCAGCCCGGGAGTGTTCTTACATGTGTCGTGTATGTGGTCCTAGCCAGTGTTTATTTATGAGGTCAGTGCTAAAAGGAAAGAAGTAAATTGATCATGCTAACAAACATAACAAATTTGTGAGATTTATCTTTGACCTGTCTAACATTATTTGGAGGAAAGAAAAACAAGTTTACCATAAACCCAAGAGATGAAGATTCTGGTAACTTACTTATGCAGCTGAGTCTACATTTTGCAGGTGACTGTAGGTGCTCTGTAAAAGCAACAAAAGGTAAAGCACCTTAAGGCCGATAATCTCCATTAACCTGAACAGCATTTCTACACTGAGTTTAGCTTTTGTTGAAGCAAAAGTTCTGGAGTCCTGAAACTTGCTATTTTGTCAAGGTGTTTGCAGGTTGGAGCCCCAGTTTGGCTTCAAGTGTGGCAATAATGGACACTATTAATAGGACCTGCTATTTAAAACCAGAATATTTTATAGTTACACATTTTGAGAAAAGACTGGATTTTTGAGGACACAGATATAATGTAGTAAGGAAAATTTTAAGAAAAATCCAAAACTAACTCCTGGATTCAACCTTCCCAGAAAACCCATAATTTTTACATTTCTTGTTCTCTGTAAATAGTTTAAATCAAAGATTTGTTTAGTAGCTTAGTCTTAGAATTAGATTTAACCCAACATTTATGTCCCTCTCTTGTTATTTTTTCTAACCAATATAGATAAGTTTTATTTGCAAGGAGCATATTTAAATTGGTATATTCTAATATAGCAAGCCCTTAAAGGTGTAAAATAATTGATGCCTGCTTCGCTGTGAAGCAAATGCAGACATAGCTGCTTGCATATGTTGTCTTGATACATCAACAATGCTGATCATTTAAGCTATTAATAAAAGACACTCTACTGCTTTAAAGGTATTAGAGGAACTTTTAATTCCATCTTCTTGCTGAGTGCAAAATATAAGACAATAGGAACAATTGTCTCATGTAAGTGTAACAAAAAAAAACAACCCTGGTGTATGAATCAACTGGTTTAGCATGTGATTTCAAGGAAGTATTTGAAAAGCTGGGCTTGCTGCAGCAGACTGACTGCACAGCCAAAGTGCTGGCTGAGCAACTCTGGCTCGGGCAAGTCATCAACCTTTTCAGGCCTTGCCTCCAGGCTCCAGGAAGCCCTCTGAGACAAGGCTCTCCAGTCTCCTCAAATAAACAGTTATTGTGAATGTTTAAAACTGCGCTTTCTGCCAGGAGACACAGATTATATGAGTAAATACAAAAACAGCTCCAAGTAGGAAGAGGATGACCCATGCGCTTTTCCATAGCTTTTTAGTTATTCTGAGTAAATATCCAGGATGTCTCTTGATTTTCACTTTTAGTCATGAGTGCAGTGTTCCAAAGCTTATTGAAATATGTACTGACCTTCCTTCCATCAGCCAAGAAATACTTATTGAGCACCTATTATTTGCCAGCTCCAGACACTGAGGATACACCACTGAACAGAAACAAAAGCCTTACTCATGTGAACCCACAAGTAGATACATATAGTGTGTCAGAATATAGACATCTTGTTTATTCTGGTATCTAAAGTATCTAATTTTATTCGGTGGTATCATTGCCTTTTTCGGTCTTGCAAAACTGAATGAATGAAATGAAATGAATGAAAAATTTATTTCACTGTCTGTCTATTAAAAATATCCAGATACAGATCTATATGATATTGTTCACTTTTGCATTATTCTTTTAAGTATATTCTCATTGTTCCTGGTCTTTTATGTGAAATGTGTAAGTCATATTAATAAACATGCTTGAGAGGTCATGTTACATATATATATGCTGCTAAGACGCTTCCGTCATGTCCGACTCTATGCAACCCCATAGACGGCAGCCGCCAGGCTCCCCCATCCCTGTGATTCTCCAGGCAAGAATACTGGAGTGGGTTGCCATTTTCTTCTCCAATGCATGAAAGTGAAAAGTGAAAGTGAAGTCACTCAGTCATGTCTGACCTTCAGCAACCCCATGGACTGCAGCCCACCAGGCTCCTCCGTCCATGGGATTTTCCAGCCAAGAGTACTGGAGTGGGGTGTCATTGCCTTACATATATATATTTACTGAAAAGATATAGTTAAGCAGTTTTATAACTAAAAGGCTAAAAAAATGTGTTTACATATATATGTATTTATTAAGTATACTATATATTCCAATTATTATTGTATATAGTACAAGCAAATTATTAGCATGCACCTTACTCTTTTCTAGCTTATAGTTCTTCAGATACTGATGAAGTCGATTTGTCTTTATACTGTACTACATTTGGGTATTTGTCATTTGATAAGCAAATGCTGGAAATATTTTTTTAACTGTTCTTAAACATAAACATTCATTTATATTTTAAAGAGCTGACCATTCTTTGCAAGTTAATTATGTCATAAAAACTCAACAGAAATAAAAGTCTAATGTATGGATTATTTGTTTATGAATTCATGGTCTCCTTTTCCCTATTTGTTTAAATTAGTAAGTTTTTATAATATAAATGTGTTTATGCCTAGAGGTAATTTATCTCTATAAAACTGGGGCTTAGATTTCTCTGGATTTAAATACAGTTCTCCTTTCCTCTTCATTTTAAAAGTGCAGAGAACAGATTATCAACTCATGATAATCATTCTTGGGTATTATTCTGGTTAACTCTATCACTGAAAAACTATGTGTATAATATACAAAAATTAATTGTATTGCTGTGTATCAGCAACAAACTAAAATGAAATTTAAAATACTATTTAAAATAGCAACAAAACATTCAAATATCCAAAAGATAAATCTGATAAAAAGTTCTATAAGCCCTATACCATTGCTGAGAGAAATTAAAGATTTGAATAAGATGGAGAGATAGTCCATGTCCATGGAGGACAGGACTCAGGACGGTTGTGTGGCTCGTTCTCCCTAAGTGGACCAAGTAGGTGCAATGCAGGCCCCAGCAGAATCTGAGCAGGAGAGAGAGAGTAACCTGACAAAGCAAATTCTAGAATTTATAATTCAAATGACAAAGGCAGCCTTGATTAAAAGATGGATAAAGTACCCTCCCAAAAATCAAGATCTATTATAAAGTCATAGTGTGGTATGGCATTTGTGCAGCAATAAACAGACAATAGATACATGATTGGATAAAGACATCTTTGTGACAAAGGTGATACTGAGTGCAATGGAGAAAGGATGGTCTCTTCAGTAAGCAGCGCTGGATTAATTTAGTACCCTTATTGAAAACAATGACTTATTGGTCTCCACCTCGTACCATATAAAAGCAAATTCCAGAT
This sequence comes from Ovis aries, assembly GCF_016772045.2. Lineage (NCBI taxonomy): Eukaryota > Metazoa > Chordata > Mammalia > Artiodactyla > Bovidae > Ovis > Ovis aries. Next base: position 2,631,829 of record NC_056062.1, read on the forward strand.
GGATTGTAGCTCTCAGTATGAAAGATAAAACTATGAAGTGTTATAGAAAAACTATAAAGCTCTTTTTTATTTAAAAAAAGAAATAGAGCATCTTTATGACCTTGAAGTAGGTAAACTTTCCTTAGTAAGGTTGCAAGACAACACTAACCAGAAAGGGAAAACATGACAATTTGGAACATAATAATATCAAGAAAGTCTGTTCATCAAAAGACATCATTAAGAAAATGAAAAGACAACATATAGAGTAAAAGATATTTGCAACAAATATAACAAACAACTTGGACCCAGAGTATATAAAGAATTCCTACAAATTAATAAGATAGACAAGCCAGCAGAACAGTGGGCTAAGACTTGAATAACAAATAAAACTCTGATGCAAATGATCCATTAACATGAAGAGTTGCTTTGCCTCATTAGTTATCAAGTAAATGTGCGCTGAAATCACAGCTCAATGCCAAGGCACAACTACTAGACTCAGTACGTTTAAAAGGAAAAAAAATATATCTAACATTGGAAAGGATGTGGAAAACTGTAAATGGAAGCATTAGTTGGGACACCCACTTTAGAAAGCTGTCTGGAGCATCTACTTGAACATCATGCTTCCGTCCTGGGTCCCAGCTCCTGCCTCCCACATGGAAATGTGTAGACTCTCCCTCAAAAGAAATGAGCAAGAATATGCGTAGCAGCACAATGCACACCAGCCCCAACGTTGGGGGCTACCCACAGTTTCCATTAATGGCGGGATTTATGAATTGTGTATACTCACAGGGCTTCCCTGGTAAACTCAGCTGGTAAAGAACCCACCTGCAAAGCAGGCGACCCCAGTTCGATTCCTGGCTTGGAAAGATCCCCTGGAGAAGGGATAGGCTACCCGCTCCAGTATTCTGGCCTGGAGAATTCCATGGACTATGGACTACAGTCCATAGGGTCACAAAGAATTGGAACAGAATACCACATGGCAGTAAGAATAAATGATTTAGTGTCACCTGAAGTTATCAGTAAATCTCCCAGACATAATGAAATAAGCAAGGCACAGAAGATGGCATGCTATCTGGGTCTCTGTTTGTACCAGTTTTTAGCACAAGCAGCTCGATTATTTATGGTGATAGGAGTCAGCCTGTAGTAACCTTGGGCCTGTGGGACCAGTGCCTGCAAGTGGGCGTGAGGGACTAGACTTCTGACGTGTTGGTGCCATGTCTATTCTTGTCTAAGGACTGGTGACACAGGTGTGACACTTCTGGAAAGTCTTCAAGGCAAAATTTATTTTTTCACTTTTCTGATTGTGTGACAGACTTTAGTAAAAAGTTTGAAAGAATTAAGTATGAAGAAATTAAAACCGTATCACCTGATCTTAAATTAGGCAGGCAGAAGTCTCTGTTAAAGCTGTCATAGGAGAAATTCTTTCCAATTTCCTCAAAGATCAGGGTGAAACAGCTGATGGTGAAAGGCTTTTATCTATGGCCATGTTGCCACATGGTTTCAGCTATGAGTGTTTCAGGGAAGCAGGTGAAGGCATTCACTGACTCACCCAGGGTCACACAGGCATCAGTGGCCACTCAAGAAACAGAAGGAGACACTGCTGGCAAGACCCTGATGCCTCAAATTATACCCATGACCAGGCAGCCTGGGACTGGGCAACAAAAGCAAAAAACCCCTACCACTCACAGTCAGAAATACAATATAATAAACTCAAAACGGATTAAAGATCTAAACATAAGACCAAAAACTATAAAACTCCTAGAAGAGAACATAGGCAAAACACTCTCCGACATAAATCACAGCAGGATCCTCTATGACCCACCTCCCAGAATACTGGAAATAAAAGCAAAAATAAACAAATGGGACCTAATTAAAATTAAAAGCTTTTGCACAACAAAGGAAACTATAAGCAAGGTGAAAAGACAGCCTTCAGAATGGGAGAAAATAATAGCAAATGAAGCAACTGACAAACAACTAATCTCAAAAATATACAAGCAACTCAGGCAGCTCAATTCCAGAAAAATAAATGACCCAATCAAAAAATGGGCCAAAGACCTAAATAGATATTTCTCCATAGAAGACATACAGATGGCTAACAAACACATGAAAAGATGCTCAACATCACTCATTATCAGAGAAATGCAAATCAAAACCACAATGAGGTACCATTTCACGCCAGTCAGAATGGCTTTGATCCAAAAGTCTACAAGCAATAAATGCTGGAGAGGGTGTGGAGAAAAGGGAACCTTCTTACACTGTTGGTGGGAATGCAAACTAGTACAGCCACTATGGAGAACAGTGTGGTGATGCCTTAAAAAACTGGAAATAGAACTGCCTTATGACCCAGCAATCCCACTGCTGGGCATACACACCGAGGAAACCAGAATTGAAAGAGACACGTGTACCCCAATGTTCATTGCAGCACTGTTTATAATAGCCAGGACATGGAAGCAACCTAGATGTCCATCAGCAGATGAATAGATAAGAAAGCTGTGGTACATATACACAATGGAGTATTACTCAGCCATTAAAAAGAATACATTTGAATCAGTTCTAATGAGGTGGATGAAACTGGAGCCAATTAGACAGAGTGAAGTAAGCCAAAAGAAAAACACCAATACAGTATACTAACATATATATATATGGAATTTAGAAAGATGGTAACAATAACCCTGTATGCGAGACAGCAAAAGAGACACAGATGTATAGAAGAGTGTTTTGGACTCTGTGGGAGAGGGAGAGGTGAGATGATTTGGGAGAATGGCATTGAAGCATGAATAATATCATATAAGAAACTAATCACCAGCCTAGGTTCGATGCAGGGTGCAGGATACTTGGGGCTGGTGCACTGGGATGACCCAGAGGGATGGTGTTGGGGGAAGATGGGAGGGGGGTTCAGGATTGGGAACACGTGTACACCCATGGCGGATTCATGTTGATGTGTGGCAAAACCAATACAGTATTGTAAAGTAAATAATAATAATTAATAATAAAAGAAAGAAATACAAATAGACTCTAACTTTGGCTTTTTTATTTTCATCTTTAGAATGGTTATTGTGATTGGATTTTTGTCTTTGAATGAAGGAACATTTTGTGGTTTTTAAAACTATCTTTTAAGGTTTATTTTTTAAGAAAAAAAAAAAAAGGTTGCAACTTCAAACACCAGCTTGAAGGAGCTTTTCTATTCAGTCCAAACCAGAAAATCTTGACTCCTTTATGTACCAAGTCACATGTACTAAGATACTCTGTGTGGGGTTTCTCATCTGGTAACAGGGCAGCCAACCGGGGGGCTGGAAATGTGTGCCTGCATTTCTGGTTGTTCTTACAGGGCTTAGGAGAGTCCCCTCCACACACAAAGCATAAGGGAGGGGGATGAGATTGATATGTGCACGCTAGTGAAACTGAAAGTGAAGTCACTCAGTCGTGTCCAACTCTTTGTGACCCTGTGGACTGTAGCCCACCAGGCTCCTCCATCCATGGGATTCTCCAGGCAAGAATACTGGAGTGGGTTGCCATTTCCTTCTCCAGGGGATCTTCCCGACCCAGGGATCGAACCCAGGTCCCCTGCATTGCAGGCAGACGCTTTAACCTCTGAGCCACCAGGGAAGCCCACACTGCTATATATGAAATAGATAACTAATAAGGACCTATAGTGCAGGGAACTCTACTCAACACTCTGTAATGACCTATATGGGGAAAGAATCTAAAAAAGAGTAGATATGTGTATGTGTATGAATGACTTGCTGTACTTTGCTGTACACTGAAACTAACTCAGCATGGTAAATAAACTATACCCCAACAAAGAATTTTAAAACGTTGCATGGTCAAAAGTCACATACATTTAGAATTCTAGGAATAAAATATTTGCCCATTGGAAAATAAAAGGATAATGGACCAGAATAATTGTAGTTTTCCCCCTCCTCAAGGTAAATTGAAATAGTTTTAATGACAATTTGCTTTTAGGAAAATTTGAGCTGTAGACACCTGAGTCTTCAGGTTAGCACACCGCTGCAGTGTACACCCTGGGAGCCTGCCTGGCTAAAACAGATCAATATGATGATCTGGATGATCAATAAAGTAATCATAATTAAAGAAGAAAAATTGCCTCCAGACTGACTAGAAAAATACCCTGTGATCTTGGAGTGAGCGCTAAATACTCTGTAATGCTGAGTTCATCACATGTTTTGTCATCAAAAACCAAGTAATGACCATGAAGTGCATCCTTTCCAGCTCAGAGATAAAAAAAATATGTCCAATTTTAACCTCCATGTTTCATAGGGTAAAAGTTATTTCTGCAGTTGGGTGATAACCATCACTCGAGGATCAGACGACATCCAGGACTTCCCAGTGTAGTTCAGTCACTGGAAAGTCGTGAATTTGTAAATGTATGAGAAAACTTTCAACACCCAGGCTAAGACATGCCTTTAAAATCATCTTTGCCTTTGAAGATGGTTTGCTTTTGAGCTGTTGCTAGTGAGGTTGCTGGGGGGGCCTGAGCCTTCTTCCTGGGAGCACAGTGTTGGTTACAGGCAGTCACCGCAGTGGTGTTGGGCCCCCCACCTTCTCCCACCCCCTCCTACTCCACAACCCCCCTGCCCCACATCTGCAGCACACACCAGCACAGTGATAACCCTGGCCAACAAGGCAAACACAGAGATGTCACCTCCCTCAGGAAGCTTCTGGGCTGGGGGCACTGTTCCTGCTGTACTTACTGCTAAATGGTGGTTCTGTGCGTGCGTGCTAAGTCTCTTCAGTCATGTGCAATGCTATGGATTGTGGCCTGCCAGGTTCCTCTGTGCTTAGAATTCTCCAGGCAAGAATATAGGAATGGGTTGCCATGTCCTCCTCCAGGGGATCTTCCAGGGACTGAATCCGTGTCTCTTATGTCTCCTGAATTGGCAGGCCGGTTCTTTTACAATTATCACCCCCGTGCTTCCATGAAGCTCTTAAAATTCCACATAATCCACTCAATTACCAGGTGGAATCTGATCAGATTTTGCTGCCTTTTTCTCCACAAGCATTCATGACGCCAGCGCTGGACACTGGCCAACACAGCCTCCATTCTACTGTCTTCAGCATCGTGAGAACCATGAAGCATCACTAACATGCTCCGTTCCAGAAGCCACAAGATGAGCCAAAAGCAGTCAGTATCCTTGACGTGTACCAGGGACTATTCTAAGCATTTTGCTTAGATAACTGAATCCTCATACTTAATAGACACTGGGAATTCCCTGGCAGTCCAGTGGTTAGGACTGGATGTTTTCATTGCCAAGGGCCCAGATTCAATCCCTGGTTAGGAAACTAAGATCCTGCAAGCTGTGCAGCACAGCCAAATAATAGTAATATTAGGCACTAGTATTATATTTCAGATAAGGAGTCTGGGACAAGAGATTGGTGAAGAAAATCACCCAGGCGAGACTAACAAGCCTGGAGCTGGGATTCCAGCCCAGGCAGTGTGGTGCAAGAGATTGCTCTGAACCACCCAGCCATGCTCACAAGACCCTCTCAGTTGGGAATTACTATCCCAAATTTTCCAGGAGAGGAAACTGAAATGGAAAGAGTTAAGAAAATGCGATTGTCACTGAGTGGTTTGCAGGTAGTCCTGACCCCCTTCCCTTCTGTGCATAAGAAAGTAGAATTTCTCCATATCCTCGAAGGCGAGGTGTGACCCCGGGACCTGCATCGGTCCATGAAACGTGGGCATGAGTGCCACCGAGTGCCGCCACGTTCCTGTCCCCTGTGCCAGCGAAACACTCACCAAAGTGGAGCCTTTGTCACACCAGATCCTTGAGTGGCTCTATTGGACACATCACTCTGCTGGACCAGCATGGACACACAGACAGTGAAAATTTTTATTCTAGTAAACTTCTGAGATTTTGGTTGAGGATGGAGAAAGTATTTGCAACCATGATAAGGCAATGAGTCCCTTATCACTAGAGACATTCAAGCAGAAGTGTCAGTACCCACTGTGGGTCTGTGGGAGAGCAGTGATCCATGCAATGGAGATGTTCCTGTCACTTCAGTCTGCAGGCTTTGTTAAATGTGTTTCAGCAGTTCCTGGTGTCCACTTACCAGCTTCTTTGTATCTCTTAACTTCTCTGGGCCTTAGTTTCCTTCTATTCAAAGGACTGAGGGTGGTTGGTAGCTTATAAAGCTGTTAGAGACATTAAATGAGGTTGAAGAACAATAGCAGCAGCCTGATTCCAAATCTCCCCATTACATTCTCAGAATAGTCACAAGACCAACAAGGGAAACAATTAAACTCTGCAGGACCCATGATTTAAGCACTGTTAGAAGAGAGCAACCACTGCAACCTTCAAGTCACTTATGAGGGGAAAAATAAATTCTAACACAGCTTCCGATATCTGCAACTATCCCAACAAAGCTGTGGGAGCGGGAGGCAGGACCAGGGGGCCAGCAGAGAGGAAGTAAAACACAAAAATATCCAATACAGGTTGGGAGTTGGCAGTTCACAGTCCCGGCTATAGAGAAGGGGCTTAAAAGTGTGGGGAGCCTGAAGTGGCTGCCTCAGAGGTGGTGCTTCTCAGATAGGATTAAAGAGAAGATGAGGCTGTATGCCTTAGGCATGAGGTGGAGGGATGAAAGAAAGAAGAGAAAAATTAAAGATCTTGCTGAATAAGATGGGTTGATTTTATCAATGTTAATGTTATGATTGTGATATTAATATTATGGGTTTCCAAGATCAACATTTAGGAGAAACTGTAAAAAGAGTACAGGGGATCTCTCTGTATTGTTCAGTTGCCCCAAAAGTTCATTAGGGTTCTTCAGTAACATCCAACAACAACAAAAAATTTTTTTGGCCAATGCAGTATTTCTTATGACTTCACGTGAATTTCCAGTTACCTCAAAATAAAATGTTTTATTTTATAAACCTAAAAACAGTTTAAAGCCAGAAAACAATTCCATCTATACTTGCATCAAAAAGAATAAAATACCTAGAAATAACTCTAACCAAGGAGGTGAAAGACCTGTACACTAAAAACTATATGATATTGAAGAAAGAGAAGACACACATTAAGTGTAAAGATAATTTATGTTCATGGATTAGGAGGATTAACATTGTTGAAATGACCATATTACCCAAAACATACAGTTAAATATAATCCCTGTCAAATGGCATCTTTCATAGAATTAGGACAAATAATTCTAAGATTTTTATGGAAACATAAAGACCCAAAACAACCCAGCCTATCTTAAGAAAGAACAAAGCTATAGGTATCATGGACCCTGATTTCAAACTTTACTACAAAGCTATAATAATCAAAACAGTATGGAACTAGCACAAAAAAGGACACATAGATCAATGGAACAGAAGAGAGGGCCCAGAAACGAATCCACACTTATATGGGAAATTAACCTATACAGCAAAGGAGCCCAAAACATACAAAGGGGAAAAGACAACCTTTTCAGTAAATGGTATTGGGAAAACTGGACAGCTACAGGCAAAAGAATCATACTGGACTATTTCTCAAACACCGTCTATAAAAACAAGCTCAAAATGTATTAATGGCTTAAATGACTCCATATAATGCCTAGAAAAAAACATAGGCAGTATACAGTTTGACATCAGTCTTAGCATAAATATTTTGGATATGTCTCTTCAGGCAAGGTAAACAAAAGCAAAAATAAACAACTACATCAGAAAGTTTTTTCAAAGTAAACTGTCATCCAAATAAAAAGTCTGCCTACTGAGTGGGAGAAAATATTTGAAAATAATACATCTGATAAGATATTAATATACAAAGTATCCAGAAAACATATACCATTCAATAGAAAATAACAAAAAACTAAATTTAAAAAATGAGCAGAGGACTTGAATAAACATTTTTCCAAATAAGACATAAATGGCCAATAAGCACATGAAAAGATGCTAAACATCAGTAATCACTAAGCATCATGGAAATGCAAGTCAAAACCACAATGACATATCATATCACACCTGTCAGAATGGTTATTATCTAAAAGAGAACAGATAACAAGTGTTGATAAGAATATGGAGAAAAAGAAACACTCATGCATTGTTAGTGGGGATGTAAATTGGTGCAACTGTTGTGGAAAATGGTATGGAGATTCCACAAAAAATTAAAAATAAAACTATTAATATATAATCCAGCAATTCCACTCCTAGGTATTTATCTGAAAGAAGCAAAAACACTAATTCAAATAGGTATGCTGCTGCTGCTGCTAAGTCGCTTCAGTCATGTCCGACTCTGTGTGAGATGGCATCTCACCAGGCTCCACTGTCCCTGGGATTCTCCAGGCAAGAACACTGGAGTGGGTTGCCATTTCCTTCTCCAATGCATGAAAGTGAAAAGTGAAAGTGAAGTCGCTCAGTCGTGTTGACTCTTTGTGACCCCATGGGCTGCAGCCTGCGAGGCTCCTCCATCCATGGGATTTTCCAGGCAAGAGTACTGGAGTGGGGTGTCATTGCCGTCTCCATCAAATAGGTATATATTCTCCTGTCTCACTGTAGCATTATTTACAGCCAAGTTATGGAGATTATACTATAAAAGCAAAAAAACTCAGAAAAAGAGATCAGATGAGTGGTTTTAAGGGGTAAGGAGTAGGCACAGGGGGAACTGAATGAAGGTGGTAAAAAAAATCCAAGATCAATAAGTACTATTATACAACATCATTAATATATGATTAACAGCATGATAGCTATATGGTATATATGAAAATTACTAAGAGAGTAATTCTAAGAGTTCTCATAACAAGAAAAAGTTTTTTCTTCTTCTTTCTATGTGAGATTATGGATGTTCACTAAAGTTACTGTGGTCATTCCTTCGTGGTTATGTAAGTCAGATTGTTACACTGTATGCTTTACACTTATACAATGTTGTATCAGTTATGTCTCAAAAAAAAACCTGTAAGTAATAAAAAGAGAAAAGAAATTAATCAAGTAAAGAATGGAAAAACAGTGTCTCATATTAAAGTCTTTGTTCCTTAGAGAAATAAACAAGACACTGGAAATGAGGTGAAATCACAAATATATAAAATAAGAAATTACAAGTTAGGAATAATTATGACACACACAAAAACTTTTAAAGATATTAACATCAACCTTTGCATATTCTTATGCAAATAAGTTTGAAAACCTAGAGGGAACAGATAATTTCCTAAGCAAATACAGTATAGTGAAACTGACCTTAATAGAGAGAGAAAATTTAGACCAAATTTCATGGAAATGTTCTAGCTACTACACATAATAGCACAAGGCCCAGATGAGCACACAAGTGAATTCTACTAAACCATAAGAGATCAGACCTTCCCAATGCTATATAAATTATCTCATATTACAAGAAATCAAGAATAATTTTTAAAATTATTTCATAAAAAATAATTATGAAACCTAACAAAGATAGCACAAAAATTACAGAGCAATATCACATGTGGAGATTGGTATCAAAAATTTAATTAAAAATAATAATGAACTGACTTAGATAGTACAGTGAAAATTAGGACACCATAACCAAATAAGGCTTATAATAGGAACACAAAGATGGTTAATATTAGAAAACAAATTAGTATAATTTACTACTTTAGTAATTCTATGGAGAAAATGATATGAATTTCTTTATAAGTGTTAAATATTGACTTTGGCAAAATTCAATTCTCATTCCTAGTTAAAAATTTTAGGAAAATAATAATGGCTGGCTATTTCCAACTAATGTCAGTAACAAGCTTAAAAAGCCTACTGTCTCCAATAGTATCCAGCATTTTTAGTGGTAATAGTCAATGAAATTAGACAATAACCAGAGGCACTGGAGTAACAAGAAATAAATTTCACTAACAACCTAATGATCAGAAAGAGAAATTAAGGAAATAATCCCATTTACTATCACATCAAAAAGAATAAAATCGAGAATAATAAACCTACCCAAGGAGGCAAAAGACCTGTACTCTGAAAACTATAAGATGCTGATGAAGGAAACTGAAGTCAACACATGCAATATTGAAAGACATGCCAAGTTGTTGGATTTGAAGAATCAGTTATGTTGAAATGACCATTTTACCCAGAGCATTCTATAGATTCAGTGAAATCTCTATTAAATAAATAAATGGCAATTTTCACAAAACTAGAATTAAAAAATTTTAAATTTGTTTGGAAAAACAAAATAACCCAAATAGCCAAAGTATTCTTAAGAAAGAAAAATGGATTTGGAAAAATCAAGCTCCCTAACTTCAGACTATACTATGCAAAGCTACAGCCATCAAGGCAGTGTGGTAATGGCCCCAAAATAGAAATATAAGATGATGGAACAGCATAGAAAGCTCAGAAATAAACCTACATATATATACAGCTAATTAATCTATGACAAAGGAGGCAAGAATATACAGTGAAGACAGTCTTTTCAATAAGTGGTACTGTGAAAACTGGACAGCTACATTCAAAAGAGTGAAATTAGAACATTTCTTAATACCATATACAAAATAAACATAAAATGAGTCAAAGACCTAAATGTAAGACCAGATACTATTAAAACTCCTAGAGGAAAACATAAGCAGAACACTCTTTGACATAAATGACAGTAATATTTTTTTGGATCCATATCCTAGGGTAATTCAAGAAAAAATAAATAAATGAGACCTAATTAAACTGAAAAGCTTTTGAATAGCAAAGGAAAACATAAACAAAACAAAAAGATAAACTACAGAATAGGATTATTTGCAAATGATGCAACCAACAAGAGATTAATTTCCAATATATACAAATAGTTCATATAGCTCAATAGCTTAAAAAACAAAAACTCAATCAAAAAATGGGCAGAAGATCTAAATAGACATTTCTCCAAAGAAGACACACAGATGGCCAAGAGGTAAATGAAAAGATGCTCAATATCACTAATTATTAGAGAAATGCAAACCAAAACAATAATGAGGTATGACCTCACACTGGTCAAAATGGCCATCATCAAAAAATCTGCAAATAACAAATGCTGGAGAGGATGTGGAGTAAAGGATACCCTATTATACTGCTGGTGGGAATGTAAACTGATGCAGCCATCATAGAGAATAGTATGGAGGTTCCTTTAAAAACTAAAAATAAAACTACCATATGACCCAGCATCCTACTCCTGGGCATATACCCAGAGAAAACCATACTTCAAAAAGATATATGTACCCCAATATTCATAGCAGCACTATATATAATAGCCAAGACTTGGAAGCAACTTCAATGTCCATTGACAAATGAATGGATAAAGAATATATGGTACATAAATACAATGGAAAAGTATTCAGCTATAAAAAAAAAGCAATGAAAAATGCTATCCTCAGCAGCATGGATGGACCTAGAGATTATCATACTAAGTGAAGTAAGCCAGACAAAGAAATACAAATATCACATGCTATCACTTATATGTGGAGTCTAAAATGATGATAGTACAGATGAACTTGTTTACAAAACAGAAATAGACTCACAAACATAGAAAACAAGCTTATGGTTACCAAAGGGGAAAGGTGGGGAGGAATAAATTAGAAGTTTGAGATTCAGATATATACAGCAGTATAGATAAAATAGATAACCAACAAGAACCTACTACTATATAGCACAGGGAATTATACTCAATATCTTGTAATATCCTATAATGAAAAGAATCTAAAAAAGAATGCATATATATATATAATTGAATTACTTTGTTTTATACCTGAAACTTATATAGTACATTATGCAAAATGTGGGCCTGGATGGATCACAAGCTGGACTCAAGATTGCTGGGAGAAATATCAACAACCTCAGATATGCAGATACCACCCTAATGGCAGAAAGTGAAGAATCACTAAAGAACCTCTTGATGAAAGTGAAAGAGGAGAATGAAGAAGCTGGATTAAAACACAACATTCAAAGAACTAAGATCATGGCATCCAGTTCCATCACTTCATGGCAAATAGATGTAGGAAAAATGGAAACAGTGACAGACTTTATTTTCTTGGGCTCCAAAATCACTGTGGATGGTGAGTGCAGCCATGAAATTAAAAGATCCTTGACCCTTGGAGGGAAAGCTAAGACAAACCTAGACAGCTTATTGAAAAGCAGAGACATCACTTTGCCAGCAAAGGTCCATATGGTCAAAGCTTTGGTTTTTCCATAGTCATGTATGGATCTGAGAGTTGGACCTTAAAGAAGGCTGAGCACCAAAAAATTGATGCTTTTGCTTTGTGGTGCTGGAGAAGACTCTTGAGAGTCCCTTGGATAGCAAGGATATCAAACCAGTCAATCCTAAAGGAAATCAACAATGAATATTCATTGGAAGGATTGATGCTGAAGATGAAGCTCCAATACTTTGCCCACCTGATGTGAACAGCTGACTCTGATGCCAGGAAAATCTGAGGACAAGAGAGGGTAAGATGGGTGATAGTATCACTGACTCAATGGACAAGAGTTTGAGCAAACTCCGGGAGATGGTAGAAGACAGTGAAGTCTGGTGTTCTGCAGTGCATGGGGTTGCAAAGAGTCAGACATGACAGACTGAACAACAAAAACAAAATACCTAATACCACATTGTAACTAATGTTACAACTAATTAGTTACTAATTGTAACTACTACACCACTGTAAATTAACTATATTTCAATAAATAAATTTTTAATAAAATAAAATTTCACTAGAAAAAATGAAATCTGTCTCTGTTTGCAGATGAAATGATAGTATGCATGGTAAATCCTATAGAATCCACGATAAAATGAACACAAACAATAAAAGAATTAGTAAGGTAGTAGGATATAAAATTAATATATAAAATCAGCAGCATTCATATATACAATAATAGCCAGCTAGAAGATATAACAAATGCCCAAAGCATTCACAACGTAATAAGAAAGATAAAATTTTAGGATCAAATTTCCTAAGAAAGGCTCAGATCTTATATAAAGAAAACTATAAAACACTTGAAAAGACTTCTGTAAGACACAAAAATGAGCTTAAAAAGATGGAAAGACATTTCTTATTTTTATTAGCACATCTCAGCATCATCAAGATGTCAGTTCTCCCTAATTTAATTTACAAATATAATCTAGTTCCAATAAAAATTCCAACAAGCACTTTTTATAAAGCTAGATACATTGGTCTTAAATTTCTTATGTAAAATAAACACAATGGAGTCAGATAGATGCAGAGGAAGAGGGAGGAGAGTAGAGGTGACAGGGAAGGGCTGAGAGATTCAAAGTGCCACCCTGGCAGAGTTGCCGTTGCTGTCTTGAGGATGGATAAAGGGGGTTGCTGGCGGAGGAGTGGAGACAACCTTGGCAGCTGAGAACAGCCACCAGCCTACGGCCACCAAGGAGGTGAGGAGCACAGTCCTACGACCACCTGCAGCTCAGTTCTATAAACAGAATGAATGGTCTTGGAAGGCAGTCCATCCCCAGAACCTCAACAAAGATGCACACTTGATGTTATCTTCAAGTCAGCCTTGAGAAACCAGAGTGGAGAATAAGCCAAGTCAAAGAGACACCTGACCTACAGAACCACGCAAGTACTATATACTGACCAGCATGAAGGAAATGACTAAGTCTGCTGAGGATCCTGGAACGCAATGAGCGAATGTGGTTAGTTTGGGACAAAAAATTATCAAATTACACTAAAGTTCATCTATTTTAAAACATAGGTGAGAACAATGAAATGGATTTTGAAAGAAGTTTATTGAGAGAGACTTGCCTTACCCAGATATTGAAAATTTTTCAGTCAGTTCAGTCTCTCAGTCATGTCTGACTCTTTGCAACCCCATGAACTGCAGCACGCCAGGCCTCTCTGTCCATCACCAACTCCCAGAGTTCACCCAAACTGATGTCCATTGAGTCGGTGATGCCATCCAGCCATCTCATCCTCAGTCGTCCCCTTCTCCTCCTGCCCCCAATCCCTCCCAGCATCAGAGTCTTTTCCAATGAGTCAACTCTTTGCATGAGGTGGCCAAAGTATTGGAGTTTCAGCTTTAGCATCAGTCCTTCCAAAGAACACCCAGGACTGATCTCCTTCAGAATGGACTGGTTGCATCTCCTTGCAGTCCAAGGGATTCTCAAGAGTCTTCTCCAACACCACAGTTCAAAAGCATCAATTCTTTGGCACTCAGCTTTCTTCACAGTCCAACCCTCACATCCATACATGACTACTGGAAAAACCATAGCCTTGACTAGATGGACCTTTGTTGGCAAAGTAATGTCTCTGCTTTTGAATATGCTATCTAGGTTGGTCATAACTTTCCTTCCAAGGAGTAAGCGTCTTTTAATTTCATGGCTGCAATCACCATCTGTGAAATTTTTTAAGCTACAATAATTAAAATGCAAAAAAGTAAAAGTTAAGTAGCTCAGTTGTATCTGACTCTTTGTGACCCCATGGACTGAAGCCCACCAGGCTCCTCCATCCATGGGATTCTCCATGCAAGAATTCTGGAGTGGGTTGCCATTTCCTTCTCCAGGGGATCTTCTCAATCCAGGGATGGAACCCAGGTCTCCTGCATTGCAGGGAGATGCTTTAACCTCTGAGCCACCAGGGAAGCCCTTAAAAATGCAATAGTACAATATTAAAAATAGAGAAATGAAAGAGAAAAGAAGCCTGTATACAGAATTGTGTATATGATAAGGGTCATTATAAAACAATAGAGAAAGAATAAATTGCCTAATTAATCTTAGAAAAGACCCTGATGCTGGGAAAGAGTGACGCAGGAGTAGGGGATGACAGAGGATGAGATGTTGGATGGCATCACTAACTTAATGGACATGAGTTTGAGTAAGCTCCAGGAGATGGTGATGGACAGGGAAGCCTGGTGTGCTGCAGTCCATCGGGTCACAAAGAGTCAGACACAACTGAGCAACTGAACAACAACGAAATTGCCTAGTAAATAGTAATAGTACAATTGGTTAACAGAAAAAAAAAAAGGTTATCTTTACCTCATATTGTACAGCCAAATAAATTGTAGCTGGATTAAAAAGTTAAATGTTTCTTTAAAGCCAAATAGGTAAATATTTATATTATATGAAGATGAGAGAAAACCTTTCAAGAATTAAAGTAATTTTTTAAAATCCATGAGATAAAGGACCAATATAAATAAAGATAATTAAGACCTTACATGTAAAATATGCTAAACAAAATATGAGAATTATTAGGGGGAACAGCTGCAAAATTTATAATGGTGAGAGTATAAATAGTCATAATATGTGAGACACTTTAATAGAAAAATTGGAAAATATATCAAATAATAATTTCCAAAAGAAGACATAAATTGACTGGAAATATGCTCAAAAGTTTCAGCAGTGATAATAATCATGATGGTGTCTAAAATGAAAATTCTTCAGCATTGAGGACAATCTCGGCTGATTGAAAAGTTAAGCCTTGATGAGATGGTCCACTGTCTTATCATTGCCACATAAAATTGAGTGAAGTGGTGTGATATATTTCTGAAGATGCATTTTTTAAAGCTTTGAACTATGTCAGTGGAGTATAAAATTCTACGATTAACTATTATATGTGACTGGCCTTGAAATTACAAAAGTTTTTCCAGAAGTAATAGAAAGAATGGGTATCTTTAGGCAATCCTCCTGGATATATAATTTTAATATTAATTTATGCCAGAAACAAAATAAAATGTACAATGGTGATAAACATAAGATTTTTAGGCCACAGAGTTTTAAGACATAATGAACCGGCAAGGACCACTGGATCAGTAGATATTATCTTTTGAATCACAGTTTTGAAGCAGGTGAGATTAAGCTTATTTTAGTTTATTGTAATTTAACACGGATTAGCATGATGAAATTAAAGCTGGCCAATCTCTGGCCTCTGTAGAGGCTCTTCAGTATAGACCCAATCTCAAGGCAGAAGCAGTGGACTACAATTGTCTCAAGTTCACTTTAGGGCCATAGATACACAATTGGGAGTCGTATTAATCCAAACACTGTTAAGCTAAAATCTTGTTTACCATTGCAAATTTCATGTCTGTGAAGCAGAAACTGCCAGAACATGGTGATAGCATGGTTTTTCTTCCCCTGGATAGGATGAGGGATTGGAGAGAGATGGAGAGTAGGAAGAATGAGGAAATATTAGGAATAAGGCAATAAAATAAACTTTTCAAGGAGGTATTATACTGAAATAATTTTCTTCTATACTAACTTCTATGGAGATTAAATAGGTGAAGTATTTTTCACCATCAAGAATCAAATGATTACTCTTCTTTGTTTACAAAAGCTGTTCCCATAATCCAAGATTAGTGTGATTTATTAATAATGATATAGTAAAAGCTACATTTACATTCATGAAATTTTTAGCTTTATTAAAAGCTAAAAATACAAAATGTAAGAATGGCTTGGAAGCTACTAAATATGAAGACCTGTGGGGGGGGGGGAGCGGGGATGGAGGGGAATAACTAGTATCAGGTATAAATATATACTGGAAATCTCTTTCATTAAACCATACAGTATAGGCAAAAGAATACACTATCAGACGAATGGATAGACTAAAACCTGAAGAAATACATCAAACTACATCTAAATATCTAGTTTATGATAAAGGAGGTATCTTCAATCACTAAGAGGCAGATATCTCAATTTCACACATAATGTAGTGACAATTAGACAGCCATCTGGAAAACTATCAAGGCAGATAGATCCATTCTTTCTATCACACCTAAGACTAAACTCCAATGAATCAGACTACCAACTATTTATATATATATATATAAACATCAGAAGAAAGCATGAGTGACTTCCTCTAAAACACACATGTGAGTAAAGAATGCTATTGTCTTTAATGCTGCTGTTTGTAGGCACGTGCCAAACCCTGGGTAGTGTTTCTCTCTCTCGCTTTCTCTTTCTGCATTTATTTATTTCTGACTATGTCAGCTCTTAGTTGTGGCCTGAGGCATCTTCCTTGTAGCATATAGGATCTTTCACTGTGGCCCACACTTCCCTCTCGTTCTGACTCGCGGGCTCCAGAGCGTGCAGACTCAGCAGTTACAGTGCACAGACTCAGTAGTTACGGAGCACAGGAGTTACGGTGCGCAGACTCCAGAGTTACACGTGCACAGACTCAGTAGTCACAGTGCAGACTCAGGAGTTTATGGTGCGCAGACTCAGGAGTTATAGTGCGCAGACTCAGTAGTTACGGTACACAGGCTCAGGAGTTACGGTGCGCAGACTCCGGAGTTACACGTGTGCAGACTCAGTAGTCACAGTGCACAGACTCAGGAGTTTATGGTGCACAGATTCAGGAATTATAGTGCGGAGACTCAGTAGTTACTGTGCACAAGCTCAGGAGTTAACAGTGCGCAGACTCAGCAGTCACGGTGCGCAGACTTAGTAGTTTGGCACACCGGCTCAGTTTCCCAGGGGCATGTGAGATCTTAGTTCTCCAACCAGGGGGTGAACCTGCATTATTTGCATTGGAAGGCAGACCCTTAACTCCTGGACGACCAGGGAAGTCCCAGGAAAGACCTTTTTTTTTTTTTTTTAACTAAAATCGCCATAGAAGAGAAGTTTGAAAAATTTGACTAAGTATTAACAAAGCATTTTTGCAAGGAAATGAAAAATTAATTACAAACTGATAGGCTGGGAGAACACAGGGCATACATCACAGACAAAGGGTTAAGTTTCCAATTTATTGAGGCTTGTTTTTTAATTAATGAAAGAGGCCTGTAGAAGAACAGGCAGAGACCTGAACAAAAAACTCAGAGAGAAATATAAAAATGGCCGTTAATAATATAAAAAGATGTGTAATTTGATTCCCACATTAAAAAAATGTAAATTGAAACTACAGTGAAATTTCATTTTTTGCCCATTAAATCATCAAAATTCGAAAGCTTGACAGTACGCTCTGCTAACGAGGTGGTGAAGACACGGGCTCAAGCATACATGGCTGACGGGTATGAGGAATGGTACCCTTCCTCCGGGGTGAGCCACGGACCAACCCAGAGGGGTAGGGCACTCATGTGTCAAAAACAAACAAGCATCCAGACTCTTAGGAAATGACATTAAATGTGTGGTTACCAGAAGAGGGTGTGGGGAGACAAGGAATGGGATGAAAGTGGTCAAACCTAAAAACTTCCAGTTATAAAATAAGTACTAAGGTTGTAATGTACAATATGAGAAATATAATTAACACTGCTGTATATTACATATGAAAGTTGTTAAAAGAGTAAATCCTAAGAGTTCTCATTACAAGGAAAAAATTTCCTCTTTTTATTTAGCTTTGTAACTGTGTGAGATGATGGATGTTCACTAACTTATTCTGGTCATCATTTCATGATGTATGTAAGTCAGATCATTATGCTGAACACCTTAAGTTTACACAGTGTTGTATGTCAATTATATCTCAATAAAGCTAGAAGGAAAAGTAAATAATCTCCCTTAGGGAGAGGGTGGGATGATTTGGGAGAATGGCATTGAAACATGTATACTATCATGTAAGAATCGAATTGCCAGTCTATGTCTGATGCAGGATGTAGTATGCTTTGGGCTGGTGCACAGGGATGACCCAGAGAGATGTTATGGAGAGGGAGGTGGGAGGGGGTTCATGTTTGGGAACGCATGTACACCCGTGGTGGATTCATGTCAATGTATGGCAAAACCAATACATTATTGTAAAGTAAAATAAAGTAAAAATAAAAATTAAAAAAAAAATAATCTCCCTCAGTTAAAAAAAAAAAAAAAAGAAGAAGACCTCTATGGAGGATAGTTTGAGAATATCAGATCAAGTACATGTAACCAAATCTCAACACAGAATTCCCTCTATGAATTTATCCTGAACGCATTGTCTCCAACAACATGAAAACACATGCAGTCCAGACAAAGTTATTCACAGAATGTGATTTGTCGCTGTCTAAGCATAGGAACCTGATTGAATAAACCATGGTACTTGCACACAATGGTGGTGCCTTGCAGGGAGGGGAAGAGGGAAGAACAGCCAATCTAAGTAATTTCAGCCTAGGCAAACACAACATTTAACTGTATACCTTCAGTCTCAGGATGGAGGGGGAGCGAGAACTTCAAACAAACCCCAAATTCTTCCTAGTATGGTATTTATGGTAATAACATGTGCAAAGCGATTCTGAAGGTATCTACCGTGCTAAAGCATTGAACAAATGAGGAAATGTGTTGATGCTGTTGGCAGCCAGAGTTTTCACTATGGAAAGAAGACACACAGATATGAGATGCTGAGAGGCAGGAGGGAGCCCTTTGGGAGAGGACTGGAACCGGAGGTATTGGTGCGAACTCAAGACTTCATGGGCTTCCCTGGTAGCTCAGTTGGTAAAAAATCTGCCTGCAATTCAGGAAACCCTGATTCGATTCGATTCCTGAGTCTGGAAGATCCTCTGCAGAAAGGATAGGCTCAGTTCAATCAGTTCACTCAGTCGTGTCCGACTCTTTGCGACCCCATGAATCGCAGCACGCCAGGCCTCCCTGTCCATCACCATCTCCTGGAGTTCACTCAGACTCACGTCCATCAAGTCCGTGATGCCATCCAGCCATCTCATCCTCTGTCATCCCCTTCTTCTCCTGCCCCCAATCCTTCATCAGAGCCTTTTCCAATGAGTCAACTCTTCACATGAGGTGGCCAAAGTACTGGAGCTTCAGCTTTAGCATCATTCCTTCCAAAGAAATCCCAGGGTTGATCTTCTTCAGAATGGACTAGTTGGATCTCCTTGCAGTCCAAGGGACTCTCGAGAGTCTTCTCCAACAGCACAGTTCAAAAGCATCAATTCTTCAGCACTCAGCCTTCTTCACAGTCCAACTCTCACATCCATACATGACCACAGGAAAAACCATAGGCTTGACTAGATGGACCTTAGTCAGCAAAGTAATGTCTCTGCTTTTGAATATACTATCTAGGTTACCCATTCTAGTATTCTTGGGCTTCCCTTGTGACTCAGCTGGTAAAGAATCTGCCCACAATGCAGGAGACCTAGGTTTGATCCCTGGATTGGGAGGATCCCCTGGAGAAGGGAAAGGCTACCCACTCCAGTATTCTGGCCTAGAGAATTCCATGGACTGTGTCCATCGATTGCAAAGAGTCGGACATGACTGAGCGACTTTCATTTTCACTTTCAAGACTTCATAGATACATGTGTATACCTATACATATACATGTACTTACACATGTATGTATGTGAGTATATTGGTATGCAGGTATATGTAGATAGATGTCCTAGCTCTTTTTACTGAAAGAGCCAGAGAGCAAAGACCAGAGTAGCAAATCTTGCACCAGATCTTTGTCCCCACTTAGATGAACTAAGGCTTCCAGGAGAAATGGCTGGTTCCATCAGGGCTGGCACCTAAGGAGACAGGCTACCTGGGGCACCCACACTTAAGCTCCTTGGTTCTCCAATCAGACGAAGCCACAGTTTCTTTCACCTATTGTTGATAGGATTTTCAGTCCATCTTCCTGTACTGCCATGAAGTTTATAACAACCTCGGGATCTTAAAGAACTTCTGCCAATTCCAAATTGTCACTGATTTTTTATTCTGCATTCCTGCAAGCATTTCTTTAGAGGTCGTATCAAATTGGACTTTGATTTGCATCAGGGTAAACTTTGCTTGTTTGTCACTGATCCCATTTTTACCCCCACATGCTTTGTCTGATATGATAGGTCTAAAAGTTTTGCAGAACACAAGAGTCGGAAAGAGCAACCACAGCGACTAAGCACATTACATGGCAGAAGGCATTCAGTAGCATAAAAGGGAGAAAAAAAGAAACCCCTCATTGGCTGAAAGGATTTGCAGCACTCAGAGCAGGTGGACCAAAGCTGTACCCACAGGCCTACCCGCTGACAACACAGCTGTCCTCAGAGCCTCGGGAAGACGTATCAGAGACAAATGGCATCGTTATAAACCAGCCCTTAATCATTTCTCAGCTATCCACCAGCACCTGCATTACCAGTAGCTGGGACTGGAGGCTGCAGCTTGTCCGCAGCTGTGCTCCGTGTCCTAGGACACAGGGCGGCCCATCTGAGAGAGACCCAGGGAGACGGGATGCCCTCCTACCCAAACTGGGACCCCCACCTATCCGGAGATGATCTAAGCTTGGATCCGGATGCACTGACTTGGGGAAGCAGGTAAGACCATCACCAAGGAGACAGGCCCTGCTTCCTTCTTTGGTTAGAGTGAGAAAGGGTAGCTGCCAACCGTGCTTCCAGGGCTTCCCAAGAGGCCAGAGGGCCTGACGGGCCCCAGAAGGACCTGAGTCTTTCTGCAAATTTGGGGGCTGCGGTTTGGTTAAGTGTGAGCTCACTACTCCTGGACAAGGCCCTCTTGCTTCTGCTCCACTTTTTTGTATGTGTTTTTATGGCTCATTTTGCTGATTGATTCTGGCACACAGGGGAGCTCAAATGGCTGTTCTAAATTTGAGGCTCATCCAATGCTGATCTCAGTTAAAGGCACCCTGTTGTCCCCAGTTTTGATGTTTGCTTAATTTGATTTTCTCTGGATGAAAAGAAAACAGAGACTCAAAACGTTGTGAAGGAAATGTAGATTTTCTTCTTTTCCCTTTTTATCCCTAAACTGCCTTGTACAGTCCTTTCAAGTGTCTTATGGAAAGGATGAAAAGTGAAGGGTGAAAAAGACAAATAGAAGCTGGTTCTTTCTCAGCCTCTGAAGTTTCATGAACAAACTGAAAGTTCAAATGAGGTCTATGAAAATATTAGCAGATGCCAAAAGGCCAGCAGCCAGGATTTGTGTCTTTGTGCAGGAACTGAATAGCTACCAACAGCTAGAAAAATTTTAAAACCTTGCCAATGATGAAAGACTCTTATGGAAAAGAGAATGAGAAAGAGAAAAGTGTTTTTAAATGATTAGATTTATGAAATTGTAAAGGAGTGTTCTCTGCAGACCCTAAACCTCTCAGTATGCAGATAAACAAAATGCTAAGACTTGGAGATGACATAATTTTTTAATGATGTGATTAGGAATAGTGGTTGAAATGAATTTGACTTGACTTGAAAATTTCTGTAAGGAGATATGCATAATTATTAGTCAAAATTTGAGTCTGCAACAAGCAGAAATGTAAACTTGTAAGATAATTCTATTTTTAAGTTATTCAGAATATTAATCGCATGGCATCTCAACAAGATGGAGATTTTCTTCCTCAGTAGCAAGTTTAATTAATTGCATTAATATAATCATGACTAGCTCTTCTTAATTCTCTTTATGCTTCTGCATATTTAAATTGGAAATATCTACTGGGTTCGTCGTTTTAAAAAGATATTAGTCAACCAAGCAAAAACATTTAGGTTACATAAAATGAATTGAAACCAATATGAAAAGTTGAAAGTGCTCTTTATAAATGGCATTTGCATTTCTCTAAGTCAAAATTTAAGCAACAAAAATATGATTAAGTCAGATAACTGGGATTTTATTTACTAATCAAGTTATAAAACATATAAATGCTTCAGAAATGCTTAGTCAAGGATAGTTTCTTTTTTATAACTCACAGTGTCAATTTAGCTTTATCAGAAATCAAATTTTTGTTTTAATTTCTTAAATTTTTCTGTTAAATCAAGGGTCTTAACAGACTGTAATGACAGAAAAGGAACAGTAGAGGGTACTTTAGTTCTCTAACAAAATAAAACTATTCCTAAAACCTTATATAAATCAGTAGAGCAGACAATGGAGAGATTTGAACTGCCTGGTAAAGGTTAAGCAAAACTTGAGGCAAGCTCCTCGGCTTCGCATAGCCTGTGAAAGAGAATTCAGATAAACGGCCATCTCTTCCTTTAATTTATCTGTAAATAAACTGCATAACATGAAAAGTAAATCTGCAAATTAATGAGCCTAGCATTTTACATTTATTTGGAAATTGTGTGACCTATTCAATGCACTTGACTGAAATTAGTAAGTTCTGGTTATCCAGGAATTTTAAGAGGCCTACTGAGTGTTTTCAGTGCATAAGAAGCAGCACTATGTAACTGTTTCCTGAGTCTCGGTCCTATATCCACTAACAATTCGCTTTGGTTGTGTCCCTTCATCAGTTTCCTCCAAAAGTATCTTCATCATCATCATCCTTTATCATCCTCATTGTTGTGTCATCTCAAGGAAAGATCCCTGATTTCAAGTTGCTTCCACTTTATTTTAATTAAAAAAAAAAGGTAAAATTAACATGTGAAAGAGCAAACAACAGAGAAGAAAGGAACAATTAAGCATGTATAATATTATATATGAAATGAATCACCAGTCCAGGTTCGATGCATGATACTGGATGCTTGGGGCTGGTGCACTGGGACAACCCAGAGGGATGGTACAGGGAGGGAGGAGGGAGGAGGGTTCAGGATGGGGAACACATGTATACCTGTGGTGGATTCAAGTTGATGTATGGCAAAACCAGTACAATATTGTAAAGTAATTAACCTCCAATTAAAATAAATAAATTTATATTAATAAAATAAAATGTGTTGTTTAGTGTGTAAGTGACCCCAGGCAAGTCATCATCACCCCCAGAGCCATCATCACCCCCAGATCTGTTTTATGATCTGACTAAAACACTGTTATCCATCCTTATTTTGTTGGGTACTTTACATCCATTGTTGGGTACAAAACACCCATTCTTATTTCTTATCTTATTGTTACATCAGGTTTGATTAACTAATGCCCAAGCTCTCAACAGATTTACCATGGTTCTGAAATTCTTGGGGTGTCAGGACCCACTTGACAATCTTACAGGAGGTGTGAAGCATATCCCCCTGAAAAATTCATTCAAGTGTGCATGTTTCAGGAGGTTCAAGGACCTTCAGAAATCAATCCACAGGCTCCCTCATGGACTGTTGGGCATAACGGTTCTTGACAATGTGGTGAATCTCTGAATGAGACACAAATCACATAGGTCCCACATATTGGAGAGTTATTTCTGGAAATGTTATCTGTTGTGGGGTGAAGATGGGGATTAGGCTTCAGGTAGGGGTCAGCCACACAGGCCAGGTCTGACTCTATTCCATAGGCACCAAGACATACACTGGAGTGTTTGCCGCAGAGAGGTGGGAGATAGCCTTTCTAACAGTAAAATCAGAAAGAAGGATGCAGCATAAACAGCAGAAAGACAGGAATAATGGAGATCATCAATGAATCCGTCAGCACAGTCTTCTGGGAAGCATAGTGAAAACCTGTTTTGCATTTAGAGATTATCATACTAAGTGAAGTAAGCCAGACTGAGAAATACAAATATCACATGATATCATTTACACATGGAATCTAAAATATGATAAACACATGCCCTTACAATACAGATTCACAGACATAGAGAACAAATTTACCATTACCAAGGAGAAAAAGGAAGGAAGGATAAATTTAGAGTTTGAGATTAACATATATGCACTATCTATACATATACTATGTATAAAATAGATGAACAGCAACTATATATAGTACAAAGAACTATATTCAATATCTATAACTGGAAAGAACTGGAAAAGAATATGTATGCATAACTAAATCACTGTGCTGTACACCTGAAAGTTACATGTTGTAAATCAACTACACTTCAGTTAAAAACCTGGAGAAGGAAATGGCAACCCACTCCAGTACTCTTGCCTGGAGAATTCCAAGGACAGAGGAGCCTGGCGGGCTACAGTCCATGGGACCACAAAGAGTCAGACACAGCTGTGCAACTAACTTTCACTTTTCAATTAAAAAATCAAGTGATAAAATAAAAATTTCCCCAAATTAAAGATGTTCCCTACTCTAAGATAGGCTTAATTTGGTTCTGTGTCTTAAATAATGACAGATGTTTTCAAACACCAAGTGACATTTTGAAGTCAAAGGAAAGATAAAGAGGAATTCTAGTCAAAGGCCTTTATGGTAGGGATCCAGTGAAAATCTCAAGCGAGCCTGACTACAGAAGTGGCATTAGTAATGGAAATTGAACATTACAAATAGATGAGAGGAGAGGAGATGATGAGATGGGTGACTGAATGTAGTGAATGACAGATATGGACCTGAAGGTGGATTGACCAAGTTTTCTGGTCCAAGAAACTGGTAGAACACAAACAAGATATTGCTTGAAAACACAGGAAGAGTAGAAGTGGGGTAGAGGTGAATTCTCTTTCAGACACTTGACTTGATACCTTAGGGGGCATCCATTGGTAGATGCTTTGAAGATAATTGTGCATTCAAAGCTAACGCTTCTGAATGCACAATTCAGGGCTTAAAGCACAGCAGTGGAAATGATGGATGGATTGTATAAACAGAAAAGGACCAGTGACTGGATTTGGGAGTTTGTCTCTAAGAAAGAGAAAGAGGAGGGGATAAAGGAATCTGATGAGAGCCAGATGAAGCCACACAAGAAAACACAGTGTCACAGGAAGCAAGAAAGGAGAGAAACTCTAAGAGAGTAGGAGGCCAAGGGTACAGGGTGTTGAAGAAGGGCTGGAGGACTGATGGATCCACTCATGGTGACCCCAGAGACAGCATCCTCACCAGACAGGATGTCGATGGAGCCATATTGATGGTAACCCCAGAGACAGCATCCTCACCAGACAGGATATCAGTGAAGCCAGTGGAGGGAGGGAGTGACAACACGGAGTGTGACCTGCCCTTAAAAGTATTAATCATAACAGGGATGCGGGATATTTCCATTCATTCTGTAAATATTTCTAATTGTGACCTCCTTTTTCCTTAAATTGAATATTGACTTAATCAAGTTTCATTAAAGTTTCAACTGCCCACAGCTACTAAGATAATTTTTGCATTTTTAATTGAAGAAAGTAAAAATAGAGTCTATGTATAGGCCTTAAGTTAGGGTGAAAAAAATAGTTTGATGCTTTATTTTCACTCTCTCTAAAACTACATCCGTAAGGACTTCCCTGACAATCCAGTGGTTAAGATTTTGCCTTCCACTGCAAGGGGTACAGGTTCAATTCCTGTCCAGGGAGTTAAGATCCCACAGGCCTCATGGCCAAAAAGCCAAAACCTAGAACAGAAGCAATATTGTAACAAATTCAATAAATACTTGAAAAATAAAAATTTTAAAGGTATATCATGTACACACTGCTATATTTAAAATAGATAACCAACAAAGACCTACTATAAAAAATATATCATTTAATTCTAAAAGAAGCTACTGATAGTTTAGGGAGTATTTTGCTATTAATAAAAAGATGAAGCCAGAAGAATATAAAGAATCAAGAAAGAAAGAAGCAAAGAGAGAAAGAAAGGAAAGAAGGAAGTGAACAAAGGAAGAAGGAGAGAGAAAGAAAAGGAGGAAAGGCGGGAGGAAGAAAGGAAGGAAGAGAGAAGCTCACATTCAATCCAGCCAGTCTGTGTCCACTCAGATGCTCTGAAATTGGATCCTGAAGTGGGGTCAGGGTTGAGCTGTGAGTCCACACACTTGAAACCATCATTTCTTGCTTGGCTCTCTCCTCCTGTCGCTCTGTATTGCAGGCTGTATTATTTAATGTACCACAGGGAGAATCGAAATGTCTGCCTTCCTCACAGCTCCGACTTTTTATTGTCTCGACTCCTGGTTATTATAGAGATCACAGGTTTAGATGGATTTTAGGTCATCATCAAGACAGGTGGCTGTCTGTATCCAGTGCCATGCTCATCCTGGTAGATATATTCCCGTGAATTTGGAACAAAGACCTGGATGTTATAATGTGTGTGTGTGTGTGTGTGTGTGTGTGTGTGCGCACACTCAGTCATGTCTGACTCTTTGCGACCCCATGGACTGTAGCCCACCAGGGTACTCTGTCCCTGGAATTTTCCAGGCAAGAATACTGGAGTGGGTTACCATTTCCTCTTCCTGGGAATTTGGGTTTAGCCAATTGTACTGTCAATATATTTTTTGAACTGATTGTGGAAAACTTACTGAGACCTAGTTAAAATAGTCTTTTCAAAAATCAAAGATATTAACTAAATAATATATTGAGGGTCATCTCAGTCTGTTGGCGACCTCCTGGGAATTTCACTAGATGGATGTTTACAGAGGAAGTGTTTCCTTCCCAGGGAAAGTAACCGGCAACCAAGATGAAAGACCCTAGAAGGGACAGGAACACAGAGGGAAGAAACTTTGCTTCTGCTCGGAGCAGATGGGGCAATTCCTGCTAAGTCAATTTTAAGAAAGCTGTATTTTATATGTAACATATTTATTTAGATATATAATTTACTGATGGGTTTGTTGGTTCAGCAGTTTACTGATGGATTTGTGTGTCTGGCTCTTTGCAACTTCATGGACTGTAGCCTACCAGGCTCCTCTGTCCATGGAATTTCCCATGAACGTTGCTAATGTACATGTTAGTGTCTCCCCGGTAGAAATATAAGCTCCCAAAGGGCAGGAATATTCATTTTGTTCACTGAGGGGTGCCCTGCATGCAGAACAGGGTCTGGCATATACATACTGCCCATGACTGTTGCATGTGTAAATGAATAATCTAAAACTCCCGAGTTCTGGGAGTATTTCATTTTCCTATCACAGAGGAGCCCTCTTTATCATCCCTCACCACAACCCACCACTTTACCCTCTGAGAACCCTGTCTGTTCCCAGGCAGAACACATCTGAAGCATCTCACTCTCCAGAGAACAGAGTCCTGGATGGGGAGTGGCCTTTCTTTTGCTCTGTGGTTTAGGAAAGAGAATCCTCCATCTGTCTTTTGTTGAAATAAGAGAAAGGAGCCAAGAGCCCACATGGTCTTGGTTGAGCTGGGGAAGGAGATTTTAAATAAATAAATAAAGCTGGACACCAATCTTAGGAATAATTCCACTGAGACGGCAAGTTAAGAGAGACACTGGGTCTATTAATTATCCTGGCTTCTGTTGCTGAGTTTTCTGGGCTCTACACTTAAACAGCAAGCTGTCATTTGGCTGATGATGTTGTCGATTGCTCTAAGACAAAAGGTAAAGGTGTGGGGGAAAATCCATGTATTTAACCTCTGTGGATAATGTTCCCTCTGCTCAGTCCCCTTATGGAACAATTAAAGTAACTACGGTGTCATAGGGAGACAGGAAACTAAGCCACAAATTCACAAGATCTTATTACCTGTCCCTTCGTGATGCATTGGCAGGCAAAATCACACTGGCAGAGTAGCTGCTCTCAAAATGTAAGGAAGTGGGAGAAAAAAGGACATCCAGTTTTGCTCCTACAAACACCCTCTTACCCCAGGCTGGTGGCCATGGAGAAAATCCACCAGGGGAACATGTTTGACCAACAGCCTCCGGTACAGAGGACTCTGCTCCAGCTCTTGTGGCTGCCTGTATCCAGGCAAAGTGGAGGCAGGGTCAGAGAGGTCAACCAGCCTGCTCAGTGAAGACCTCCTCTCACACACGGTCTTGGCACCAGGACTCTGGTTGTCTGGCTAAAGCTCTCAATAAAGCACTCAGTCTAGCCTCTTCCTGCCCAAGCCTTCCTTACTTCTCTGCTCCCACAGCGTCAGATCTGCTCCCATGTCTGAAGGCTCATCTTCCCCCTCCTCCTTTCTGCTTCACAGGTGCTCCTTCCAGTGAATCTGAGCAACTAACCCTGTCTTGGCATAAGCTTATTGGAAGACTTGAAGTAATATACCTCCAGGAGCCAGTAGATCCTGAGAAGTCACAGGATCCTTGATTATCAATAATAAAGAATGCTACTATTGATGAGGATTGCATATTCTAAATAAAAGCTTCATCCAGTTAATAATGCCCCTCAAATGTAGGTAGCAAGTGCCATCTCTGATCATGTAATGGAACCAGTGAAGGAAGAGGGAGGCCTTGAGCTGGGCTGTACAGGTGACTTCAGGAGGTCATAGACCCCTTAAGTACGTGTGTATTATTTTGAATGTGTGTCTACTTCTCCCTGAATACCAATAGGTTTCATCACATTCATGTACAGAATTATCTACAGTGGAAACTAATTGTCAGTGAATTCAATAGTTACTATGAAATTTATATTATAATATTTTATACAATGACAACCATGCCTCCACTTTCCATCCCAAGCTAAAGGAACTTTAGTCATTTTTAGATCTGTTAAAATTAAGCCTTTCATACAAAGAACATCGGTACTGCATTCTTCATCTGATGCTGAACTTTAAAAAGTCATGCTTTAATTTAAGCAGCTATTCCATAAAAGAAGTAAGTCATTGAACAATCGAGGGGTTATTTTTTTTCATATCAGGGGACCAAATTTTATAATGGACATTATATCATTCCAGATGATGCTTCAAGTCAATCCACTGGAAGACTGTGGAAAAGTACCTCCAGCAGATATTCTCAGGGAGAAGGTTTATGTCAGCACCGCTTACATCATCTGTGCTCGGAACCTTTGTGTCAGCAGCATAAATGTTGGCATGTCAGCATCTCTATTTTATACCCACCGAAATGTGTACAGTTTAATTAGACCAAAGAAAGGGAATGGTTTGTTGATAGCTCAACCTGGACATAACGTCTTCCTAAGGGAGACATTCCTTTCCCACCTGGGGGACCATAAAATATGATAGTGAAAAGCCAACACTTATGGCTTGCCCTTTGCAGGAAACCATTCTCAGAAAGTAACAACCACCCCTGAATCCAGTGGAATATTTACAAGCTTTCCCAGTTGCACAGGGGTAAAGAATCCACCTGCCAACACAGGAGAAACAAGAGATGTGGGTTCAACCCCTGGGTCTTCCTTCCCTGGAGGAGGAAATGGCAACCCACTCCAGTACTCTTGCCTGGAGAATTACATGGACAGAGGAGTCTGGTGGGCTACAGTCCATGGGGTCACAAAGAGTCAGATACAACTGAGTGCCTGAGCATGCACACATCAGTGGAATATTTATGGTGAGGTGGGATAATTTATCTAGACACTGCCAGACACCTGTGCTCTGCCATCAAAAGCTCCAGCCTCTCACTTTAAATTCTCCCCTTGGCAGGTGGACTTGTTTCCAGGGTCAATTTAAATGTGAAAAAGATTTCTGTGAAGAGAACTAGCCAACAGATCCATAGACCAGCTCTTCAGTCCACTTTCAGGCTGGACCAGGCAGGCCCTTCCAGGGAAATGCAAGTTCCTCTGGAGGAAAGATAGACCCAGAAACAGCAGAAGGCTTAAGGACACACACAGAACTCTCTCTTTCTCTCCCCGAAAGGTCCTGTGAGTGTATCTGGCTCCAGTTGTTATTTAATTGCTAAGTTATGTCTGACTCTTTTGTGACCCTGTGAACTATAGCCTGCCAGGGCTCCTCTTGTCCATGGAATTTTCCAGGCAGGAATACTGGAGTAGGTTGCCCTTTCCTTCTCCAGGGGATCTTCCTGACCCAAGGATTGCAGGCGGATTCTTTCCCGCTGAGTCATCAAGGAAGCCCTATCTGGCTCCTATATTGGTGGAAAAATTCTTGCTCAGCACTCCCAGTGTCTCAGTCCCTGGTAGTATTAAATGATTGCTTTAGGAAGCATCTCAAGTTCATCCTTGGAAAACTAGAAGAGATTTTGTTCGAGGTTGGGGAAGGCAACAGATAGGTAGGCTGCTGTCTTTTCAGCCACCAAGGGCAGAATTAAATCCAGTAAGTTTTAGAAAATATTAAATCATTTGAAACCCTTTCTTTGGAGAGATGGGTAGTGAGAATAAACAACAGAGGAGAGTGAAAAACTGTGCTCCGGCTTTTGAAGCCGAGGCCAGATTTCTCTGTGATGATAACAACCAGAAATGAACTTCTGACAAAACAGAGTTGTCACCTCCCGCAAAGTTCCTTCCTGACCACTGACTGAGTTCCTGACTAATAGATCTTTCTGCAGCAGGACTTCTTTACCTAAAAAGAGCAGTTGCCTGCATCTGAATGAAGTGTGTTCTGAAATACACACACACACACACACACACACACACACACATTTAAAGCAATACTCTTCACTGTAGAGATCTAACGGGGTAGACAGTAAGTGTGAGACAGCTATCATAATGATTTAGAACAAGTGAGGGCTCTTATCTTGATTTTTATCTATTTACTAAGAACTCTATTCACTAAGAAACAAGGGCTCTGACAGTAGTCCAGAAAGGGTTATAGAATTTGCAGCTTGGAGCTGCCAACGTTCACAACCAGTAGCAGTTAATACTCCCCAAATGCCCAGGGACATAACCCCACTGACCAATTTTTTTAAAGCATGTAAGTCTTTTCTTCAAGTTTGACCAATGTCTATTGCACATCTTTGAAATATACTTTTATAAACATAATTCTGGAAAAGCCAAAGTGATGGATATGAGGATCGGAGTAAAATCTGTTAGTTGTCATATGTGACTCTCTTAACACAGAGTCATAATTTTTACTTGCACTGTATATTTTTGAAGGATCACAATTTGCTATACTGCTGTCGCTACAGAGCAACCATGCTGGCTTTCTTAAGAATTATAAAGGGCACGCGCACACACACACACACACACACACACACACTCGAAAAACCTCTGAAGGTGAAAGAAAGGAAGTAGTGTTTCTATCACAGGAAATTAGGGGCTACTGGACTTATATGCATAACAGAGCAAATGATCAAACAAGCCATTATAATACTGGATGTGTAACAGTGAACATAACTTTTTGGAGAACATCACGCTAACTATGATTATGTAGGGATTTTTCTTAAGATGATATAAACAAAGCAGTTTTAATACCAGTAAGGTTTCTGGATCCATCATGTTGAACAGGCAACGTGGAACCACGGTTCTATCATTGTCCCTTGCACGGACTCTCCATGATACCTTGAGAAAGTCACTCACTGTTTTTTTCTCAGTTTCTCCTCCATTAAAATCAGAGAATACTTCCTACTTGTCAATAACGCCAGGAGAGCCCTTGAGAAGCTTAGGATCCGGCTCTAAAACCCCGAGGATATTAGCATCGCTTAAGGATGCTGCCTGGCATATCTGTCTGGCTCACAGGATGCCCAGAGTAGCCCCTGAGATGCAGGCAGTTTGTGATGGAAAATGGCCATGTCTGGCCCACAGGAGGCTAGTGCTTATCCACAGCTGATTAGTACAGGCATAGGCACTTCATTCAAGTTCTTATCCCAGGACATCAGATGGAAAGACAGAAAGGCACACAAAAGTTAGAAACTATCCATCTAGAGACATTTTTAAAAACTGTGAAATAATAGAATAGATCTTAGGGCAACACTCTCAGCCCTTCCTCACACACATTGGAGGGGATTCCTCACTGAGCCTGTAGTCATTACAGCTGGGCTGCTGTACACAACAGGGGCCCAGCCCTCCATCCCTTTGGCATGCTCCATTCTACAACATGCCACCCCGCCTAAGGTCGACCAGAGGCCCTCAAGAATCCTGCCTACTGATAACCTAGGAGCCCCATGGTTGGACCCTGTTATGGTAGGTGGCCTGCTGTGGGAATCACCCTTAACTGCTGGCACAGCATTTCTTTTGTGGAATTGTAGGTGCCTGGACTGCCAGGGCGGGGCTGACACACTGATGTGGTAGCTCTACACACACTATCAGTCCCCGTAAGAGGGCATCTAGTGGTAAGAAAGAAGTTCATTTTATGAGACTTCTGTTTCATATGTATGTTTATGTAATTATACATAATTTACATAATACATTGGGCTTACCTTGTAGCTCAGCTGGTAAAGAAATCGCCTGCAATGCAGGAGACCTGGGTTCGATCCCTGGGTTGGAAAGATCCCCTGGAGAAGGGAAAGACTACTCACTCCAGCATTCTGGCCTAGAGAATTCCATGGACTGAATAATCCATGGGGTCGCAAAGAGTCGGACACAACTGAGTGACTTTCACTTTCACTTTTCATATAATACACTGGGCTTTTAAGGTGGCACAATCAGCCTGCCAAAGCAGGAGACACAGGTTCAATCCCTGTGTCAGGAAGTTCCCCTGGAGGAGGAAATGGCAACCCACTCCAGCATTCTTGCCTGGGAAATTCCACGGACAGAGGAGCCTGGAGATCCATGGGGTTGCAAAGAGTTAGACATGACTGAGCACACAAACACACATATAATACATTTTTTTATGTGGGTCAGAGTAAAAGCTATGGCTATGGCCCTTGCTGAACTACTGCCTTCATCTAAAAATAGGTTAATATCTATAAGACCAGTGTTGGTAAGTGACAGTAGCAACCCATGACATAATGTAAACCTTATCTCCATGGAAACAATTTAGAAAAGGTAGAAACAAAGCAAAAACATGTATAGCAAGATGTTTATTTATAATTCCACTGACATCATTTCATTCACAATCCATTCATCAGGAGTCTAATGAAATAGACACATCCTCTCTTTTGAAACTGGGCAGAGGTGAACACTCTAAGTTCAAAACAGACAAATAGCAAACGCAGGCAGATCACCCAGGTTTAAGCTCACAACTGCATCTCTTACCCAAATCCAGTGTCACCTCAGGCCCCCTTCAGACATCCGAATCCATCACTGATGCAAAGATCTCAAGGTTTGACCTTCACATGTCACCACCTCTACCACATCTACCATTTTGCCTGACTTTTTATTATTATTATTCAGCTTTATTTTATTTTTTAATATAAATTTATTTATTTTAATTGGAGGTTAATTACTTTGCAATATTGTATTGGTTTTGCCATACATCAACATG
Source organism: Ovis aries (assembly GCF_016772045.2). NCBI lineage: Eukaryota > Metazoa > Chordata > Mammalia > Artiodactyla > Bovidae > Ovis > Ovis aries. Next base: position 2,665,298 of record NC_056062.1, read on the forward strand.
AATCTGACTTTTAAAAATTTCTATCATTTTATTGATCAATCATTGACATGAAAAACTGAATCATTTCTATTAGATCTTTTCATTCCTATGGGAAAAAAATTCATCAAGATGAGTAGAAAACATCAAAATTCCAAATAATTTTACATTTGTGTGACTCCTAGAAATGCCCAGTCTATTTTTAAGTCTTCCTTAATCCATTGAGTCAGTCGTGCTGAGAGTCAGCATGTTAATGCTGTCAGTGCCTGGTCAGGCCTAAAAGAAGCAAACTCTGTGACTCGAGGCTAAGAGGGAAGTTTTAATGCATGAAAGGCTGTCAAGTAGCTCGTGATTCCTTCCAGTGTACGGCTGCTCATTATAAGAGAATCCGTCCCTCTTAAAAATCCACCCACAACTTACTGTCAGATACTCTGCCTTCAATTAAAGGTTATTTTCCCTGATGATGTTTCCAAACGGGTGCTGCTCTTTTTCAAAAGTGCAGACTTATCAACAAGAACGAGGAAATAGACTTGATCATCACATTCTTTGACAGGTTGCACCACTCAGCCCTTAATTTTTTTCTTTGAGACACCACAACCTTTTGACATCAGTGCTGTCTGTTTGTGTTTACGACATCTATCACCATGTACCTGTTAGGGTAAAGACACGGCCCTGCAGGGGGAGCATCACCAGTCAGATCCCTGGTAGGTTATGTCAGCGTGAGGAATGTTTGCGGAGTCCTGGAGAGCAGTGGAAACTGGGAGACTCTAGGATGCTTTATCAAGGTCAGAATCTGTGCAAAGCTCCAGTGCCGTGTGTTTTCCTGAACATTTTTTATATTCAACCTAAGCCAGAATTTTATCTTTAAGGCTAGAGCATTTCACAAACCAAGTGACTCAATGAAGGGTATTTTTCACTGTTTTGCTCTCAAATCTGATGCATCCACAATGATTCAGTATTTAATTCTGAGCTCACTTGGTATGTTTAGGAGAGGATCACAGTCTTACAAAGAAAATGATATAAAGAATGGAAAGATGCAAGGATTGGCTTGTGACTGCCAAGAGCTTATTTTCAGAGAGGGCAACTATTGGGTTCTCTGTTGACTTTGTTTCAAACTTTTGAGCACAGCCACAAGGTCTTTTCATGATTTGTCTCTTATCTCCCATTGTTGCTTAGTTAAAACATACCCAGGAACTTCCCTTGTAGTCCATGGCTAAGAAGCCACCTGCCAAAGCAGGGGATGTGGGCTTGATTCCTGATCTGGGAAGATTCCACATGCCGTGTGGCAACTAAACCCATGCACCGCAACTACTCAGCCTGCTCCCTAGAGCCTGTTCTCTGGTGCAAGAGTCATTGTTCAGTTGCTCAGTTGTGTCCGACTCTTTGTGACCCCATGGGCTGCAGCATGCCAGGCCTCCCTGTCCTTCACCATCTCCCAGAGCTTGCTCAAACTCATGTCCATTGAGTCGGTGATGCCACCCAATCATCTCATCCTCTGTCATCCCCTTCTCCTCCTGCCTTATATCTTTCCCAGCATCAGAGGAGCCACCACAATAAGAAGCCATGCTCCTCAACTCAGCACAATTAGTCCCCACTCAGCACAATTAGAAAAAGACATTGCACAACAACAAAGACCCAGCACAGCCAATGAATAAATAACATGCTCTGCATCTCATCATCTAGCCAGTCATTTTCAGTCTGCAGTCACCTTCAAGTGCCACGCTCCGAGTGTGAGTGAGTAAGGAGGCATGCCTGGGGGAGCCCCATGAACTGTGGTGGAACATCCATAACCACATCAAAGCTGGGCTTTGGGAACTATCTCCAAACAACACTACACACGTAGAGTCACATAAATACACCATCAGTATGCTCATGATTCAAGTCGGTCATGCAATTTTAAACCTGCCCCACTGCTGGCCCGTTGTGCCTGGGTGGCTTTAAAAAATCAGTCCTGTGATCTCTTGTGAAGAGCACCTTCTGTGTAAGTTATTGGTCTTCATTTGTTAAATGTCAACACTCAAAAGAGATCAGAATTTTCACAGATTTGTTTTGGTATTTCTTCAGTTTTCAATGATCCAGGACCTTCGATAGCTGGACTCGGCCACAAGCTCTCCACTCTCCTTTCATTACACCCCTAACCCTAACCCTGGTATGGTTCTCAACATTCCCTTCTTCCTTCGCTGTTCTTAAAATGCAGGTTCTCTGACCTCCGGCCCTGAGGCAGAAATAACAACCCCCTCTTCCCCCTCATTAAGGTGCTGTTACACACAGCCTGTATTCCATGTTTCATATGCTCATGTCTGTCCCTCCATTCACTGAGGGGACCCAGAGGCAGTGTAATGTGACCTTTGTTAAGCTCAACAGTGTTTAATCCTGCTCCTCAGACCTGCTGGTGCCCAGGGCTTGCCGAGCAAGGTGGTTGGTTGCTGTCATTCAGAGTGTTTATGCACTTCTCGCCCCTTTTAAGGTGTGTGCTAACCAAGAGCCAGGTTCATTTATGCCCACCAGTTTTGCAGTTCTGGTAAGTATGCAATTTCATTAAATACTGAGCAAATAGAAAATGAGTGCCACAGAAGTGAAAATTTTATTCTTGTGAAATATATCCTGAAAGTTTTGGGAAAAACAGATGAAGGCGAATCTCACACACACACAGATCTGTCAAATAAATAATGAGAAATACCACTGTTCACAGCTGAGGGGATTCAAACATCTGGAGGGATGCTGTACTCAGACTGACTGCAAGTATCTCGGAGTCTTTGTTCCATCTTAAAGAAATCACGGTTGGAAAGGATAATGCATGAAGATCTGATTGTTTTCCAGAACAGGATGGATATCCAAACAATATTTCCCGACTGGGAAAAAGAAGTCTTGGCTTTACATTGAAAGATTGGCAACTTAATGCAAGTTAGTACGAAATGTTTAAGAAATATACACTAAAGTTTTCTGTTCTTTAACCTGTTTTTAACCATGGACTAATAGATTCTTGATAAAAAGTCTTCCACTGAAGTTTTCCCTGCCATTATGAGTTTGGATAAAATCTGAGGCAGGGTTAAAACTAAGGAGGTGGTCCCTCCCTGACAGTAAACCTAAAACATGATTTGAGGTGTTACCTGTGGCCCTGAGTCACTCGTGGAGCACGTTGAACAAACCAGGGCTGAGAGGTGGACACAGAAGGCCTGTTGATTTGGGTCCTTGAGAGTTTATCCCAAGACTGGGCCCCACCCTCCATCCAGGACAGCATCTTTTCTTCTGATTAAGTTCACTCAAGGCAGGTTTGGGTGTTTTTTTTCTTCCCACATGTAAACAAAGAGTTTGATACACTATCACTTTATATATTACCATTACTGTAGTAGTTGCTAGCTGACTCAACACATACTACTGGATTTCCCCTCTGAGCCAGGCCATGAGGGTGTGAACAAAGGCCAGGCTCTCGTGGAACTCATAGACTAGTGCCTGGACAGCTGGCATGCACTGTAACTGTACCTTTTTATCTAACCCATGCTAATGTTTACATCGTAACACAGTTGTGTTCATTACGTGTTAACAACTGGTAGAATCAACATGGACACCACGGAAAATTAGAACATTTTCAAGGGAACAGCCGCACCTCTAGAGTTGACTACCAGACAGAATCACTACAGGCTCTACATCAGATTTCAGGGCTACTGTCAAATTCAGAGTCTGGTATGGGAGGAACTTCAGAGACTTAATAAGTGTGGTGGCTCCATACATCAGCCTGATATAAATACAGAGGCCTCGTTTGGCTTGCTAGACCACCATCGTTGGCTCAATGGACATGAGTTTGAGCAAACTCCGGGAGACAGTGAAGGACAGGGAAGCCTGGAGTGCCGCACTCCTTGGGGTCACAAAAAGTCAGACACCACTTAGCCTGAACAACAGGCCACGCAGAGGAGCAGACCCCGGCCAGGTGAAGGCACCAGTGGATTCCCATCAGCTGGAGCTGTGTCACATCGTGCGTCACCACTAGAGAGTAGTAAGGTTTGGTTCCCGGGAGATGAGCCAGGAATGGCCCCATCCTAGGCATCCCCTAGGGGAGGAGTGTGCACGTCAAGGTCACATGCCAGATGTTTCTGTTGCTGGGGATGCAAGGCTGACAGTCACCTGAGCTGGTGTAAAACCAGGATTAATACCAATGTCCTGAGTCTTTTCAGAGAGTTTCATCTTTTAATCAACTAATAAAAAAAGATATGTCAGACTCTTGATCTTTGAACATCAATAAAAGGAGAAAATTGAATTCCTAGTTATGAATGGCCCAAGGGCGATACACCCATATCAAACCTAGCTCAGTCTGTGGTATCAGCAGACCCTGTTCTGTCTCTGTTCCTCAAAGAGTAATCACTCTGGTCTGGAGGGAATTTTATTTTTCTTCTTCCTAACTTAATTTCTGCTGTTGCTAAGGAGGTTAGTTGTTGTTCAGTCACTCAGTTGTGTCCAACACTTTGCAACCCTATGAACTACAGCACACCAGGCTTTCCTATCCTTCACTATCTCCCACAGTTTGCTCAAACTCATGTCCATTGAGTCAGTGATGCCATCCAACCATCCCATCCTCTGTTGCCCACTTCTCCTGCCTTCAATCTTTCCCAGCATCAGGGTCCTTTCCAATGAGTCAGCTCTTTGCATCAAAGAGGTGGCCAAAGTATTGGAGCTTCAGCTTCAACATTAGTCCTTCCAATGAATATTCAGAGTTGATTCCCTTTTGTATTAACTGGTTTGATCTCCTTGTAGTCCAAGGGACTCTCAAGAATCTTCTCCAGCACCACAATTTGAAAACATCAATTCTTCAGTTCTTAACCTTCTTTAAGGTCCAACTCTCACATTTGTACATGACTACTGGAAAAACCATAGCTTTGACCAGATGGACCTTTGTTGGCAAAGTAATGTCTCTGCTTTTTAATACACTGTCTAAGTATGTTATAGCTTTCCTTCCAAGGAGTGAATGCCTTTTAATTTCATGGCTGCAGTCACTGTCTGCAGTGATTTTGGAGCCCACGAAAATAAAATCTGTCACTGTTTCCACTGTTTCCCCACCTATTGCCATGAAGTGATGGGACCGGTTGCCATGATCTTAGTTTTTTGAATGTTGAGTTTAGTATCTTAGCTAAACCTGTGCTTTATAACATGATACTAGAACATGTCTTATTCAAAAACCTCAGATGAAACAAACATCACCAACTTGGGTCTGCTCCTGTAAACTTCAATTTTCAAAAGCTTTCAGAGTCAATTACCTCCAACAACAAAGCCTCCACCAGCCTCCTGATAATGCTCGGAGAGTCGGATCATCAGTCGTGGGCCTGTTTATGCTTCACAGCAAAATCTAATTTCTTGTAGTTACCACTGAGAGTTAGGCTGCTGTAATCAATTGAATTCCAAAAGAAAATGAGCATCTCAGAAGTAAACATGGACTTATTAAAACAAACTTCCAATCAAAATTCCAGCAGCAAAGGGACTCCCTAATTCAGTTCATGCAAGACATGCTAGTCAGCAGTTTTAAAGATATGTTTTCCAGGATATAGTGAGATCTCTCGATTAGAGGAAAAAATGGAATAGAATACAAATCATACAATATTAATAACTTGCTCTACTTTACAGCTTAGTAACAAAGTTATTTATCCTGCCAGAGGCACTTTGTGGCATTAGCAGTGGAAGGAGAGCGGGAGACAGGCGGCCAGGTGTGTGCTGTTTACAAATGGCTGGCCTGTGGCCACCCCTGCAAGGCTCAGAAGAGGCCGTGGCCCAGGCAGAGACCTGGGCTGACACCTGACCCAGCACACAGGAGAAGAGGCAATCATACACCAATCTCTGCCATAGCTTCTGGAAAAAAAATCCATGGCAAAAATTATACTTTAGATTAATTAATCTGGACATAGATCATCTAGTTGCTACACTACAAATTTCTCTCTCTCCCAGATCAAATATATTCTTTCAAGATTAGTTTATTTTTTTATTGAATTATGGTTAATTCTCCATGTTCTATTAGCTTCAAGCATACAGCAAAGTGATTTAGTTTATATATATATATATATATATATATATATGCCCAATCAGGGCTTCTGTAGTGGCCCACTGGTAAAGAAGACTCTAGTTTGATCCCTGCATCGGGAAGATCCCTAGAGATGGAAATGGCAACCCTCTCTATTATTCTTGCCTGGAAAATCCCATGGACAGAGGAGCCTGGCAACCTACAGTCCATGGGGTCACAAAAGAGTTGGATACAACTTAGCAACTAAACAACAACGAATATATATATATATATATATATATATATAAAAATCAGGTTTTTTTCCATTATAGAGTATTACAAGATAATGCGTATAGTTCCCTGTGATGTACAGTTGGACCTTGTTGCCTATCTATTTTAACTGTATTTTATATACAGTTGTGTTAAATATATTCTTCAAGAGTTACATTACACATTACATCGAATAGAAATTATGCTCTCAACCCTGCTACCACCATATGCATACACTTTTTCTTTCATTATGCACTGTTTTATATTATATATTTATTTTGTTAAATATATTCTTCAAGAGTATTATATATGTTTATATATTCTATTATGTTTCCCACACCCGGTTCTAAGTTCTAAGATCAACACTGATGGGGTGTTTGTAAACAAAGAAATCCAGTGCACAGAGTCATCTGATCTCAATGGCCATAACCCAGTCCTTTTCCATGACCAGATCTAGGATGTGCAACCTGAAGGAAGTGGTGGCATAAATAATTCAAAATAGCAGATAATTGAGTCATTCACATTTTACTCTGAAACATACTGAGGCTGGCCACAACTTTACACCACCACCCACTGCAGACCACCCAGCAGACGAGGGGCGTGTGCTGCAATGAGAGAAAGGGTGAGCCAGCTTGGGAAACCCTTATCATACTTTGTCTACCTGACTTTCATCCCCTGCTTCCTTTACAGCATCCTAACACCCTCCTGGAAAATCACCCTCGGTCATCACCTGCAATCCTGTGGGGAGCGCGAATCCAGGAATCACCGGGAGCTCCTTCAACTAACTTCCTGGCAAAACTTCCTGGCATGGCTGAGGGCTGGTACATCAAGAACACTTGGCCAATCAGATCCTCTTTGTGAGAACTTTGAATTTCAGGCCATGCCATGCAAAGGCAGAAAAGAAAAAGAACATTCCAAAGATGGCACATACAAGGAGTGTCCTTCAGAGCTGCCTTCTGAGACCCTCTAGAGATTCGTAGGTCCCGTAAGTTCCAAATAGCACTGTTGTGATCTACCTGTGAAGTGAAGTAAAAGTGTTAGTAGCTCAGTCATGTCTGACTCTTTGCTACCCAAAGAGTGCTGGGAGCCAGCATGGGGAATCCCACCCGTGGCAAAGGTCATGAGAAAGGGGGCCTGACAAAACGCAAAGGCGGGATCAGGCCTCAGGGCCCCCCACCTTGGATTTTCTCGAGCATCTACCCCCAGAACCAAAATCTGTCTGTTTTACTATATTATGCCTTTCACCAACTCCTCTGACATTAACAGGGGGCTATCCCCCACCACCCTTTTCTGGAAAAAGTTAACTTAGAGCTCCAGCTAACTGTCTCCTGCATATAAAAGGAGTGTCTCAGCTCAAACCCCTCTGGTAGCTTTCTACCTTGCCTGACAGGTCTGTCCAGACCTTTTACAACTGTGCATGTGATTGCTCACAGCCTCCTGAAGGCAAGAGGCACAGGAAGCTTAAAACATTCTAGGAATGTAGGGGCTTCTGAGGAGTCAAAATCATTAGAATAGGACTGATTAAGGGTTTCATTGTTGAGCCAATACTTGCTGCTAAGTTTTCATATCTTTTTTGTTGTTGTTGTTGATATAGTTGGTATATAGAAAAAACAAGTAGCAACATAGATCTTTGAGCTAAGTACCTTCTTTGTTATAACCCACTGCAGCTTTGTTCTACAGGGATGTAACTTTATTTAGTGCTTTAAGGGTGATGCAGATTAAAGAAAAACACTTCAGGGAAATGAGATTAACATTCATTAAGGAAGAGAGCCATAAAGTGTTAACAGGCCTCTTGGCCAGAAGGTAATGTAAATCACCTGAGACCTTTTGTGTATGGAAAGATATGCAGAAGGAAAGCCTGGTATTGATAAGGGTCAGGACTGCTGCCCCTGCATGACTCTATCTTTCATTATGTGAAACTTAGGGTATATAAGCACCTTTTGAAATAAAGTTATGGGGTTTTTGCACAAGCTTGGCCTCCCCCGTGTTGACTCTCTCTCTCTTTCTCCCTCTTCCTCCCTCTCTTTTTCAGGCTGATCCCTTGGAACGCAGAGGCTCTCCATGTTTACTTATTTGCCTGGGCTTCTAAGACCCACTCAAGAGGGAGCCCAAGGAGGGGCACCCTCTGCTATTCAAGCAGGTGCCTGTGTCCTAACGTAAACGGTGCAAATTTCTTGTCTTGAGACTTTATTAGCTTTCCATGTAAACCAAGGAATATCAGCCTCTTTTCTCCTCTACTTTTTCACTACATTATTCTTCTCTAATCTCTCTTTAAATTTCTAATTAATCTCTCTTTAATTGCTGACTCCATCCCCGCTTTGAATTACCCTGGATCCACTGGGGCTGGACCCAGGTAAAGGAGTGTAGCCTGTCAGGCGCCTCTGGACATGGGATTCTCTAGCCAAGAGACACTGGAGTGGGTAGCCATTCTCTTCTCCAGGGATCTTTCTGACCCAAGGGTAGAACCTGGGTCTCCCATATTGTGGACAGATTCTTTACCATCTGAGCCACCAGGGAAGTTTCTAAATAATTCATTTAAAATAGAGCTTAATAATCTGTTGCTTACAGCCAACACACTATAACAACTATGTCAGGCCAATGCTTCCTGGAGGAACACAGAAGTGGAAAACCAAGACACAGAAACAGTATACCCTAAGGGGAGAGTCTAAGAGGATGCCAGGACTCGGAGCCTGGAGAAGGCTCCGAAGTGAGGGGAAGGTGGCTGTGATGCAAAACTGGAGACAAGGAGAGGCAGAGGAAGATGACTCACCAAATGAATAAAAGGACAGGAGCAGGTGTGCCAGGAAGGTCCCTGACTCAAACCTCTGAGATGGCCTGGCTCCCAGGGGTGTCCAGTTCCCAAGAGCAGTTATTCCCAAGAGTGCCCATTGTCTATTCCCCTGGAATATCACTGCTTTAACAGGCCCCTCTGTGCTGTTCCAGAGCTTTTGGAAGGGCAGCACAGTGGTTAAGGTGTGAACTCTCAGGTCCGCCTTCCTACGTGAAAAGCCCAGTTCCACCACTTACCCCTACTTTTTTCTAACTATAAGTCAAGTGCAAATTACCTCAGATGGTTTTGATGAGGTTTCAATAGGATCATCCAAACATAGTACTCAGCCCAGTGCTATTCAGACATGTCAGTCACAAGTCTTGGGTACCACGTCAGACCCTCCCAACACCCACCTCCCAACAGCCCACATTGCAGGGTGAGCAGTGCCCACTCCCCAACTCGCCATCCCAGGTGCTGCACCAAACTTCCCAACCAGTCACTGCAGGGGCCTCCTGACAACCTGCAAGTGAGAGGGAGTCGAAGCCCCTGGGACAAATTCTTATCAGGGGGATAGCATGAGCAGGAGCCAGGCAGGCAAACCCCTCCTTCCTGCATCCTGGACCCTCAAAGGTCCAACTTATCCTTCGGACCTGTCAGTGGGTGGGGGAGGTTCCTAGAAGACCTGTTGTGTCTGTCAGGCTCCCACCAAGCAGAAGCCATGGTGCAGTGTATCACGGCTCATCATACATCATTTTCTGCAGAGCTTCCTTCTTCCCAAGACTCTGACACCCCTGGACTTGCTCCTCCCAAGTCAACTTCCAGTGTTAAAAAATTCCTGCTTGCTTCAGTATCTAAGCCACCAGGGAAACCCAAGAATACTGGAGTCAGTAGCTTATCCCTTCTCCAGTGGGTCTTCCTGACCCAGGAATCAAACCAGGTTCTCCTGCATTGCAGGCAGATTCTTTACCAGGCAAGCTAATCTACCTGCAATGCAGGAGAACCTGGTTTGATTCCTGGGTTGGGAAGATCCCCTGGAGAAGGGAACAGCTACCCACTCCAGTATTCTGGCCTGGAGAATTCCAAGGACAGAGGAGCCTGGCAGGCTACAGTCCATAGCATCACAGAGTCGGACACGACTGATCTATTTTCACTTTCAATCTCTGTAGCTAACTCAATTTAAGGTAACCACTATCTATTGTTACTTGAACTAGCTTGATTGGATCTCCACTACTTGAAACCACAGGAGCCAGAATCAAACAATGAGGCAGAGTACATGCTGTAATTTCAAATTAGATACCAAGAAATAGGTGAATTACTCTGGCTCAGAGCTCAGACTTAAAGATTTATTTTGAAGTTTGAAGATAATTTTGAAGAATAAAAGTAAATAATTTTTAAGTCAGTTTACTAATACATAATGTACAGTAAGATTCTTTATATAATGCAATGATTTTTCAAATGTATGTTTACATATTGGGTTTCCCAAGTGGTTCAGTGGTTAAAAAAAAAAAATCCGCCTGCCATACAGGAAATGCAAGTTCGATCCCTGAGTCAGGAAGATCCCCTGGAGAAGAAAATGGCAACCCAGTCCAATATTCTTGTCTGGGAAATCTCATGGACAGAGGGGCCTGGTGGGATACAGTCCATGAGGTGGCAAAAGAAACAGACACAACTTAGCAACTAAAACAACATTTCACATCCAGGTGAGAATCTTTGAGAAACATACTTTTAATAAGGAAAACATTTATTTGTTCTTCACTCCCCATCTCCAGCCCTTGAGGAAAATTTCTTAGGCCATTTACTTGTTTTTCCCCAAAAAACTGCTGCTTAGAGTCTTATTCTATTGAAAAGAAACATTTGAAAGATGCTAGTTTCATGGAAGATGTTATAAAGTGTGTTTAATAATGCTCTAATATTATAATGGTTTATGGGATAGGTCATAAGGTTATATGTCACAGGTCTGTTTTAAAAGACAGAAATACATGTTAAGGCCAAAAGGAAATAAAGATGCTGACAATGGTGGTTTGTGGTTGGTAAGTGAAGAGTAATCTTAGAGTGGAGAAAGGTGTGGACCCTGGATCCAGTCAAAACAGGCTCAAACCCTAGCTCACTGCTTCCTAATCGCAGGTCCTGAGCCAAGTTACCTTCCAGCCATTGGGTTTAATCTTCCTGTGTGATATAATAGCTATAGGAATAATTTAGGAGAGATACAGTTTCAGTGTAAAGGTACACAGAGGTTTAGGGTGGGATAAGTATACTGGAGTGGGTTGCCATGCCAGTATTTTTGCCTGGAGAATCCCACGGACAGAGGAGCCTGGCTGACTACAGTCCATGGGTCGCAAAAATTTGGACACAGCTGAGCGACGAACACAGGGATAGGATTAGAAGCATAATAGAACCCACCTCAGAGGACCGCTGTGAAGAACACATGAGGCTTTTCTCATCTCAGGAAACCTTAATGTTCTTCACCTAGCTGCTCACCCTGAGTTTCACTGGCAACACCTTTCCCTCACCCCACATCCCACATCACAGTTCCCACGAGCGTGTCCTCCACCACGTACCCTGCATGCCTCTCTCCTCCGCTTCCAGCACTAGGCCTCTTTAAATGCTGCCTCCTCAGGCTTGCCACCTCTCATCATGAGACCCCACACCATCACTCTTTATTCCTTGGGTGCTAAGTTGCCTCAGTCGTGTCCAACTCTTTGGGATCCTGTGGACTGTAGTCCACCAGGCTCCTCTGTCCATGGGATTCTCCAGGCAACAACCCTGGACTGGGTTGCCATTTCTCCTCCAGGGATCTTCCAGACACAGGGATCAAACCCATGGCCCCTGTGTCTTCTGTATTGACATGTGGGTTCTTTACCACTAATAACACCTCATTCTGAAGGAGATCAGCCCTGGGATTTCTTTGGAAGGAATGATGCTAAAGCTGAAACTCTAGTACTTTGGTCACCTTATGCGAAGAGCTGACTCATTAGAAAAGACTCTGATGCTGGGAGGGATTGGGGGCAGGAGGAGAAGGGGACGACAGAGGATGAGATGGCTGGATGGCATCACCAATTCGATGGACGTGAGTCTGAGTGAACTCCGGGAGTTGGTGATGGACAGGGAGGCCTGGCATGCTGTGATTCAAGGGGTTGCAATGAGTTGGACATGACTGAGCGACTGAACTGAATGGAATGATATATAATTTCGTGAGCTGACTGAACTGTCTACAACCCTCTGTTTCTTTGTAGCCTATTTACTTCATCGGAATACAAGACCCACGGGAGCAGAGACGTTGTCCACTTGTTTACCACGCTCCTCCCTGTGCTGAATCAAAGAATGAGGGAGTGAGGGAGTGACCATGTGCAGTGCTTAGCACGGTATCTTTCTCCCTCAGCATTTCCTGGACTCTTCTTCAGAGATCTTGAATCACTTTTATAATCGGAACAAAGGAAGCTACTTTTTCTCTGATGAAACCATGTTGCACCTTTAAAAATATTCATCTGTCCTAAAACTAAGTCTTTGGAAAATTCCTTTCTCTACTGTTCTCTCATGCAATGTTTGGATTTCAAAATGAGACCTAGTTTCTACAATACAGTAATAGGAGCAGGACATGGTTAAGTGTGCCCAGAGTCTAAGCAGAGTGCACAGAATGTCAGCTGGCTGGGGTGGACAGCATCAGGGCGGGGGGCCAGAGGGGCACAGTCACAGAGACCAGATGTCCACAGACAAGGAGCTGGCTTCCAGACTGAGAGCTATGGACAAGGGAAAGAGCCTTATGCTGACGACGCAGATATAGGATTTTGTAAATGAGGGCAGCGCTCTTCAAGCTCAATGTAGCAGGAAGGCACCTGAGTCAGCACGGTGGGCTGCAGGCCAGTTCTGGGCAGGCAAGTCTTCCCCCACGTGAGGCAAGCAAGTCAGCTCCTCCAAAAGCAACAGGGAGTGACCTAGCCCTTCTTCAGAAGGTAGTCTGGCCTTGTCTGGGCTGCAATGTCCCATGTTGAAATTGTTCCTATCAATTCTTCAAGTGACACTCAACTAAGGATATTAGGCGATGCTATGGCAGGTGAGTCCAGACTTTCTCAGGGTCATTACTCAGATCCTCGTTGGCTCACTGGGGGAGCCCTGGACAGGCTTCTGGTTTCCCTTCATTAGTGCTGCCTTTGCCAGCCACCAGGGCCCCTTGACTTGGATTTAGGGTCAGGACTGGGAGAAAAGACTAAACTGGAGATTTCCATGAGGCCCAACTTCAGCACTCATGGTCAAGGAACCCGTGCCTCTTGGCTAGGACTCCACCAGAGAATGAGGCCAGTGGGGGCCTGCAGCCACGCTCTCAGTCACTGATATAACTCCCCACCCAGGCCTGAGTGATCTATAAAAGCCCACAGGAGCCCCAGAAGCAAAGAGAGAGCTGGTTGTCTGCCAGGGAACACTAAGCTTCACTGCCCGGCACCATGCACACCATCTACTGCCAGCCCTCAGTGGAGTGAGTGCTGGTCCCAGCTGCGCAAACCCCAGCAGGACCCAAATCCTGCCAAAGCAATTAACTTACATCAAAGAAGCAGACTCAAAATGAAAACAAAGGGATTTAAAAAGTTCAACTGTGAGTTAAAAAGTGCACAGCTGCTGGTACAAGTGGGTAAGCTGCTTTGAAATTGGTGTTGGGTTCATAATGGGACTTGATTACTTCCACGTGGTACTTAACAGGCTCATGAAATTCGACTAATAGGAAAGAAATGCATTTTAAATGTTGCTTGACAGAAAAAATAATACTTTACTAAGAAATGCAAAAAGAAATTTTTTGGCAACTTAAGTGTATTATCTCAGAATATTGATTTAAAACTGTTCTAATAATATACAAGAGCTTAAATGACCATTTGCTATTAATATGTATCCAGTTGATTATGTTGGAGCCTTTTCTTGTTTGTAAGAAACTATTTTAGACTTTTAAATAAATTTCGATTATGTTTGAAACTTGCATGTATGGATGTGTGTGCAGTCAGTAGTGTCTGACTCTTTTGCGACCCTATGGACCATAGCCCGCCAGGCTCCTCTATCCATGGAATTTTCCCAGCTAGAATACTGGAGTAGGTTGCCATTTCCTTCTCCAGGGAAGGAAACTCTTGACCTGAAACAAATAGGCTGCCAGGTATTTCTCCAGTGAACATGGGTTTAATCGGGATCAGCAGAGAATTGCAATTCAAGGTCTGAAACTATGATGAGCAGCATGAAGGCCCCTCCTCTAATTCCCAGTAAGGGAAGATGAAACCTTTAATAGAGAGGAAAGGAAGGCATGAGAGCTTAAGCAAATGCGTCCCCTCTAGGAAAGAGAAGTCTTTCTCCTACCTGTTGTGCTATGTGATCATCACAGGGTGTGAGAGCTCCCTCTGCTGGTCTCCACACTCTATTTAATTGAGGTTCCTCTTTATTAACTAGTTACAAAACCTTCCAGCAAAATATTTAAGAGATTACCAAGACTCCTCCAGCTAGACATCGTCTACTGTCTGGATTAATCTCTAACATCTGGACCCTTCTGTCTTTGAATTGTGGCTGAGCCATTCTGTTCTGTCTGGAGTCGGTGACATAAACATGAACAATTACTTAACAGCATGGTTTTGTTGCTAACATCTTAGACCCTTGGTTCAGATCCTGATCACCCTTGTGACAATGAGCAAATTACTTAACCTTTCTATGACTTTTCCTCCTCTGTGAAATACAATACTACCTAAAGTTGGGAACCCAAACAAAAAAAGACCCCATCAACAGGGTCATCCAACTTAAAATAGGTATCTAAGACTTGCATTTATAACATCCGCATGCCCTAGGCCACCTTTCCAGACCACTATCTCCTAGTGATTTGTACCACTTCCCCTCCTTCCAATCAGCTCTGCTCTGACCAACAGCGGGCACAAAACACTCTGTAAATGTGAAACAACACTTAGATGCTCATCTGGAGTCCTTAAGAAAAAACTCTTTGCAACAGACCACGCTGGGGCCCCAAGTCACACTGGAATTAGAGACAGGTCCAAGGTGGGCAACGTCAGTAGCCTACCCGGGAGGTGTTATCTTGATCAATGTGTGCCTCACCGCTTGGACCACACAGTTAAAGCCCTTAGAACCAGAGATGGCTCTACTTTCTCAGTGCTGCTGTATGCAACCCTGGAGGAGGAAATGGCAACCCACTTCAGTACTCTTGCCTGGAGAATCCCACAGACAGAGGAGCCTGGAGGGCTACAGTCCACGGGGTCACAAAGAGTTGAACACGACTGAAGCGACTTAGCATGCACGGCTTTGTTTATCATCTACAATATGATATCATTTAATTTTTGTCTTTATCTTTGCATTGCTGTGGGAGAAACAAAAATGTCAGCCAATTTGTGATGCTGACTCTCTTTGAGAATAGGTAATTCTACTCCCCAAGTTCCTTCCACTAATGATATGTTTCAGTTCTTTGTATGAAGGGCTGGCGGATACAAAATGATTTCATATTCAATTCTATTCCTATTCAATCCTTTTATCAGAACTACAGTCTTGATAAAACGTCAGTATCTAAAATGCAGCCAAGTTTAAATTCATTCTTTTGGTTTTACCTTTTTATTGAAGTATGAGAAACATAAGGAAAAATGCACACATAATAACTATATGGATTGCTATATTTTCACAAACTGCAAACAGCACCCAGATAAAGAAATAGAACATGGGCAACATTTTGCTCGTCCTTCCTGTCACCATCCCCTCCACAATGATAATAGCCACCCCAATTAAAAACCCCACTGACATGGTTTTACCTGTATTTGTCTCTATAGGATAGAGTCACAGAGGATATAATCTTTCATATCTGACTTATGTCATTTAATATTCTGCCTGTGCGAATCAGCTCTATTGCTATGTGTAGTTATAAATGGTTCCTGATCATTACTATATAGAAGCCCATTTTATAAACACACTACCACTTACTTATGACTTTTAGTGGCAGTTTGATGGGCAGTCTGAGGCTGTTATGAATAGTCTACATCCTTCGGTGCAAATGTGTGCACTTCTATTGGGCATCCACCTAAGAAGTCAAGTGCTGGGCCACAGGGTATACATGTGTTCTCTTTAACAGCTGTGGACAACTGGCTTTCCAAAGTGGTTACACCAACTTACATCCTGTTGTTAGTGAAGAGGCACTCCAGTTCCTCCACAACTCAACCAACACTTGGTACTTTCCATTTTTTAATTGCAGCCATTCTCATAAGGGGATTTAGCTCATCTCTGACTTACTCTCTAACCTAGCCTTTCCTGTGGCAGTGAGGTATAGCACACTGCTTGGCAACAGTACAGAATCACCCTGGAGGACAGTCTCAGCACAGTAATATGACCTCAGTTCAGTTCAGTTCATTTCAGTCGCTCAGTCGTGTCTGACTCTTTGCGACCCCATGAATCGCAGCATGCCAGGCCTCCCTGTCCATCACCAACTCCCTGAGTTCACTCAGACTCACGTCCATCAAGTCCATGATGCCATCTCATCCTCTGTCGTCCCCTTCTCCTCCTGCCCTCAATCCCTCCCAGCATCAGAGTCTTTTCCAATGAGTCAACTCTTCACATGAGGTGGCCAAAGTACTGGAGTTTCAGCTTTAGCATCATTCCTTCCAAAGAAATCCCAGGGCTGATCTCCTTCAGAATGGACTGGTTGGATCTCCTTGCAGGCCAAGGGACTCTCAAGAGTCTTCTCTAACACCACAGTTCAAAAGCATCAATTCTTCGGTGCTCAGCCTTCTTCACAGTCCAACTCTCACATCCATACACGACCACAGGAAAAACCATAGGCTTGACTAGACGGACCTTAGTCGACAAAGTAATGTCTCTGCTTTTGAATATGCTATCTAGGTTGGTTATAACTTTTCTTCCAAGGGGTAAGCGTCTTTCAATTTCATGGCTGCAATCACTATCTGCAGTGATTTTGGAGCCCCCCCAAAAATAAAGTCTGACACTCTTTCCACTCTTTCCCCATCCATTTCCCATGAAGTGATGGGTACAAATAACAAATCTCACCCCCAAAGTCTGGAAAATCTCTCAAGGAGGAGCTAAAGAAATACGACACACACTGCACAGCAGGAGGTCCTGCAGGACACTTGGGGCAGCCTCTCCCAACCCCATCATCAGGCCAGCCTCCCCTTCCTCAGCACTCCCCTTCTTCTGTCCTCGTCACTGGACTCTTCCTGCCTTTCTTCTAGCCTTTATGACTTTGGGGCTCTCTCCCTATCCTTCAGAGAAGGCAGTGGCATCCCACTCCAGTAGTCTTGCCTGGAAAATCCCATGGATGGAGGAGCCTGGTAGGCTGCAGTCCATGGTGTCGCTTAGAGTCAGGCATGACTGAATGACTTCACTTTCACTTTTCACTTTCATGCACTGGAGAAGGAAATGGTAGCCCACTCCAGTGTTCTTGCCTGGAGAATCCCAGGAACGAGGGAGCCTGGTGGGCTGCCTACTATGGGGTCGCAGAGTCGGACATGACTGAAGTGACTTAGCAGCAGCAGCAGCAGCCCCATCCTTCTTACCCTGGATAGCACCTCATGTTCAAGACGAAAAACCCAGTCTGACAAAAAACCTGGTTCCTCCTCCTTTACAGTGAGAGGAACAGCAGATCATGAACATTACCCCTGGGCACTACCCCATGATACCTGTGTGGTGGGAATTTGACATGACACCTGTCCCACGCTGGCAGTCAGGCCTGGCAACCCCTTTCCATGAGGGCTTCCATGCTTAGATGGGCAGAGAGCCAAAGCTGGTATCCAAAGGCCTTCTCACTCTTTTGCAAAGTCCTAGAACCTCAAAAATAGATTGTGCTGGGGGGTCCCTGAGGAGAATGAGAGGAACACTGCTTGTGAAAAGTGGCCGCTTAGAGAAGAGACTGCCTTCCTGGGTGGGGGAAGAGGACCTGACAGAGGGCTGTGAAGGGCAGCCCCTGGGTCTGGGCTCCCTGGCCATGTGGGAAGGAGGAAGGCAGGGAGGAGGAAGTGCCAGGAAAGCAAGTGCATAGGAGGAAGTGCTGGAGGGGAAGTGCGGGGGGAGGAACTGTGGGGAGGAGAAAGGGCCAAAGGAGGAAGTGTGGGGAAGAGGAAGTTCATAAGAGGAAGTGCTGGACAGGAAGTTCATAAGAGGAAGTGCTGGACAGGAAGTGCATAGGAGGAAGTGCTGGACAGGAAGTGCATAGGAGGAAGTGCTGGACAGGAAGTATGGGGAAGAGGAAGTTCATAAGAGGAAGTGCTGGACAGGAAGTGCATAGGAGGAAGTGCTGGACAGGAAGTTCATAAGAGGAAGTGCTGGACAGGAAGTGCATAGGAGGAAGTGCTGGTCAGGAAGTGCTGGACGGGAAATGCTGGAGAGGAAGCAGGGGGTAGAGGAAGGGCTAAAAGGAGAAGTGCTGGGGGGAGGAATTGTGGGGAGGAAGAAGGGCCAAAGGAGGAAGTGTGGGGAAGAGGAAGTGCATAGGAGGAAGTGCTGGACAGCAAGTGTGGGGTGGAGGAAGGGCTGAAGGAAGAAGTGCTGGGGGGAGCAATTGTGGGGAGGAAGAAGGGCCAGAGGAGGAAGTGTGGGGAAGAGGAAGTGCTGGAGAGGAAGCGTGAGAGAGGAAGTGTGGGAGAGGAAGTGCTGGAGAGGAAGCGTGAGAGAGGAAGTGTGAGAGAGGAAGTGTGGGAGAGGAAGTGCTGAAGGAGGAAATGCTGAGAGGAAGAGGAAAGGCCAAAATGAAGACATGCAGGAGAGGAAGTGCAAGAGAAAGAAATGCGGGAAGGAGGAAGCACCAGAGGAGGAAGTTCAGGAGGAGGATGTGCAGGAAGAAGTGTAGCGAGGAGGAAGTGCTGGAGAAAGAAGGCCTGCTAGTCCACAGGAGAAGCTTTTGTTCAAGCGGGAAGAGGCATGTCCCCCTCCACCAGATACAGGCCAAAAGCAACAGGCTTCCATGTTGATGGGACCTCTGCCCAGCCTGTGCTAATCAGGGCCCATGAGCATGCAGGCCTTCAATCCCTTGTGGTCCATCCAGCCCTCTGTGCAGATGGACATGGAGCACACCATGACCCAGTGACCCTGGAAGACATGATGAGACTCAGGACGATCTATGGTCACTGGTCACCAGGAGTCCTAGGTGCTGGCTGCCACCTCACTTGCGATGGAGCAGGGCCCAGAAAGCTCTCTTCAGAAGGACCCAAAGGGAATCTGGGGCCTCTGCAGTGTTCCTGGAAATCTGAAAATACTGGAGTCAGTCTTTTCTATTTGATTTAAATGCCATAAGAACTGAGATGTTTCCTGTATGCTTGAGTTTATTTCCACACCTGTCACACCTGAATTATATATAGTTCATTTTTAAAATAAATCTATTTTTGATTAATGAAACTGTAAAATTGAAACTGCAAAATAAAAGTGAGATTACTCCTAGGTGGGTCTAAACGAGTGGATTTTTATTTAACCCATGTGAACTTTAGAATAAAATATAAAGTTTGGATATAATCCTGTATAATTTTATATGACATTTTATGTAAGCTATAATGCTCCTCACATAAAACATGGGGAATTCAAGATTATAATGAGTAAATATCTGACATTTCCAAGTATTCATGTGAGCATTTAAGATTACTCGTCATTTTTTCTCTTTGTTACCCTGCTTTTTAGATGCAATTTTTTTCACAAGGTAAGCAGAAATACCTGAAATATTACTACTGTTGTATTAACACATACCCTGAACTATTGGCAACTGTCTGCAACTGAAATGTTTATTTTTGAACACACAGCAGTGCTCTGTTTTCATGACACTGAAAAGTGGTACTTGAATAATACACAGCCTGATTTTGAGAGAGCCAAATTAATCATGATTAAAATTGAAAATTAACTGTAAATGTTATTGTGAGATAATACAATCACAGTCAGAAACACCCAGAAAAAAAATTGTAATATTATTCTCATTTAACCTAGAGTAGGTATGGTTTTCTAATAGATTTTCCTTATGAATAAAAGCCTGGATAATAAAGCAAGTATTTATTAAAAACTTGCAATACCCTTTTATTGCAATAATAATAATTGTAAGAATCATAAAAATCTGACACCTCAACTATGCTGTAGATTTTTAGATGCCTTTCCTTTGAAGTGTTTGAAGTACTTGAAAATGGATTATCTTAACACATTCCATTTCCTAGGATGATAAAAAGGCAAATATGACTATCCCCAATGCATAAACAAACTGGAGCACAAAATTTAATAGATTTCTCAAGACCACGGTTGGCCATTAAATTATTCATATGCGTGTACACTTTAATGCTTCTATGCTTTTTTCTTTTATCATAGGATTTTTTTCCTTATTCTCTCTTCTTCATAATGCTTTCTAAAATCTAAGACCAAACTGAAATGTTACCCCTCCCATCAACCCCTCAGGTAGAAATATCTGACATGGCTGTATGTTATTCACCAATTCCAATTTCTTTAATAATTGACTCTCATCCCTTTTGATTTTGAATAGTTTTCTTAAATTATGCTTAAAAACAAACCCAAAGGGCTTCTCTGGTGGCTCAGCGGTAAAGAATCCACCTGCTGTGCAGGAGAGGCAGTTTCAGTCTCTGGGTCAGGAAGATCCTCTGGAGAAGGAATGGCAACCCGCTCCAGTATTCCTGCCTGGGGAATTCCACGGACGGAGGAGCCTGGCAGGCAATAGTCCATGGGGTTGCCAAAGAGTCAGACTCGACTTAGCCACTGAAAACACAGAATGAAACAAACCAAAAACAAATAGAAAATACACCAGAATTGTTAACCATGATTATGTGCGGGAGTTCACCATGCATAACTTTTCAACTTTGTATTTTCCAGATGTTCCCTAAAGTTCATAGAGTTTATGATTGGAAAAAGCAAAACAAAAACAAATCAAATGGGGGAAATGTTTTATGAGCTATCCCTTTAACTCAAAGCTGGGAAAAGGCACTGATCCAAGCCTAGAATATAGAAGAGACATCATAGGAGGGGACAGAGGCCTTTGGATAGAGGAGAGACTGAAAAATTCCACCCCTCTCTCAAGATTTTATCTCCTTCACGTGTTATATCTAGACGTGACTCTGCTCCCCAGGAAGCTGGAGAGACATCAGAGCAGCCACTGGAACGCGTGTCTTAGTTTCAAGAAAGCATAAGACAAAAGGCCAGATGGACAGGTGGCATTTGAGAACACTAGTCTCATCCTTAAATGAAATAGAGAGGAAGGAGTCACTTGGAACCTCCTTGGGAGAAGTAAGAATCTCCTTGAGAGAACCTCCTTGGGCTTCTCTTGTGGCTCAGCTGGTTCCGCCTGCAATGTGGGAGACCTGGGTTCGATCCCTGGGCAGGGAAGATCCCCTGGGTTCGATCCTTGGCTTGGGAGAAGGGAAAGGCTACCCACTCCAGTATTCTGGCCTGGAGAACTCCATGGACTGTATGTGGTCGCAAAGAGTCAGACACGACTGAGTGACTTTTCAGTTTTACTTTGGGAGAAGTAAGAGGTGATGATGAGTCAGTCCATCTCCGGAGGCTAGAGCCCAGCTGAAGTCTCCTTGTGGACTGAGCACAGCCTCAGGCCTCATCTGGGCACCTCTTTCTATCCACAGTCTCCACTGTGGGGCAGGAGCTGCAAAACTTCAGGCCTGTGAGCCTGATCCAGCCTGCCACCTGCTTTTGTAAAGAACTTTTTATTTGAATCCAGTCATGCCTACCTGTTTACGTATCTTCTTCAGGTGCTTTCACAACATGAGCCAAAGACTGTCTGGTGGAAAAGCTGGAAATATTTACCAGTCAGCCCTTTCTAGCAAAAGTTTGCCACCTCTGCTCTGAGGTGTGGACCTCACTGTGTGCTGGAAGCAGGGTGGTGAGCCTTTGGAAGTTCCAGCCCAGGAAAGGCAGAGAGCACAGACCCAAGGGCACAAGGCCGTGTCCCTTGCCTCTAACCCTGCTAGACTCATGGGGTGGTAAGGCGTCTGGGACTTGAGACTGACTGAACCATGGGTCCAGCTACAGCTTCCTGCCAGGGAACAAGGGAGAATACATTCCAGAGGACAGGCAACAGCCTTCATCACCCGCAGTGCTTGTGTGGTCCCCTTGTCTTAACTTTAATCTTTTAAAAGTAGCATCTATCCTCATGTGTGTCACATCAGAGGTAAATGATCACATCTTTATCCACCTGAGAAATGTTATTTTTGCTGCCTCCAAGCCAACTTTCTAGTAAAATTTTTCAGATATAATGTTGACAAGGTACAATCTGGTGTGAGGTTGAGGAGCTGCAAAGAAAGTCGTGCCAAAGCTGAGACAGA
The DNA here is from genome assembly GCF_016772045.2 of Ovis aries. NCBI lineage: Eukaryota > Metazoa > Chordata > Mammalia > Artiodactyla > Bovidae > Ovis > Ovis aries. The sequence goes on from NC_056062.1 coordinate 2,687,580, forward strand.
CTGAATTCATACCAGAACATGCAAAGGCTTGAGCAGGCTGATCAAGATGAACACAATTCTTCCCAAACAGCATCATGATGTTGGAGGGTGATGTCAGCAGTGTGCCAGTGAGTCCACAGGTGGGAAAAGCGTCATCCAAAATTCTGTTTTGTGAAAGCATTCCTTAAACACAAAAGGGTTTGAGACCCATTTTAAAAATACTGGTCATATGCAAAATATTCTGTAAGGCTCCAGACGAGCTCCATTTAGAAAGGAAAAATAAGTGTATATAAAAAGATCCAGCAAAGAGTCACAGGACCCATAGGGGACTTTAAGGTCCATTTGCTCTACCACCTTATGAGATTAGAAGTAGAATACGCATCTAAGTTCATCTTTGCCAAGATGGCTCCCCTAGCAAGTTCCACTACCTTCTTGGACTCAATTCTGAATGTCTGGGGCCATGTGCTCTCCTTGTCCTTCTCTTGGAGGCAGTAAAAAGTCCTGTGGGAGAACTGTCCAGCACCCTGGTGGAAAAGGTAATGGAGCAAGGAATGGGGGAGAGACGACTGGTCCTCACTCTGCTATTTCTCAACCATCAGAACCCACATGATTCCACAGATTCATTCAGTTGGTGTATTCTTCCTACTAGACACAAAGCCAGTGCTGTTGGAAAAATAAAGATGCTGGAGACAGAGCCTGAGCCTCTAGGAGTTTATGGGCAAACAGAGGAGCAGCTGCAGGGGGAAGGAACATGCTCTGGGAGGTGGAGTCACATCCCACATGTGCAATGGTGGAGGAGGGACCTCCAAGCTGGTGTGGAAGGCCAGGTCAGAGGGGAAGTGTCCAAGTGTAAAGGACAAAGGCAGGGAAGGAGATGAAAAGGAATGACTCGGGGTCAGATTCAGCTAGAATATGCCATCACAGGGGAGTAGTGCATGGTCAGTTAGGCAAGATAGCCAGGACCCAGACTAGAAAACAAATGAGTGTGGTGTTACGCAGGGAGCAAAGTAAAGGCCTCTGAGAAGTGAGGCAGAGGTGATCTGATCAAGGAAAGACTTCCGAAGGATTACTCACATGGTGGTTTGTAGACTGGAGTTGGGGTAAGTTTCAGTTGAGTTCAGTTCAGTTCAGTCTCTCAGTTGTGTCTGTCTCTTTGCAAACCTCTGGACTACAGCACGTCAGGCTTCCCTGTCCATCACCAACACTCAGAACTTCCACAAACTCATGTCCATTGAGTCAATGATGTCATCCAACCATCTCATCCTCTGTCGTCCCCTTCTCCTGTCTTCAACCTTTCCCAATAGCAGGGTCTTTTCCAATGAGTCAGTTCCCTGCATCAGGTGGCCAAAATACTGAAGCTTCAGTTTCAGCATCAATCCTTCCAATGAATATTCAGGACTGATTTCCTTTAGGATTGACTGGTTGGATCTCCTTGCAGTCCAAAGGACTCTCAAGCGTCTTCTCCAACACCACCGCTCAAAAGCATCAATTCTTTGGTGCTCAGCTTTCTTTATAGTCTAACTCTCACATTCATACATGACTACCGGAAAAGCCATAGCTTTGACTGGATGGACCTTTGTCAGAAAAGTAATGTCTCTGCTTTTTAATATGCTGTCAAGGTTGGTCATAGCTTTTATTCCAAGGAGCAAGCGTCTTTTAATTTCATGGCTGCAGTCACCATCTGCAGTGATTTTGGAGACCAAGAAAATAAAGTCTATCACTGTTTCCATTGTTTTCCCATCTACTTGCCATGAAGAGATGGGACAAGATGCCATGATTTTAGCTTTTTGAATGTTGAATTTTAAGCCAGTTTTTTCACTCTCCTGTTTAACTTTCATCAAGAGTTTCTTTTGTTCCGCTTCACTTTCTGCCATTAGGATTGTGTCATCTGCATATCTGAGCAATCTTCATTCCAGTTTGTGCTTGATTCCGCTTGTGTTTGATTCCACCTTGTGTTTCATCCAGTTCAGAATTTTGCATGATGTACTCTACATATAAGTTAAATAAACAGGGTGACAATTTACAGCCTTGACATATTCTTTTCCCAATTTGGAACCAGTCTCTAGTTGCTTGTCTGGTTCTAACTGTTGCTTCTTGACCTGCATAGAGATTTCTCAGGAGGCAGGTCGGGTGGTCTGGTATTTCCATCACTTAAAGAATTTTCCAAAGTTTGTTGAGATACACGCAGTCAAAGGCTTTAGCATAGTTAATGAAGTAGAAGAATATGTTTTCCTGGAACTCTCTTGCATTTTCTATGATCCAGTGGCTTTTGGCAATTTGATCCCCTAGTTCCTCTGCCTTTTCTAAATCCAGCTTGAACATCTGGAAGTTCTTGGCTCACATACTGTTGAAACCTGGTTTGGAGAATTTTGAGCATTACTTTTCTAGCGTGTGAGATGAGTGCAATTGTGTGGTGGTTTGAACATTCTTTGGCATTGCCTTTCTTTGGGATTGGAAGGAAAACTGACCTTTTCCAGGCCTGTGGCCACTGCTGAGTTTTTGAAATTTGCTGGCATATTGAGTGCAGCACTCTAACAGCATCATCTTCTAGAATTTGAAATAGCTCAACTGGAATTCCATCACCTCCTCTAACTTTGTTCATAGTGATGCTTCCTAAGACCCACTTGACTTTGCACTCCAAGATGTCTGGCTCTAGGTGAGCGATCAGACCATCATGGTTATCTGGGTTATGAAGATCTTTTTGTATAGTTCTCCTGTGTATTCTTGCCACCTTTTCTTCTGCTTCTGTTAGGTCCATACCATTTCTGTCCTTTATTGAGCCCATCTTTGCATGACATGTTCCCTTGGTATCTTGAATTTTCTTGAAGAGATCTCTAGTCTTTCCCATTCTATTCTTTTCCTCTATTTCTTTGCATTGATCACTGAGGAAGGCTTTCTTATCTCTCCTTGCTATTCTTTTGGAACTCTGCATTCAGATGGGTATATATTTCCTTTTCTCTTTTGCCTTTAGCTTCTCTTCTTTTCTCAGCTATTTGTAAGGCCTCCTCAGACAACCATTTTGCCTTTTTGCATCTCTTTCTCTTGGGGATGGTTTTAATCACTGCCTATTGTACAATGTTATGAACCTCCATCCACAGTTCTTCAGGCACTCTATCAGATCTAATCCCTTGAATCTATTTTTCACTTCCGCTGTACAATCATCAGGGATATGATTCAGGTTATACCTGAATGGTCTCATGGTTTTCCCTATTTTCTTCAATTTAAGTCTGAATTTGGCAATAAGGAGTTCATGATCTGAGCCACAGTCAGCTCTGGGTCTTGTTTTTGCTGACTGTGTAGAGCTTCTCCATCTTTGGCTGCAAAGAACATAATCAATCTGATTTCGGTGTTGACTATCTAGTGATGTCCACGTGTAGGGTTTTCTCTTGTCTTGTTGGAAGAGGGTGTTTTCTGTGACCAGTGTAGTCTCCTGGCAAAACTCTATTAGCCTTTGCCCTGCTTCATTTTGTACTCCAAGACCAAATTTGCCTGTTACTCCAGATATCTCTTGACTTCCTTCCTACTTTTGCATTCCAGGTCCTGTGATGGAAAGAGCATCTTTTTTTTTTTTTTTTTTTTGTGCTAGTTCTAGAAGGTCTTGTAGGTCTCACAGAACCGTTCAACTTCACCTTCTTTAGCATTACTGGTTGGGGCATAGACTTAGATTACTGTGATATTGAATGGTTTGCCTTGGAAACGAACAGAGATCATTCTGTCATTTTTGAGCTTGCATCCAAGTACTTCATTTAGATTCTTTTGTTGACTGCAAATGGGTTATTCCATTTCTTTTGAGGGATTCTTGCCCACAGTAGTAGATATAATGGTCATCTGAATTAAATTCACCCATTCCAGTCTGTTTCAGTTCACTGATTCCTAAAATGTTGATGTTCACTCTTGCCATCCCCTGTTTGACCATTTCTAACTTATTTTGATTCATGGACCTAACATTCCAAGTTCCTATACAATATTTCTCTATATAGCATTGGACTTTACTTCCATCACCAGTCACATCCACAACTGGGTGTTTTTCCTTTGGCTCTGTCCCTTCATTCTTTCTGGAGTTATTTCTCCACTCTCCTCCAGTAGCATATTGGGCACCTACTGACGGGCAGTTCATCTTTCAGTGTCATATCTTTTGCCTTTTCATACTGTTCATAGGATTCTCAAGGAAAGAATAGTGAAGTGGTTTGCCATTCCCTTCTCCAGTGGACCACATTTTGTCAGAACTCTCCAACATGACCCGTCCATCTTGTGTGGTCCTACACAGCATGGCTCATAGTTTCATTGAGTTACACAAGGCTGTGGTCCATGTGATCAGATTGATTAGTTTTCTGTAATTGTGGTTTTCATTCTGTCAGCCCTCTGACAGATAAGGATAAGAGGCTGATCAAAGCTTCTTGACAGACTGACTGTGGGGGAAACTGGGTCTTGTTTTGATGGACGGGGCTGTGATCAGCAAATCTTTAATCCAATTTTCTGTTGATGGGTGGGGCTGTGTTCCCTCCCTGTTGTTTGACCTGAGACCAAACTATGGTGAAGGTAATGAGGATAATGGGGACCTCTGTCAAAAGGTCCTGTGCACGCATCGCAGCACTCAGTACCCCCGATCCTGCAGCAGGCCACTGCAGACCCCCTCCTTCACAGAGACTCCTGGACAGTCACAGGCACGTCTGGTTCAGTCTCTTGAGGGGTCACTGCTCCTTTCTCCTGGGTCCTGGTGTACACACAAGGTTTTGTTTTTGCCCCTCAAGAATCTGTTTCCCTAGTCCTGTGAAAGTTAGTTCTGTAATCAAATCCCACTGGCCTCCAAAGTCAAATTCCCTGGGGGTTCTCAGTCCCTTTGCCAGATTCGTAGGTTGGGAAATCTGTTATGGGCCCTAGAATCTTTGCAAAAGTGCAAGAACTTCTTTGGTATAATTGTTCTCCAGTTTGTAGGGGTAGGAATACTAGTTAGAAACTAGTTAGAAACTTAGGACAAGACAGACATGAAAGAAATGATCAAAGAGCACATTCAAGAAATTCTTTTCCTTATGTTGAACATGATCCAATCATTTATATTGAAAATGCCATTAATCAAAAAATGATGGAGCCAAAAATATAACACTTTCGAAAACAGAACGAAAAACATTTGAAATTGAAAATAACAAGAAATACATTTGAATTTTAGCCATTTGATTTGATGTTTGTAAAGATGTTTAACTATTTTGTAAGCTACAACAGGCAGTAAATCTGCAACCCTGAGAAGGGTGCAGCAGTGTCCCGGATATGAAGAGGATGCTGATGGAGAGAAAATTACTATCCCCCTCACTTCCCTGGTGGATCAGATGGCAAAGAATCTGTCTGCAATGCAGGAGCCATAGGAGACTTGATTCGATCCTTGGGTTGGAAGATCCCCTGGAGGAAGGTCTGACAACTCACTTCAATATTCTTGCCTGGAGAATACCTGGGAAAGAGGAGCCTGGAGGGCTGCAGTCCATGGGATGGCAAAGAGTTGGACTTGACTGAAGTGACTGAGCATACACTCACCACTCCTTAATTGAAGGATGATTGCTTTATAATATTGTGTTGGTTTCTGCCATACATCAGCAAGAACCAGCCATAGATATACATATGATCCCTCCCTCTTAAACCTCCCTGCCACCTCCCACCCTTTCCCACCCCTCTAGGTTGTCACAGAGCACCAAGCTGGACTCTCCGAGTCAGACAGCGAATTTCCACTGGCTACCTATTTTACATATGGTAGTGTCTCTATTCCCATGCTACTCTCTCCATTCATCTTACCCTCTCCTTGCCCCACTGTGTTCACAAGTCTATTCTCTATGTCAACGTCTCCATTGCTACCCTGCAAATAGGTTCATCAGGACCATCTTTCTAGATTCCATATCTGTACATTAATATATGATGTCTGTTTTTCTCTTTCTGCCTTACTTCAATCTCTATAATAGGCTCCAGGTTCATCCACCCCACTAGAACTGACTCAAATGAATTCCTTCTATGGCTGAGTAATACTACACTGTATATATGCACCACAGCTTCTTTATCGGTTCATCTGTCAGTGGACATCTAGGTTGTGTCCATGTCTTGCGTGTGTGCATGCTAAGTGGTTCCAGTCATGTCTGACTCTCTGCAGCCCTATGAACTGTAGCACCCCATGCTTTTCTGTCCATGAAATTCTCAAGGAAAGAACACTGGAGTGAGTTGCCATGTCCTCTTCCAGGGGATCCTCCTGACCCAAGGATCAAACCTGTGTCTCCTGGGGCTCTTGCATTGCAGGCAGATTCTTAAACACTGAAACACCAGAGGAGCACCTTCCATGTCCTAGTTATTGTAAACAGTGTTGCCATGAACACTGGGGTACATACGTCTCTTTCAATTATGGTTTTCTCAGGCAGAGTATGTGATTGTTGGGTCATATGGTAGTCTTATTCCTAGTTTTTAAGGAATCTCCATACCATCTTCCATAGTGGCTGTAGCAATTTACATTCCCACCAACAGTGCAAGAGCATTCCCTTTACTCCACACCCTCTCCATCATTTATTATTTGTAGGTAGTTTGATGATGGCCCTTCTGACCAGTGTGAGGTGACACCTCCTTGTAGTTTTGATTTGTATTTCTCTAATAATGAGTGATGTTGAGCATGTGTTAGCCATCTGTATGTCTTCTTTGGAGAAATTTCTATTTTGGTCTTCAACCAACTTTTTGATTGGATTGTTTGTTTTTCTGGTATTGAGTGCATGAGCTGCTTGTATACTTTGTAAACTAACCCTAGGATTCTTGCCTGGAGAATTCCAGAGGAGTCTGACAGGCTACAGTCCATGGGGTCACAAAGAATTGGACACAACTGAGTGACTAACACTTCCACTTCTGACTTTTTTTTCAGTCCTTCAAACTTGAAATAGGTCAGAGGGGCTTCTAGGCTCACTTTTCCTGATTTTAACTGAAAAGGTAGTCTATTTCATTTATTTATTTTACCTTATCAAACTACTTTTTGCATATAATAAGATGCACCAATTTTAAGTTTGGTAAATTTGGCAAATTATACATCCGTGCAGTCATCACCAAAATTAAGATACAGACTATTCCTGTCACCATCCTGCCCCCAAAGTCCCTCCTAACTCTGCAGTCAACTCCAATCTCTACCCAAGCAGCTGCTGACTGGACCCCTGACACTATGGATTTAGTTTCACCTGTTGTAAAACTTCATGGAAATGCAATCATACTCATATATCCTTTTCTGCCTGGCTTCTTTTGCTCAGAATGTTTTTGAGATTCATCATTGTTGTTGCATGCATAGTCTTTTCTTTTTAAATTACTGAATATGATCTCTGAATATTCCACACGTTGTTTATCCATTCATCTGTATGTAAGTGGATGCTTGGTTTTTTCCATCTTGGTGCTATTACAAATAAAGCTGTTATGAACATAGTCTACAGACTCTTTGTGGGCATAGATTTTCACTTCTCTTGAGTAAACACCTAAGGCTGACTTATATGGAAATTTATGTTTAAGTTTACAGGACACTGAAAAACTGTTTTCCAAAGTTGTTACAGTATTTAACATTCCAACAGCAGTGTGGGAGAGTTCCAGTTGCTCCGCACCCTTTCCAACATTTGATATTGTCAATCTTTTCCAATCTTAACATTCTGGTGGACCTGTGTTCACTTCCTGGGTCAGGAAGATCCCCTGGAGAAAGGAATGGCAACCCACTCCAGTATTCTTGCCTGGACAATTCCATGGACAGAGAAGCCTGGCAGCCTCCAATCCAGGGGGTCACAAAGAGTCGGACATGACTGAGTGACTAACACACATACAGGTTTGTAGTAATGTTTCACTGCAGCTTTAATTTGCATTTTACTAATAATTAATGATGTGTTCATATCTTTATCTTCCTGTCCTCACTATCTATGTGTGTTTGTATATATATATATATATATATATATATATATATATATATATATATATATATATTCCAGTGGTCATGTATGGATGTGAGAGTTGGACTGTGAAGAAAGCTGAGGGCCAAAGAATTGATGCTTTTGAACTGTGGTGTTGGGGAAGACTCTTGAGAGTCCCTTGGACTGCAAGAAGATCCAACCAGTCCATTCTGAAGGAGATCAGCCCTGGGATTTCTTTGGAAGGAATGATGCTAAAGTTGAAACTCCAGTACTTTGGCCACCTCATGTGAAGAGTTGACTCTTTGGAAAAGACTCTGATGTTGGGAGGGATTGGGGGCAGGAGGAGAAGGGGACGAAAGAGGATGAGATGGCTGGATGCCATCACTGACTCAATGGACGTGAGTCTGAACTCCTGGAGTTGGTGATGGACAGGGAGGCCTGGTGTGCTGCGATTCATGGGGTCACAAAGAGTCAGACACAACTGAGCAACTGAAGTGAACTGATACACATATACATATAAAGTGTATATTCAAAAAACTATCTATAGCGTACATTCAAAAAACTAAGATCATGGCATCTGGTCCCATCACTTCATGGCAAAAAGATGGGGGGAAAATGGAGATAGTCATAGACTTTATTTTCTTGGGCTCCAGAATCACTGTGGACAGTGACTGCAGCCATGAAATTAAAAGACACTTGCTCCTTGGAAGAAAAATTGTGACAAACCTAGATAGCATATTAAAAAGCAGAGACATTACTTTGCCATCAAAGGTCCATATAGTCAAAGTAAAAACCAAAAGACTATGGTTTTTCCAGTAGTCATGTATGATTCTGAGAGTTGGACCATAAGGAAAGTTGAACACCGAAGAACTGATGCTTTCAAACTATGATGTTGGAGACTCTTGAGAGTCCCTTGGACTGCAAGGAGATCCAACCAGTCAATCCTAAAGGAAATCCTGCATATTCATTGGAAGGAATAATGCTGAAGCTGAAACTCCAATACTTTGGCCACCTAATCTGAAGAGTCAACTCATTGGAAAAGACCCTGATGCTGGGAAAGATTGAGGGTAGGAGGAGAAGGGGACGACAGAGGATGAGATGCTTGGATGGCATCATTGACTCAATGGACATGAGTTTGAACAAACTCCAGAAGATAGTGAAGGACAGGGAAGCCTTGAGTGTTACACTCCATGGGCTTGCACAGATTTGGACACAACTGAGTGACTGAATAACAACACAGTGTGTGTGTGTGTGTGTGTGTGTGTGTGTGAAGTATATATTCAAATCTTGCCCACTTTTTATTGCCATTTGTCTTAAGTTTTGAGTGTTCTTCAGCTCTCTGCGAATTCTGGATATGTCCTTTTTTGGATGTATGCGTTGGAGATATTTTCTTCTGATATGTGTCTTGCGTTTTCATTTCCTTTGTAAGTTCAGAAAGTTTTGATTTTAACAAATTCCAATTTATAAGTTTTTATGGAGGGGGTTATGGTCTGTCTACAAAATTTTGGCCTGCCCTCAAATCTCAAAAAATCCCTACATTTTCTTCTAGAATTTTTTAAGTTTAGATTTTACTCTAGGCCACTGACCCACTTTGAGTTTATTTTTGTGTACAGTCTGAGTAGTGTCCAAGATTCTTTTTTTTTCTCTCTATTTCAATATCCAGGTGTCCCAGCACTACCTAATGACAGTTCTGTTATTTCCTCATCAAATTACCTTGACACTTTTGTCAAAGATCAGTGGATTCTGTAAATGTTGGCTTATTTCCCAACTCCCTTTTTCATTCTACCAACCTATTTGTTTATCCTTATACCAAGGTCACAGTCTTGATTATTTAGCTCTGATGTAATGCTTTAAAATCAGGAAATGGAAGCCTCCAAATTTATTTTTCTTTTTAAGCATTATTTTGTCAATTCCAGGACAAATGTATTTCCATATATCCATTAGAATCACTTTCAGTTTCTACAAAGAAGTCCTGGGGCTTCCATTGTATCTAGAGATCAGTTTGGGGAGAAACGACATCTCAACAATATGAGTTTTCTAGTTACAGAATATCATTTTTTTTCAAATTTTGGTCAAATAGTGTGTGCATTTATTCAATAGATACTTATCAAGATCCCTCCACACATCACACCCGGGGAACACAAAGATGAATAAGGCACTGCCCCTGTCCTTGGGGAGTTTATAGGGCCATAGGGAATATGTACAGTTTTTTATCCTTTTTTTAAATTCTCTAAATCTTTTACAGTTTTCAATGTATGTATTTCACACACATTTTGTTAAATTTATCCCCCAGTATTTCAAACAGCCTGCCTCAGAAGTTGTCTACTGGAGAAGGCAATCTTCCATTACTTATTAATTTTATTAGCTTAATTCCCAGAATAACAATTTCTTCAAATTGATGGTAGTGGAGGAGGGGTGGTACTGGGGGAAAGGTCATTCCCATGGGAAGCATTTTTCTGTTATAAGATAATTCCCTGCCTGTATGAGAAAAAGATCTCTGGATGAAAGCTCACTCCACCCCACTTATCAGAAGGTCAATACACACACATCAAGGGAGACTGCAGATGTGAGCAAGTGTAGATGTCAATAATGAAGCTACTTACTAAGGTGATTAGGTCTTTAAAGCTGAAAGCAGCTCTTTTATGGATTACCCCGTCTACAGAGCTAATGGGAGTTACCACTAAAAAATTATCTGATTTGGACACTTTGAACTTTTTTTCCTAGGGCTAGATATTTCTTTTCACAAAATTTCCATATTTCAGTTTGAATTGGTGATAGCATTTGTGCAATTAAAGAACACTTGTAGAAGACTAAAGATTAAGAGAAATGTTTATCAGCAGAACTTTACCTAAATGCACAAAATTCTCTTGAAAACATTTTCAGGAAATGTAACCACCTCACTCATCTTTTTGCTTTCCACAGAAAAATATTGATGATAAAGAGGAAACTATGATAAAGAGGAGCCATCAGATATTGTATTATTCCTCTCACCAAATTCTCTGATGGGCAATTTATAGATTTTCCTTCATTTAAAAAGTAGATTATTCAAGATTCTTGAAAGAATTATACTGCAAATATAACAATACCACATTAACTTACACAGTGCTTCTTCCGTAAGATCAATGATTTCCTCTTAACTATCAAATTAGATAAAGAAGGATTAGGTGTTATTATCAAATCATGAAACCAACCCTAGAGACAATGCAGAGGGCAATATCAAATGTTATACAGAGACCTGGTTATGTGTTGTTGTTGTGGTTTTTCCTTCCCTTTCTTCTTTCCTTCCCTCTTTCTCTCTTTTAAATTTTGGGCTTTCAAAGAAAAACCCAGAAGCCACAAATATTTAAAAAACACCAATAACAATTATATTAAGTGCTCTGTTTCAGGAATAAACATTGCAATTCTATAACTTCATACTTCTCCAAGGTCAATATTAGTGTCCCCATCTGACAAAGAAACAAGCTCATGGAGCCTAGTGGCATGGCCACAAGGCCCAAGGTCACATGGCCAACTGTGGAGACAGGACTCAAATCACAGAACCAGCTCTCTCACACATACCTGCCTCTAAAAACAAAATATTTAATTAACTCAACAAGTGAAAAAGTTGGTTTAAAACTCAACATTAAAAAAAATGAAGATCATGGCATCTGGTCCCATCACTTCATGGCAAATAGATGGGAAACAATGGAAACAGTGAGACTTTATTTTGGGGGGCTCCAAAATCACTGCAGATGGTGAGTGCAGCCATGAAATTAAAAGATGCTTGCTCCTTGGAAGGAAAGTTATGACCATCCTAGACAGCATATCAAAAAGCAGAGACATTTCTTTGCTGACAATGGTCCATCCAGTCAAAGCTATGGCTTTTCCAGTAGTCATGTATGGATGTGAGAGTTAGACTATAAAGAAAGCTGAGCACTGAAGAATTGATGCTTTTGAACTGTGGTGTTGGAGAATCCTCATGAGAGTCCCTTGGGCTGCAAAAGGCTTAAACCAGTCCATCCTGAAGGAAATCAGTCCTGAATATTCATTGGAAGGACTGATGCTGAAGCTGAAACTCCAATACTTTGGCCGCCTGATGAGAGCAACTGACTCATTTGAAAAGACCCTGATGCTGGGAAAGATTGAAGGCAAGACGAGAAGGGGATGACAGAGGATGAGATGGTTGGATGGCATCACTGACTTGATGGATTTGAGCAAGCTCCGGGAATTGATGATGGACAGGGAAGCCTGGCACTCTGCAGTTCATGGGGTAGCAAAGAGTCAGACATGACTGCGTGACTGAACTGAATTCAACCATAGGGTGAATAAAAAGGGAGACTCTAGCACGGAGTTTCACAAGTCTTCCAACCTGCATCTATTTAGGAACCCACACATACAGAAAAGGCAGCCGTGCATCACGGAAGTGCACAGAGCTGAGGCTGGGAGTTACCAAATCAGATTGTCACAAAATCAAAGGAAAATCCCTAAACCTGTTCCTTTCTTTCTTTTCTTTTTTTTAAAAAATCTGTTTCTTTATAAGTAAATGCAGATATTGGACTTCATGCTTCTAAAGTCTATTCCAACTCTAGATTTTACCCCCAAAAAAATGTGCCTATTATTATAGGGGTAATATTCTTTCCTCTTTTGAGTCTTACATGAGTAATCTTTTCAACTCATATCAGAGTCTTTGGAAACATCAGAGATGTATAAAGAAGCTGGAGTCCAGGCAGGTTGCCCTCTTTCCTGGGTGACCTCTGTGGGCTGAGCCTCCAGGAGACACTCCCAGCAGCTGCTTCCCCCGAGGCTGAGATGACCACAGAATGTGGGCATGAAGGTGGCCCCCATCAATACTTCTGGTTTCCTGTTGACCAGGAGAGCCCAGGGCAGGCGGCATGTCCACAGCCCGAGGAGGTTTGGAACCCAAATGGTGTGGCTGCTGCTCCACACTGAAGCCTGCCACCTCCATCACCAGCACCCCTGGTCTAAGTTCAAATCCCCAGCTGAGTCCATGAACATCAGCAGTTACCAACTCAGTAGCAGCCTAGCTTGCCACTCCACAGGGGCACCCAGAGGATACCCCAGGCATTCTTCACCTGTTCTCTGCTGTTAAAAATGTCCAGTGAGACCACCTCAACACCCCCCATAGCCTTCTTGAGCAAGAAAAGAGAGGAGGGCATAAAAAACAAATGACTTGTGCTTAACCAAAACAAATAGGGTGATTCCAAAGAGGCTGTCACTCCATCTATGATCCAGATTTTGAAGAGTTGGAATGTTTAAACCAAAAGTACAATCCATAGGGTTGCAAAGCGTCGGACACAACTGAAGTGACTTGGCAGAACACACAGAAATGTGAACAAGAGTGACAAAGATAGCTCCAGTTGGCAAGCCCCTGACACCCCCATCAATCAGTGAGGTGGGACTCATGAAGAAGTTCAGATAAGCTAGGAAGAAATCGATGCTCCATCTTCTCTACACATCTGATTGCACTGCGAATGATTTTGTGACTTCATAACAATTTCAGAAGTTGAGTTTCATTATAAAAAGCTGCTGCTGCTAAGTCACTTCAGTCGTGTCCAACTCTGTGCAACCCGAGAGACGGCAGCCCACCAGGCTCCCCCGTCCCTGGGATTCTCCAGGCGAGAACACTGGAGTGGGTTGCCATTTCCTTCTCCAATGCATGAAAGTGAAAAGGGAAAGTGAAGTCGCTAAGTCATGTCTGACTCTTAGCGTCCTCATGGACTGCAGCCTACCAGGCTCCTCCGTCCATGGGATTTTCAAGGCAAGAGTACTGGAGTGGGGTGCCATTGCCTTCTCCATAATAAGCTAAAAAAGGACGAACAAAACAAGGAAACACCCTCTTCGCAAAGTCAAGTTCAGCTCAGATGCTTTTCTGAGTATATAACATACTCAAGCCTTTCTTAGGCTTGTAAACACATGTTCTGAAGGTTAATGGAATTTGGGTGACAACTTATCCATCCCTGAAGAGTTCCATAACATTTCCATTTAATGAAATCTTTAGATAAGTCAGTTCTTAGTTTCAATTTGGTTGTTAGCATGGAGGAAAAAGAAAAACTCACATCACAGACGCACTACAATCAGAAAATTAAACATTAAGGGGAAAAGCCATTTCTTAAAGTGTAGCCTTTTATGTCACTTAGAATTTTGGTCTGAAATGTAAAATAGAAAAAGTGAGCTGTGCTGTGAACTGCCAAGGAATTGCCTTTATTCTGCCAAATGCTCCAGATGCTTTTCTTACAGGAATACTTCCATGTCTCACTCGCACTTATTTCCACGCATCCAACTCAGCCAGGCACGGAAACAGGTAGTTTGCTAATCCACCAAATGTGATTTTTAAATGACTCCATCTTATCTCAAAGTTCAAACCAAGCAGGATAAGTAGGGCCACGTACTTCTCTTTCTTTTTTTAAACCTCGGATTTGGAACTTCTGCTAAATCAGTTTTAAAAGTGACCCAAGAAACCAGGAAGAAAAAAATTATGATCTAGGCTTGTCAAACAAAGCATTAAATACTCAGGAAATGTTTCAATGTTAATCTTTGTACTGTCATACAAATGATTTATCTTGAAAGCTGTTTGTCTTGTGGAAGACATCTTATTTCAGAAACGGATCCAGTAATAACTATACCATAGTTTATACATCTTGTTCCAAGGTGTCACTGCTAAATGTCTTTTTATTCAGTGGCCATTCATTGAGTGTTTATACACTGGGGCATCTTGGGAAGCCTGCATTCTCTCAGGATAAAAGCCTGTAGAGGCAACAAGGGTGCAAACAAAGGGGTGGGTGGGAGACAAATTCCAGAAGGAGAATCAACAGAATTTTTTGTCAAACCGCCGCGTGTGTGTGCTGTGACTCAGTTGTGTCCGACTATTTGCAGCCCCTAGAGACTGTAGCCCACCAAGCTCCTCTGTCTATGGGATTTGCCAGCAGGAACACTGGAGTGAGTTGCCATTTTCTCCTCCAGGGGATCTTTCTGATCGAACCCACATCTCCTCTGTCTCTGGTATTGCAGACAGATTCTTTACCCCTGAGCTACAAGGGAATCCCACTGTCAAACCAGAGAATGTGATGAATGAATATTCTGACACAGCTCCTGGTTTCCAGTTTGTTGAGGGGGTCAGGTGATGCCATTCAATGGGATTAGGAATATCAGGGAGCATAAAGGCCACCCAGCTCCACGTCACCCCAGCATGAGTTCCAAGGAGCAGCTTGTACAGAGAGGCACATGTGGGAGGCAACCACAGTCAGACTGCACTGTGGGTCTTCCCAGATGGAAACCTTTGACCCAGTTTCAGAGCCAGTCAGCGTGAACGCTAGCTGGCAGCAAGTGCCCGGGGTGGTGAGAAAGCCTCCTGCTCAGACAGGCCCCTAACCTTGGATGACAGCACTGCAGACACTGGCCCCGCTGTCCAGGCTGACGCTTTTGCAATCCTCTGACTCTCAAAGGGCACTCACAGGTTCAAGGGCAAACACACGGAGCAGAGAGCCTGGGGCTTGGGCGCCCCCTGAACTCTTGCATCTGCAGCATCTGAAGGAAGACAGTCTTGTCCCTTCTACACTATTTATGACATTAGCAGCCACACTGATTACAAGAGTCTGAAATACCCCTTCTCGTTTCTGGACGTGGAAACAGATAACATGAGGGGTAATTGGTTGAAGCGAATGCTAGAGGATAAAAAGAAATGTCCAACTTCTACTGATGTCAATGAGAACTCATTTCCTATCTTATTTATAGTGTGTGTCTGTGGGGTGCATTCTGAAAGGATTAATGGCTGAACAAGACTTCAGCCCTGTAACTCCAGTGACCCCATTTTAACTTCACAGTGTAAAGGTACCTACAGGTTAGAATTTAGAAAGATGAGTATTTATTTAGCAGAAGATTCATCCTCCTGGTTCTGGTTGTCAGAAAACAATGGCAAGAAGGCCACCAAGTTCATAGAATTGATTACAGACACATTTTTAAATAGTGTTAACTGTTAAATGGCCTTCTACTGAGATATGAAGCAAATGTCTATTTGGAAGATTTGAAGTTAAAATTTCCTGCCTTCAGTAACAATCAGTGCTGACAGCGTCCTAAAGCAAATTCAGATCATCTCCTAATCCTGACCAAAAGGCTTCACCTCTGCCCCAAATGCCAGCTCTTTCTTGGCAGAGAAGGGAAACCAGTTGAAAGTTATTCAGTAAGTAATAAAGGGCTATTTTGTACATTTGTTATATACACAATAAGGGAATTTTTCTATCTTGTTAATATCAGTATGTCTACTTGGTAGCTTTTATAGTAAGAATTACAATAAAACAGTAAGTAAAGCTCACCATGTTTATTTTGCTCTATGAACTTGGGAAATGTAGATAAGGTCAGATGATCTCCATTGAGAGAAATGGAGTTGGCAGTGACCACGCATTTAGATTTTTTCTAGAATGCTAGCAGTTACTATACAGAGGTGTCTTGAATACGTCCCTGGCATTTCAGCTACACTCCAATCCTCCCAAGAAACTCACAAAGTAGCCATTGTTACCGACAGAGACCAGAGACCCCAAGGACTCACATGACCCATGCAAAGCCACACAGCTGACTTTGACAATGTTGCCATGGGGACCCAAGTCCACCTGGCCTCCAAGCCAGTTCTCCCCAGCAAGCAAAATGCCTCCTTGCCTTTACATTTCCTCCTTTGGGGCTTTTCCTTGAATTTCCCTTCCTGACAAGAGTGAAACTATCCACTCAGGGATCTCAGACACCCTCAGGGTCCTGAGGTGAGCTGTCAGGCCTTCTTTGGGTCACATCATCCACCACTTCGGTGTTTATCCCTTCTCCCTCTAACCTCTTCCTTTTCTCAAGCTGAGAGTAGAACAAGCAAGCTATTTGAATCCCAATAAAATATGTTTTACACCATTCAGAAGAAGATATTTGTATATCCCTTGGTAGTGCTGAATATACACTCAGATTATAAAAATAGTGGAATGCTATTAGAACAAAATTAATAAACGCAGCCTTCCTGTGTGAAGTCAGGTCCACAGTGGCTCTCTAATCTCTCCCATGGGTAACCTATTTTAAAAATGCTCTTCCAATTAATCCCACATATCCATGGGGATAATCCCAAGGAGAGGATCATCCTTCTCTGCTCAGTGTAATCAGCCTGACTCTTCAGTGAGTCACAATCCAAGGGCCTAAACTCAACCGAGAGAGGCCACCCTGCCTGTCATCACTTTTCCCCTGGCTGAGGTTTCCTTCTGTCCCCAGACACAAAGTTCACCTGCTCCGTGAGCATGTGAGGCTTAAAATAAGGAATGTGTTTTATTATAAATCTCTTCTGCATACTCTCTCCCATACTAGATTTTGCATCTTGAGGAAATGCAGACTCCATCCTGAGAATCTCTATCCTCGTAAGACTGCCTGCCTTCTGACCTTTGGGGAAAAGCAAACCTATTTTCTGTCACCAGAACATGTCCCTTCCTCCCTTAGGATGGTAATTGCCCGTGTGCCTTTCTCTCTCCCTAAACAATTCATCCCAAGGTCAGGCAGTTACAATCCTGCTCATTCACCATCGCAGCTGTGATCTGTTTCTCTCCTCTCATCGAGTTTCTCGTTTATGCACAATATGATTTCATTCCAATTTCATTCTTGAAAGTGAAAGTGTTCGTCACTCAGTCGTGTCTGACTCTGAGACCCTACTAGACTGCAGCTCACCAGGCTCACCTGCAGTCCTCCAGGCAAGAATACTGGACTGGGTTGCCATTCCCTTCTCCAGGGGATCTTCCCGACCCAGGGATTGAACCTGGGTCTCCTGCATTGCAGGCGGATTCTTTACTGTCTGAGCCACCCCGGAAGCCCTAATTTCAACCTTAACCACAGTCCATTCTTTGTTCTGTCATCCAGTCTTCATCTGCCTCTGCAGATCTGCACAGCCACACTGCAAGGTAAAGCTTTTCCTCACCTTCAACCCCACTGTCCTGTGGCATCTTGAACAGCCTCCTCACTTGCCCCTCTCAGCTGCATTTTTCTTAATTAAAAAAAAAAATTGTTGTTAAAAGAGTAGCCCTACTAAAGTGAAAAACATCTATTCCATCCATTATTCATATTGCACTCATTTATATTAAAAATACTTTTAAATCTTTGCATTAGAGAAAAGTGAAAGAGAGCCATAAACAGCCAGCTCACATATAACACATGTGAGCTACCCTCCAATCATCCCTGACAAAAATAACTGCCTGTGTAAACAAGATTTCACCCTGCAAAACACAACATTTATTTTAGAGGATAAAAAGGGAATAATGTTGATCTCATACAATAACCATAAGAAAGTCTAATCATAGAAAAACAGCAAAGTCATTTGTTCCAGCTCTTTAAAAATAGTTTAATCATGCAAAATCAACATAATGTACTCTAACATAAGGCCAGAATGTTAACCAAGATGAAGGGGCTTTTAGTCATTTTACAGGACATATATTTGGCACTAGTTATTAAAAATAATTGAAGGGACTCTAAACATATAGTTTCAGAAACGATCTTTTTAAACACAGCAGTAAACAAGAGAAACTATTGCTCTTTATACATTTTTGGCATAACACTGCCATACAGTTACAGGATTATAAAATAAGTGTTTCATAGTACCAGACATATCCAGAAACTGGTTACAGCTCCTACCACATACACATGGTATTGGTGCGCACAGACACGCGCAGCATTCTTTAATTCATCCTGCAGACGACGGCGCGTGGCGGAAGGCCCGCCGCTGCTGAAGAGACAGCGCTCACACCGGAAGGGAAGCACCCATCTTTCTGAGAATCATACCCATCCTCCTGAAATACTCACAATACAAAGGGCACTAAGGCTTCCCAGTGGAAATGGTGACTGGACCCGGTTGGCCATCTGTCTTATCAGTTTGCACAAAAGAAGAGTGGAGAGCTCACTGAGGAGACAAGCAACCCAACTTTTTACAAAGAGGAAAACAAAAGGCTTGTAAAAGGACCTAACGCTTGGTCCAGTTTGTTGCTCTTCATTGTGATGGTTCGGGAGACACGGTTACTTTGCCATAGGCAACCTAGCACTGCCTCTCCTCCTTGGGTCTACAGCCGGCCCCTCCACTTAACCCAGTAAAAGCACTGGCAGAGGAATTAAACCTGGTTCCGGATCATGTGATTATTTCTCTCAGCCTGTACAAGGTCTCAGTCTACCGCGGAGTAAGCGGAATTCAGGCTTCAAAGGAGAGCAGGAATGGGACTGTTTCCAGACGGGTACTGACCCCCTTGGCACGTGTAACTCAGGGCACGTCCCGGCTGGAAAGCTCTGCAGACCCTGCCGCATCTCGCCCTCACTGCACAGACCTACAGTCGGTTACATCTTCGTTTCGGCCGGGAGTCTCTGTCTTCTGATTTTGTGTTTTCCTCTCCTCCACATAACACTGAACCCAGCAGCACTAAGTGTTCATCTGAGCAGTGAGTGCAGGACTCGGATGCTTCTTAGGGCCAGAGCTTATCACACAGCTAATCTCTCTAGTTAATGTTAACTCTTCCACAAACTCCATTATAATTTAAAAATGAAAATAGGGTAGACTTTATAACTTCCATATATTTTACATATTAAAATATATAAGGTTTCTGATTTTTTAATATATATATAAAGGTCTTTTAGCATAACAAGACAGTACTGGTGCCTTTTCCCTTTCATTTCATCTTTACACTGAACCATTATATGAAGACTTTTATACAGAGGCCTCTGAAAGAACAACCCAAGCAATATTTGATTGGAGATCAGAAGTTTTGAACTGGGGGGGAGGGGTAGGCAGAACTGGTATTTCAATGTTTCCTGAGATACATTTAGTTGTAATCTACACAGCAGGTGTCCAATTGCTCACAATTTTCTAAACAACTACAAAATGGTGGCAAATGAAGTACAACAGGTATTTTTATGAAAACTGACACCCACTGAAACAGTGTATGGAGTCATGGAGCCCCAGGTGGCCCTCACTCCTCAGAAGTCCGCAATCCCAGAGCGAGACCCTGGTCCCTCAGAGGAGGTTCCGGGGACCCTTCCTCCACTGAAGGGGCTGCACCCAGGGTTGGCTCCCCTTCACCCAAATGGTTCTCAGCCAACTCCCCTCCTCTGAACTCAACCTCCAGGCAGAGTTTGGACCATAAAACAAAGCAGTTAATTGTATCCTCCACACAAACATGTTAATTCAAGGAAACAAACATATTAAGAAGCCATTTCCCACAAATAACTAAAACAATAAACTTCTCAACAAAAGAAGAAAAAAAGCAGATGACAAAAAAATATTTTCTCCAACTTAAGGTAAAAAGCAAGAACAGTACTGTTTAAATGTTTCTAATAAAACTACAGCATAAAAGTCCAAATTAATTTCAGATTCCTCCAAACATCTATTGGAATTAAACTTTTAAATCATTTCTCTAATTCCATTTTCTACATCCATCTGCATCTAAAAACAAAAGACAGATAAATATTACTAGTAGAAACTGAGAAATGTTTATAGTGAAAATTACAGCAAGTAGCAAAATTAAGAAGAAGCATAAATAAATGTAACCATGCAGCTAATCTTTCTTACTGTAAAGACCTTTTGCCAAATATAACACATGTTTGAACACTGTGGCTAAGTATACTCACTTTTGAACTGATGTTACTGATACAAATGGAAATGTCTCCAAAATGAAAAAGCACCAACCAAAGTAAATTTCACTAAAATAACTGATCTTTGTGGTTTGGAATGTTCCTTATGGCAAGATTTTATAATGGAGCAAAAATTTAAACTTCTGAATGAAAGCCTGATCACATTAGTTAAGGCACATCTGGACACCCCCAGGCATTCATTTGTTTATAACTATATTATTATCAACTTCAGTAATTAGGGATTTCTAAAATACAGTCTGTCCCCCAGCACAGTCTGCTGGGTGGGCTGGAACATGGGAGGAGGCAGGGTGTACTCACTGTCACCCTAGAGATACCCACACAGATCTGCTCGTGGAACAAACAGAATTCAGAGGTAAAAGACATCAACACATGTGTATCCCTAACTTTCTATATTCTATTTATCCATGCCCTCTTTCTCTACAACTACACCTACATTTGAAATGGTTTCCAGTGTGTCTAACTCCAGCTTACCTTACATTTAACAGAAATAATCCAGAAAAAACAAAATAGATATTTTTAAAGTGGGAAACAAAACAGAAATCTTCAAAATTATTTCTATAACAAAGAATCCCCGCTCACCCCAAATAAACTTGAGAGGCCACAGATGCAATTAGAACCAAACACGATCAAGACTGTCCTTTCCTCAGGTTAGAAAACAAAGCTTTTATAAGAGTCTCAATCATAGTAGGACAAAATAAAAGGGTGATTTAGTTGCTCAGTAGATTAAAAATCAACCATAATTATACTATAAACTAGGGAAATTTAACTTTAAACAGTTAACCAAATAGTCTCTCTCCATCAGGTCAATCAATTTTTGACCACTTTGATACGGATATTTACTTACTAAAATGATATTTTAAAGAGTGACTTGGATGTAACACTGTATTGTATTGTTTTCCTTTTTTTACCAGATCATTCCTTCTGTCAGATTAAAGTATAAAAACTAGAAACAAAGTAGATAATTATATAAACGTAACATTTATATTTTTAAGACTTGGCAAAAAAAAAAAAAATCTTGGAACTTCTCTGCTAACTCCTGAGTTACAAGTTCTGTTTTCTCCTTGAAGCTGAAAAAAAGCTTTTTATCACAACTAAAATTCAAAATAAGGCTATATCATATAATTTTGAACTGAGAACTGGACCTGACTTAGAGAAAGCAGACATATTTTCAGTTGTCATTATTCTTTTCTGTTTCTTGTAAGATTGAGCATAAGAATGCATAATATTCTTAATGTTATAAACTTTTTCTCTACTGTACAGAAATATATCTTATCATTATATATCACTTTATAGTATTTCAAAATATTTTCACGTATATTATCTCCTTTGGGATATGAATGCACAAAATATTAGAAATATACTAGACTAACCAAGCAGTATAACATCTATTTGTCATGAAACGCAAATTAGTATTTTATCAATAGCCAATACTGAGTATCCTCACAGTCCATGGTACAATGATAAACTCTATAGAATTGCAAAAATTCGATAGTTTCTAGCTATTTGGCCATGCTCCACCGCATTTTTATAATAGCTTCTCAGTGAGTTTCTGCAAGCACATAGTAGTTTTTTAAAATACAACACATCAGAGTCAAACCCAGAGGGCTGTTTCATGTCTAGCACACACATAAAGACACACCTATAGATCTTATTTTAAAACTACTGAATGTACAAAATATTCTTAATAGAAAAAAAATTTAGGTGTAATTTTTATCTGCAAAAGGAATGGCACTCTCACTTCTTTCCACTGAAGAATTCTCTCATAAGTTATTTACAGGCTAAATGGAGAACTGATACCGTTACATGTGAATATACCTTTCAAAACCAGCATGGTAGAAAAAGGCCCCTATTTTAAATGAAAGCCAGGCAGTTTTTCCCTTGAGACTAAATATTCTCAAATTAAATGGTACAATCTAATCAAATCCCTAATTAGGAATATTCTAAAAGTTAAATTATTGAATGAAACATTTTTACTTCTAAGGGCTCTGATATACTACTAGCTTCTAAGTAATTCAGATTATATTCATTTTAGTATCAGTCTGCTGCTTATTCATATTTTAATATCTGGTCACAAAATTTTAACATTATGTACTCAGAAAGTGGTGTGAACACTTTATCATGTATGCAAAATTGGTAAGATTTTTCTAATGTATTATATTTCTACAATTTAGCCCAATGTGGCAACCTACTCTCATGCCCTAATCCTGCAAAATTGCTTATTGAGCTCAATGAGGCCATTAAAGAAAGAATGGGGCCATGAAAGAAAGCTTTTTTTAGATTAAAGTAAAAAAAGAAACTGAAATCCAAAAGCAGAATTGTTTCCCAAATCCTAATGCTCACTTCAAAAAACAGAAGAAACATAAAATTGGTGTATTATGAGAAATTATAATGAGAAAATATTCTATATTTATTGGAATACATATATAATACACGTTACTAATATTCTGACTAAGTCAGATTTGAGAAACAGTGATGTTTTACGTAAATTTCAAGGCAATAATATCCTCTCAAAGCATACTGTTGGTGTGTTTATTTTCTAGAAATCCGTTGCTAAAAATCCTCTGATCAATAAATGTAACAGAAGATGATATGATATGATTAAAAAACAGGACATAGTAAAAATAGTAAAAATTCTTTGGGGGTTAAAGTGAATAGATCTTCCCTTAAAAGCCTAAGAAACACACAGAGGCAATTTCTTTCTAAATGAAATTAAGTTTTAAAAAAAGGTCTATTAATTACTTTTACTATATTTGTAGGTATGCTGAAGTTTTCACCACAGTGTTTAATTGTTTTCTAATGTGTAATAATTAGTAACAATATTATAGGAAATAAAGCTATTTGCTCTTACCCAATTTTGACACATTCTGTGCTTACTAGAGCTGAATACATGGGATATCAAATCTACTCTCAATTTCAAGGTCTGACAACTGAGATACAGCAAATTGTATTTTTTTTAAAGATACCCTGTGGGCTAAGCAATATGAACTTCATAGTCCACATAACACTGAGATATTCATGGTTTCAGGGACCACTGCCTTGTTGCCGGTACAAAATGCATGTGTTTTAAAAATGAATAATTTCTTCTCTTATTTTTTAATTCTTTAGTCATTTGCATTCAGACACAAGCACCAAATTTATATGGAACAGCCATAAAAGGCAAGATTTTCTTCTTGTACTTTTGCATCAAAATTTGTTTTTAAGCATGTTAATACAGAAAAACATGTTTATTATTTTAAACAAAGCAAATTCTTGAAATCGTACAGTTGACAGTCTCTTCCATCCCGTGTAAATGTCACTGCAGGAGACCATCTGAATGTCTAGATGTCAACGCTAGAATCGCAGGTGCCGGCCGACACAGGTGGCTGATGGGAATGAGGCTAAGGGTGGAGAGAGAGGACCGGGAAAGACAGCGGGACTGACAAGCAGGGGAGGGTGATTCCAAGTCCCCAAGAACATCCATCCTCCTTACCAGAACCTGAAAGTAAACACGCTGAGGCGCTGTTAAAAAAAAAAAAATCCAAATTCCTTTCTGAATACCTCAAAGAAGACCACATTTTTTTTCTTGCAGCTTAAACACAGGAACCTTTAAATCTGGCAAAGGTGTGGCCACATAATGAAATTATCCTCTCAATTTCCTCCAGGTATAGTACAGTCTACTCCAAGAACTGATTCCTATCTCAGCTATATCAAACACTCCATGATTACTTCCAGATACACTGAAAATAATATAAAGAGAATTGTGTACAGGATGCAAAAACTCACATCCCCAAAGTGTTACAGGATACACTCATTCACTGGGTCTCGTCTTCAGACTTCTTTCTAAATATTAAATTCACAGCCATCCAGACTAAAAACCAGGTGACAACTAATGCTGACCACAGAAAAATCATCAACCTCCGGCTGCGCTGGGAAACGCGGCCTCTGCTCCTCAGGACACGCCACAGCCTCCCCTCCCGGGGGTGCATGGGCATAGGGGCCTTCTGATAATTCACGGCAACGTGGTCTCATCATGGGAACCCGCATCGCCTGGACTTCCACTGTCTTGGTCTGGCTTGTCACCCGCCTCATCCTTCTCCGAGGGAGACGCACTCTCCTTTTGCTCCTCGGGGTCAGTGACTGTCTTTTCTGCCTGAGGACTGGAATTGTCCGCAACCCCATCCTGCCCGGGGTCTCCGGGCTGGGCAGCCTCGCTGCCTGGCTCCGCACTGGGCTTGTCCGTCTCTTCTCCTGACTCCTTAGAGGCCACTTTTTTGTCTTCAGCTGCTTTACTGATCCCATGTGCGGCTGAGGAGGCGTTTTTGGAGTCTTTGGGTTTTTTGTGCATAGACGTCTGGCCTTGCTGGCCCGTGGCGGGCGGGCCGGGGGGCTTCTGGGCTTTGCTGCCCTCAAGCTGTGCCTTCCTCGGGGGTCCCCAGATAAAATTCTCTGAGGGCGTGTAATGTTTCTGGGCAAACCGTAGGAGCTTTCTCCTCTCCCTTCTGTCTCTGATTGTGTACACGAAATACTCCAGTGCACTCTGTTTAATATTGGGAATAGTATTTTCCACCAGAGCCTCATGAAGGATAAATTTTACCAGAGGAGATTTAAAACTTTCATATCCAAGCTCGCCAAGGCTTTTCAGAATACGAGTGATCCTCAAATAGTTGTGCTGAGACCTGGAAGCAGGTTGAATAAAATGAAGGAAGAATATTAGGTGGGGGAAGAAGCCTGGGAATGAAAACCACTGGGAAAGTACTTTTGATCGAAGTGTAAACCATGAAAGCATGCCTTGTAATGACTTTGCTAAAAGGCGCATTAGACTCCCTGAAGAAGCGTAAAACAGAAGGTATTAAACCTCTGTGCCTCAGTGTAATGCCAATGTATATAAAACTCAAGTATAGAAAATAAATTCTCAAAAAAAAAAAAAAAGAAAATAAATTCTCCCTGGTTTGTTAGTTCTTCACATTTGAAAAACATTTAGATTCAAAATGTATCTCCACGGATGTTGAATTATTATTTATAAAATACAGTGAGGATGAATATCGACTACACAAAGGTATCATTCTTGTCACAGGTAAACAGTGCTGGGCCTTAGCTACCAGCTGAATGCATGATTTCCAGGGTCAGCTGGTCAGCAGAATCCACCATAAGAACCAACTCGGAAGGGAAGCAGCCAAAGCCATTCTACCTGGCTAGAACAATTCCGACAAAGGATGCAAAACTGACTTATTTAGCACAGCAGAGAGCGTGGGCTCTGGAGTCAGAACTGAACTCACATCCTGGCTCTGCACCTGCAGCTGCGTGAAATGATGGCATCTCGAAGGCTCAGCATCCCAGTCTGCAGATGGGGAAAAGGGCCCACACCTACCTGAGTTTGCAAGAATCAAATGAGCTGACCCATAAGCTGAGACTGTGCAACTTAAATGTTAGACACTATCTAACCATATAAATGTGGGTACTGGTATACTAAGGACCACCATGCTTGTACCTATCATAACATAATCACCCCAACTCTTTTCCATCTGTGACCTCTCTCACCTCATCTTTCCCTATCACAGAACTGACAATTTTGCCTTTACTGCCATTGATTCCAAAGATGCTTCTTTCCCCAGATTGCACTAATATCTTCTTTGTCTGAAAACTAAGGCCATTACCAGATGAAAGCCTTCCAAACCTATTCTGTCACAATTCATAATCTCACCTCCCTGACCTCACTCAGCCCAAGAGTTGCTTTATTACAAATACCTGGCTGTATCCAAAAGGAATCATTAATACGTGATTAATTTTCATGTATTAATCACATGTGTCATCAACAGCCCAGGTGAGTTATTCACCCAATACTGCCCCACAACCACCACTTATTCCTAACCTCCTTAAACCTCTTTACACCTCAGGCATTGAACTTTCTACAAGCGTCACATATACCTGCCTTAGCTTCCACAAATGCTTGGTATTCACTTAGGAATAACTAGCAACTTATTTGGGAAAAGTGGAGGATGCTGAATTATTCGAGGAGTGGAAGGACCTGGTTCCAGGACCTTGAAAGTTAGTTTGGACCAAACTAAACGAACCCTGAATGATTCAGGCTCACCAAACATTGGAAAAGACAAGTACAACAGTTTTCAAGTTTCCGTCTTTCTGGGTGTTTACCAAAGTAGTGTTCTCTTAATAGTCAACTCTTTGAAGGCCAAAGGATAAAACATAGCACAGATAATGCTTCAGTTTTATGAATCAAGTACAGTCTTTTGTGACAAAACCAATTTGAGTGACGTTAAGACACAGTGCCATTATCAGCAGGACTAACCTAGTAGTTAGATTAGGGTAGCATCTACATAGTCTGGCATCCCTGGTGGCTCAGACGGTAAAGAATCTGCCTACAATGAGGGAGACCCAGGTTTGATCCCTGGGTCTGGAAGATCCTCTGTAGAAGGGCATGACTGCACATTCCAGTATTCTTGCCCGGAGAATTCCATGGACAGAAGAGCCTGGCAGGCTACAGTCCACGGGGTTGCAAAGAGTCAGACACAACTAAGCCACTAACACTTTCACTTTCGCTACATAGTCTAATAACTTGGTAGTGAAATCCCAAGTCTGCTTCCTAAGTCTATGAGGAAGAGAGGCATGGTAACATGGAATAATATTTTCCTTTAAAAAACCAAAGAGGAGTTACATGACACAACAAAATTTACTATATTGGCAAGTAGCTCAATTTCACATATCCAATCCAAGATGAATGACCAAGATAAAATTTTCTGTATCAACACATTCTCCAATTTAAAAGTTTACATAACAGTGGAAAAGAACACACACTTGGGTTAAAGTGAATAAAGATCAGGATTATGGAACAGAATCATACAAGAAAGAAACTGGGTGTTTCAGTATGATTTGAAACAAATGTCACCAAGAAATACAAAACAACCCACTCTCCTAATGTTGTGAGGAGACTCTGGGGTGGCTTAGCAGATCGAAGAGAGAAGCTGGGCCTGCAGCCAGAGGTGAGGGCAATGGGAAAGGCTGAAACATTTTACCTGTTTTAGTCATGGTCCTTGTTCACTAAACTTTATTTCACTTGACTTTCTTTTAATATTTTCCTCTGCTGGACTACTATAAACACACTGAATTCCCTGCTCACTCTAAAAGACTTAAGATACTATGCAGATTAAACCACACAAAAAAGCTGTACCCATGGAAAGGAAAACTGGTGGTGGAAAGAAGGAAAGAGGACAGGGCGGGAAGGGTCAGGTAACAGTCAGGCTCCCCTCTGAGTCTCAGGCCAGAAAGTCATTTCAGGAAAGCCTTCTGCTTCCAACCGCCAGTTAAGAGTGGTAGAGACAATTAAACCCCAAGGAGGATTTAGGCAGACAAACCTGGTTTGTCCACCACTTATTCATTCAACAAATATTTACTAAACAAGAGTGCTATTCCAACCAAGAAAAAAAAAAAAAAACAACCAAGTTGGAAATGGAGGTTCTCTCAAATGACATTCATGAGCACGCGGAAGATGAGACATCATCAGATCCTCTTCTGAGGTTGACTCTTGCCATCCTTCATGTCAACAGACTACCTGCACAGAGCTGTCTTTGAGGGTATGACACAAGTTCTTAGAAACTGTGCACAGAGAGCTCGGGGGGAGCTCTCTGCATTGTTCCAGTATAAGCGCTCTATCGTCAGTCGCTAAATCGTGCCCAACTCTTTGCGACTCCATGGACTGCAGCCCACCAGGCTCCTGCATCCATGGAATTCTCCAGGCAAGAATACTGGAGTGGGTTGCCATGTCCTTCTCCAAAGTGCTCTGTATAAATCAAATTTAACTTGAGTTATGAGTTAACAGGTCTTCTAGTCAAGATCGTAAAGTTTTATGCCCACATCTTGAGTGTTTTACTACAAGTCACCATTTTAATAGTGTTGATTATAAATAATAAATAGAAGGCTCAGACAGTAATGCTTCTAC
The DNA here is from genome assembly GCF_016772045.2 of Ovis aries. Taxonomy (NCBI): domain Eukaryota; kingdom Metazoa; phylum Chordata; class Mammalia; order Artiodactyla; family Bovidae; genus Ovis; species Ovis aries. Next base: position 2,716,023 of record NC_056062.1, read on the forward strand.
TCATTTTACCAAAGCAAGATCAAAGTTATAGAAAAATACACACAAAAAATTAGTTTACCAATGTACAAAAATGCTGTTTGGTGTAAAGACATATTTCTTAGGTTAGTTTTAATTTTTTTCTCTTGGTATTTGCCCCATTCAGCTAATTATAATGTGCTAAAAATGTTCTAAAGTTGTTGGTTTTATAGTCCAGTGCTCATAAGTCACCCTATAATTAAGGGGGAAAAAAAAGGCCAGTTTGCATGCAAAGAAAATAATTTTTTTAAATTGGGGTATAAGTATTAATGAAAGTTATAAATATCCAAGCAAAAGAACACAGAAAATCAGTTCCAGATAAACTGCTAAAATTTTCTTCACAGGTGTTTCAATTTATTAACAAAAACTGGGCTTCTGATTTTGACCTATAAGGCGATGATTCTAATTTTCTCTCTTTCTAAAATGTATGAGTACCTCTCAGTCTTATAAAGTGGTTTTTACAGTAAGTCCCCTACATACAAATGAGTTCGCTCCAAGAGCATATTCTAGGTCCATTTTGTTCGGAAGTCCAACAAAATTAGCCTAGATATCCAACTAACATAATTGGATATTTAGTACTGTACTGTAATAGGTTTATAATACTTTTCACACAAGTAATACATAAAAATACACAAAAAAATAAAGAAAACATTTTCAATCTTACAGTACAGTACCTTGAAAAATACCACCTACACCACTGCTGCTTTTATGCTTGCTTCCAGATATCCTGGGCTTGAAATAAGGATACTGAGCTACTGTACTCTATACAGTATTGTTCAGTAAAGTACACAAAAGCACCGCCACCTGTGGAGGATGCACACAGGTGACAATGTACAACACACCCATGAACTAACTTACAACATGGGACATGTGAACGCACGTTTGCACCTTTGAAAGTTCACAGCTTGAAGGTTCATATGTAGGGGACCTCCAGTATATGTCATAGGCTTAATTATGGATTTGATCTAAGAAGGCACAGTGCCTGAGATGCAGCCCGAGCTACCAGAAGCATACAGCCTAGGAGAGGGGTCTAGAAAAGCCTATACAAACAACCACAAATGCTGAGAAACACGGTATAAACAGGGAGTGAGGCTACACTTGACTGTGGGCAGTAGAGTGGCTGCAGGAATAAACAGTTCCGAAACCATGCAGTCATATTTCTACCTGGAATATCATTCTTTTTTTTTTTTTTTTTTTTGCTGTTGTTATTGTTATTTTGTTTTGCTTTAGAATATAGAACAGGGAATAAAGTGCATTTCAGATGAGCTGTTTTTTTATATATATAATAACTTGCCTGAGACAGAAAATGCATCTCAACACTTACCATTGTATCTAGTATATACCAGTTACTTGAAAATTTGTTGAAACAACAAATGACCAATGATTTCAGTTTCTTTTCTAAATTATTTCAAAACTCAAAAGGTAGATAGCATTTGATTTCATAGATTTTCTATACTTGTTCCACTGATATTAATTTATCATACACTATTAACCTTCTGCTTCAAAAATTTTGGATAAAAAATCTAACAGTCATCTAAATGCAGACACAAAACATACATTAAAAATTTTTGTTGTCTCATTTTCTTTTCTAAGATGAGCTTTTGAATTCAAATCCATGGGTCCATCTGCTTGTGGCTCTATGTGCCATAGAGAATTCCAACCCAGAGAAAACCCATGCCTTGGGGACTCACTGCAGGGCCTCTACTTACTCATTCAGATGCTGAAACCTTTCCTGCCAGTTAACAGCCCGTGCAACGTTTCCAGTTTTATCTATCAGCTTTATTCCAAAAAACTCTAACATCATTTTATAAGCCAGGAGGAATCTTCTTATTGCTTCCTTTGTTTTCTTGAATTCCTAATGAAAAAGAGAAAAATTTGGCGGAGTGACTCAGAATTACCAGGGCCATCAAATGGCAACATTAATTTGGTTAACTCGCATGAAATGAAATCAGCTTGCCTCACCTCAATTTCATAGGTAGTTAGCTCTTTAGCATAAAAGTTCAAGCCTTGTTCTCTCAGAGGGAAAAGCCTATGTTTTAGAGAAATCATATGTGTATATTAGTGATCTCTGGGAAGCACACGTGATTAAACAGGTTACGGTTCGAGAGAGAGCAGGTGACTGACCATTGGATGTAGGTGTGGTTGTGCTCCAGCTTCTCGTAGTCCCCTTTCCACTTATTGAGAACTTCTTCAATGAAAACACCTGCAGAGGAAAGATTCAGAACATGAACGAGGTGTTAGAACACTGTTGAAGGCATCTTGAGACTGAATCACTTAAGCTTTGCGTTAAAATTTTTTAAAACGTTAATAACAGCACGCAAGAGCAATGCCTTTATAAGATGAAAACCCTATGCCACAGACTCAGTGGTGAAATAAGCCTAATTGAAAAGAAAAGTCATGGCACCTCAAATCACAGAAAACTCTATTGGACGCTTACTCCAAAGTAGAAGCTGGCAAACGATGGCCTGCCATCTGTTTTATAAATAAAGCTTTTTTGGAACACAGCCATGCATATCCATTCATGTATTATGTATTTAAACCGAGTAGTTGCAACAGATATGGTATGGCCCGCAGAGCTGAGTATATTTACTCAATGGCCCTGTACAAAGAAAGTTGGCCAGCCCCTGCCCTTGAGAGCCATTGAGTTCTTTAAATACTAAACCAAATAAAAATGAAATGTATCCCAGGCAAAAAGGAAGGAAGAGGACAAAGGTGGGAGGGAGAGAATGCAGAGAAAAGTCGGAAAAGGGGAAGGAAAGGGAGGAAAGAAAAAGCAAAGGCCGAAGTGTTGAGTGCTTTCTAGCGGCAGGACCGCTCCCACAGTGCAGCCAGCCCGCTGAATCTGCCCAGCACCGTCTCAACCCAGCATTTCTGGAGCATTGCTCCTCCTGCTTGACTACTGACAAAACAGTAAGATCTGCTCAGTCACACACCAGCAAAACCAGGAGCGGAACACAGGTCTTTATGGTCCTGAAACATAAGCCCTCTTCTTCACCACGTCCTGTCCTTCTCCTAGAAGAACTTATTCAGGCAAAATTCTGCTTCCCAAATCTGTCTAGGTCCTCACAATTAACTGTAGCCACTTAGTCAATTTTACAGAAAACTCACAACATAATACCATCCTAAACATAGCTCATCTCACTACTGTTTCCTCCAGAGGTCACCGGTTTGTATCAGAGAAACTTACGCTCAAGGTTTTTGGTAAAACGTTGTTAGTTAATCCTCAGCCTACTGAAAACATTTACCCCTATAATTTCCCATTTGTTTCCCCTTCCATTTCCCCTTCTTCCTACTTAACAAGTAAAATATTGGGCTGGCCAAAAAGTTCATTCAGTTGGGGAATATGTTTTTCAATCAAGTTCTTCGTGAAAATGAAAAATAGTCCTTTTATTTGTACTTAAAACCTAACAAACTTTTGGTCAACCCAATACATGTCATTGCAGACATGTTTACTAACAAGTGTGGTGTGTGTGTGTTCACACATACTGGGAAGGAAAATGTGAATTGATGTAATTTATATAATAAACTAGAATAATATTTTATGTGACCATACCTAAAACTTTTGACCCCCACTAGTCTTATAAGATTTCCAAATTAAAAAAAAAAAGATTTCCAAATAAATTTTGTGATAAAGATTACCAAAAAAAAAAGATTCATTGCTTTAAGTTATTGCTCTAAATTACTACCTCAAAAATAAATTCACTGGTAGAAATACAAAAAAAAAAAAAATGAAGTTAAATATTGTCATTATCTCTGTCTTCAATGTGTTCAGTATTTGAAGGCATCCCTTTGGGTAAATTTTATCAAAGTCACATCAGAGTCAAATGAACAATCTACCACTGTATTTCTTCAAAAGTTTTTCTTACCCCAGGTCCTAAAAAGACAATTAATTAATCTTATTTCAATTAGTATATAAAGCAGTTTCCACCATTAGAAAATACAACAGAGCATTTTCACCTAGAGGGTTCCTTCCAAATCGGGGCAGATACTTCTGGGACACCAGAAAATAACTAAAGCCAAGTGGATTGGGCCATGTCAGCAATACACCCTACTTCCCAACTGGTTTGTCTGCCAGTGCCCAATGTAGGGAACTCCTTAAGCATTTCTAAGAACTAACTTGGTTCTGCTTTGCAACCCATGACCCTCATTCCCTGATTCACCCTGCTGTGAATTTGGCTCAGTTTCCACTGAGAGCAAACAGCCGCAGCCAGGGCCATCTGGTCACCTCACAGAGACAAGGGCTTTATGTAGAGCAGCCGTCTTTCCGGCTTGACCTGGATAAAGTGAGATTGCCCACCATGAACCACAGTCTGGTGCTGGGGGGAGTCAGGCATAGATACCGTGGGGACTGCACCCTCTCACTACAGATTTAGAAAAGACCCTAGGAAAGCACCTGCAGAGCTGCAGAGCTGGGTGGAGACCTGCACTGTGCCTAGTTCCCTCCCTAAGATACCGAGACGCTGAAGTGAAGCTCCTCTAGCTTCCTGACCTTGAACCTGAAAACCAACAGGAAAGATGATCCCAACAGAAACATCACGTTCAATCATGTTCTCTAGACTTTGGGGTCACGGCACAGTGAAAGGAACACTAAATTCTGGAACCGAGACCCAAGTCTATGATGGAGTGAACCAACCAACCAGTCATTCCAACATCAAGATCCAGCGACTTCATCTTCAAATTGAGGAAACTGAATTTGTTCTCCCCTAATATTTCTTAATAATCTGATACCCTAGGTTTCTAGAAATCTCCTTTTCTCCTCTCACAGAAATGCCCCCCACTACCTTCCAGTTAGAAGTCACCACTGTAAACAGGTGGTGGGAAGGAATTGATAATCCTCAGGTTACTCCTCCAGAATCTGCCGAGTGGATGCTCACAGCTCAAGGGTCTAGACTCCGGGGACACAAGGGACTGCAGGGCAGAGTCAAGCCAGACACCGAACCAACACGCTGAGAATGGACCGAGCAGGGAGTAAACAAAGAATGGCTAGCGCTACTACTACTATTTAAAGTTTGCTTTTTACCAAGGTAGCGGATTACTCACCATCGGGCTTAAATGGAATTTTATTCTTATAAAAACGAAGATTGCTCAAGTCATTTTGATATCGGATATCTTTGAAGTTCTGCTAAAGGAAAAAATAAATCAATCTCCAGCACATGGACACATGAAAAAGGCACAAGGACCTTCCTTGTACATTTGCTCATTGGCACCGTAAAATAACAGCAACAGAAGGGAAATATTTTACAGTTTAGAAAAAAATCCTTCTATAGTCTTACTGGGTATTGGTGTCGGTATTTGTACAAATCCCTCGCAGCATAAAAACTTCTCTTTGGCTTGGCAGGTGCTTCAGTGGAATCAGTCCCCTAAAATAAAAGGGGAAATTCCATTTACATTTTGAAGCAAGACATTTTCACCGAGGAATTTTCAGAACAAACTTGAAATAACAAGCCCACATAAAGAAAGGCTGAACCGTGTCCAGCTATCCATTGAGTGAAGATATTTTAAATGTCCTTTTAATAATGCTTACTAGCAACATTTGTTGGCTCTCTCGTTTCCTGACTTGAAGCCAGTAACATTTGTTCTGAGGTGTTTTACTAAATAAAAAACTTTATTATTTACCAAAAGCCTATAGAGGCCAAATATTATGGATCAGTATCTATTAGAAACAGAACTTACAATGAATTAAAGACCAGAGGTTAGACAAGTGATTTTATGACAAAACTTATTTTAAAATATTTTACATAATATGAAAAATGTTAAGATAATAAGTCAATCCTACAAAGAAGACTGTCATCAATCTTGCAATGTTTAGTTGTACTTGGAAGTCAAATAATATTTGTGAAGGAAAAGGGGGCTTTTAAAACAAACTAAATAGCTTTCTAAACTCCATCCTTCACAGTATATAACAGGCAGACAAAGGCATGAATAACCTTTGGTTAATTCAGTGATAATACAATGTGATATAAGGTGTATGTGTGTATGTGTTATCACTCAGTCGTGTCCGACTCTTTGTGATCCCTCGGACTGTAGCCTGTTCACCTCCTCTGTCCATGGAATTTTCCAGGCAAGAATACTGGGGTGGGTAGCCATTCTCTTTGTGAAGGTAGCAGATTTCAAACATACACACAAAGGAGTATAATTCTCAGCTGGAATGAACTTCACATTGTGGTAACCTGTATGTGGTAGTTTACTTACACTTTTAAAATTCTAAACAAAATTCCCAGCTCCACAGCAATTTTTAAAGGAAAAGACAGAAGTCAATATAATCAGTTCTCATGGTCTTAACTCCACGTGCTATCATAATGTATAAGAACGTGCTTTGGGTCCAGAGTCATGCAGAAGGGCAGAGACTGCTGAGGAAGATGAAACAGATGACAAAGCTGGAGTCTGAATATTCATTAAGAGGTTCGCCCACCTTTCCTCATCGGCCCCCGCCCCAGTCGGTGCTGACAGACTGGCATCCTCCAAGCAGATTCTGAAGCAGCATGAGTCTCACTATTACTACAAGTACAGAGCAACTTACTTTAACTCCAAACTAGCTGATGTTTAACAATAGCTGCTCCTTACATAAGCAAGGAAAAGCTTATATTCTGGTCCTCACCACACGTTTCAAAATAGCTCTGCCTAGCAGGTTTCTGGATCTCTTTAGCCTATGCTACAACCCCATGACTCATCATCCCAGAAGCATAAAGAAAGCACTTTTCCACTTACCAGGCACATATATTATTTCATTTGATTCTTATAACCCACCTGGGAGGCCATCAGGAGTGCTTCCATCTTAGAAACAAGGGAACCCAGGCTTGGAATAAAGTTCAATAACTATTGCCCAGAGCCCAGCGATAGGGCCAGACGGAGAACCCCAGGCTGGAGGCTCCAAGTCTGACTAATTAGGTCTGAATCAATTTCAGCTCTACCCAATGCGAAGGACTGTCATAGAAACCATGGTGGAATATCAACAGTTCAAAACTAGGAGTCAGGACACTTGGACTGAGTCTTTAACTCAGCTGCTGACGTGTGAGGCTTTTAACTGCATCTTCATTTGATCATCTGCGAAATGAAGAGAATGACTCACGCCCTACCTATATTTCCCAGGGTTATGCTGAGAACGCCGGCCTCCTCCAGGCTCTAAACGCGCCAGCCTGCCAGCACCACCATGCTCCCTCCCCTTCCTGCTCCTACAGGCTCTCCTCCCCGGTCCCTTTCACCTGCTCAGCGACAGATTTTGTTCTTTAATATTTTATCACTAAGTCTCATGTCCCCCAAATTTCCCTGTCCTCTGGGTCATTGCCTTCAGCAAACATGCTGTAGTATCTCTAATCTTAAACATGCATCAACTAGGACTGACCCAAACTCCCCTCAATGACAGATCCATAGCTTTGCTCCGGTTTATGGCAAAACATTCCCAGACAGTTGACCATAGTCCCTGCCTGTCTCCCCTTCTCTCACAACCCACCCCAACCAGGCTATCATCCTCTGCACGCCATCAAAATGGCTTTTATGAACATCACCTAACACATTCCCATCTCACTGAGCAGCTTTCCCAGCGCTCCACCCAGGTGACTTCTCAGCAGCACGGGGCCAACTGACATCTGTCCTTCTCAAACACAGTCACACGCCACATCTGCCCCAGTTTGCTTCTGCTCCATCTCACTGGTCACCCCTGGGCAGCCTCATCTTTGACTTCTCTCCCTCACATGATCTCCACGGAGCAGTGCCCAGGGCCTGTCCACATTTCTCATGCTCCTTGAAGATCCCAGATCTTCCCATGACTTTAAATACCTCCATTCTTACATGCTGACGATTCCAGTCCTGGACTGAGGCTTTACTCATAATGAACTACTCATCAACTCCCCTTGGATGTCTTATAGGATATTAAACTCAAGGGGACTCTTGATTTAACCTCTGATGCTGCTTGCTACCTTAGACTTCCCCATCTTGGTGAATGGCACAGTCATTTGTCAACTAGTCACTTGGACTAGGAATACAGCAACAGAGCTGGTGAAAAGTCGTTTTTCTACTTTTTAGCAGTCTAAAAAGTAGACTGGGTTAGACTTTAAAGGTAGCTCCATCAGTTCTTGCAAATGACCATGGGGAGTAGGGAGCAAGTAAGGTGGACATTCAAAAGCAGCATTAAAGAGTAGACATTACATGGTGATCCTGACAAGAAAAATTAATCATTAAAGGGGAAAAGAAAAGATTGGAGCCATCTACCATTTACTGGGGTTGTGATTAACTGATTGAAACATGAATTATAAACCTGTTTCATATAGATGGACCAGGTTAGTTGGACGAAATCTGACCAGATTTTTTTTTTTTTTTTTTTTTGACATCCCAAACTTCTTCATTGAGATACGAGTGGAAGGGAAAAACAATGAATTTGCAAGGCAAGACAACCAGCAGCAGGGGCAAAGAGACAATGAGGTCTCGGGTTCTGCCGCAGGTGACAGGCAGACTTGAGTCTGCACCTCTCTTTCCCTGGATGATCCTGGGCAAACTTCTCTTTCTAGGCCTCAGTTTTCTCCAAAACGGGAGTTCAAAAGAGCAACTGCCACCACACTCCACTCCAAAAACTGCAGTTAGAAAGCACACGTGTATAGCAAGAGCCTGTACAGTTTGCTGCTGGCCCAAACAGAGGATTGTCAAGACGGATGAGGCAGCCTTTCCGTAAAATATACCTTCTGATTCCTCTGCTAGAGCCGAGAGACCTTGGTCTCCACTTCCCAGCCTCTTCCCCTCACGGCTGAGGAGGGCCTGACCCAGTAACCCTGCCTGTTAGAGCTGAGCCAGGCGCCCTTCAGAGGCTTGGTCATGCAAGTCCTCTCTTCTAAAGTTTCCTGATTTTTCAGTCCATCAGAGGTTAGAAGGGTTACTAACCTCTCCTCCGAACTGAAGCAGGCAGATGACTTCAGCATATCTGGATCAACAAGTCTTCTGGGTAAAAAAAAGATGTTTGGAGCATGCCCTGAACTCCTGGGTCAGAAGGCCTGACTTGGAACTCGGGCATTTTCACGTCGGATGGGGACCTTCCAGAGATTCCTAAAGGCTGGAGACCCCGCTGCAGGGAGAGGGCTCGCTGCCCCCACCACATTCTGGATGATTTTTTTTTTTGAAACCAATAACACGCACTAGACTGGTTTTCACCATCCTCTATTCTCAGGCAGGTTACCCCCACCCTGCCTTCCATCACCCGGCTGCGCTGCGGAGGCTGAGAAGACACTCCGCCAAGTTGGGTTCTGCCCGGGGGAGCGGGGGGGCGAGGGAGGGACCCTGCGGCCGGTGCCCGCGCTCAGGCCCCAGGCCGTCCGCGGGCGGCGCGGGGCGACCCCAGTGCGCAGGGCCTGGGTCCCCGGGCTGCCGCAGGAGGACGAACCGCCGCGCCCGCGCGCGCCGGGACCCTGCGGGCTGGGGTCGCCCGCGGCCGCCCCCCGCCCCACCCCGGCCCGAGGCCCCGGCGGCCGCCTACCTGCTCTGCGCCCGCCGCCTCGGGGTCCGGCTCCGGCGCGGGGCCGGCGCGGGGCCGGCCGCCGGCTCGCTCCGGGGGCTCCTGGGGCTCGGCGGGCTCTGGGGGCTGCGCGGGCTCCCGCCCCGGGCCCTCGCCGCCGCCCGGCCCCGGCTCCTCGAGCTCGGGCTCCGAGTCCGTCTGCCAGGTGGAGTCGCAGTCCTCCACGGTGGTGGGCTCGCGCACGCTGACCCCGCCGAGCAGGTTGCCCATCGGAGAGGCGGGCGCGGGGCGCGGCGGGGCTGCGGGGCGCCGGCTCCGGGCTCCGGCTGGCGGCGGCGCTAGGGCCCGGGCAGGGCCGCGGCCGGGGCGCTGGGCGGCACCTCGGCGCCCGGCCCGCTCTGCCTGCGCGCGGCGAGCGCCAGGCGCAGGGCGGGGAGGAGCCCGCGGCCCCGGGGCCGCCGCCGCCCGCGCCCGAGCCCGCCCATCGCTCCCGCCTCCCGGCCCGACGCGCGCCGCTCCCGCTGCGCTGCCCCGCGGAAGGCCCTCTGCCCTCGGCCTCCGACCCGCCCCGGGCTTGGACCGGGGTCGGAGGAGGTGTCGCCTTCTGCGGGCGATTCCCGTCCGCACCCCGCCTCCTTCCCGGCCGGTCTTGGAGGGATTGGCCGCGGCAAGAATTCGCAGCTGCTGGGGATGGGGCAGCACATCCACAGAAAACCCGAGCTACAGGGACTGCGTCTGGGCTGACACTCGCAGCGCCGCGGACACGGAAAGTCAAAGCCGTAGCCACCTCATCCAGGCAGCAAAACCAGCGAGAACCACCAGACGCTCACATGCATCCCTGCATGCTTTCGCTAATACCCACTCTGCATCGGTGCTCGGGATAGAATAAAAACTCAGGAACCTTGATCCCTTGTCTGTTCTGAAATGGGAGGGACAGCCAGGGAAAGGGTGTCATAGAAGTAATTAAAGCTGGCTTCCCTGGTGGCTCAGCTGGGAGAGGATCCGCCAGCAATGCGGGAGACCTCGGTTCGATCCCTGGCTTGGGAAGATCCCCTGGGTTCGATCCCTGGGAAAGGAAAGGAAAGGCCAGAAGTATTCCGGCCTGGAGAATCCCATGGACTGTAGGGTCGCAAAGAGTCGGACACGACTGAGCCGCTTTCACTTTCACGTTCAAAGGTAAAACAGCACAGTCTGATAAAACAAGTGGCTCCTATTAACTTTGTATCATGACCTTCCGACTAGAGGCGGCCACGCCTGCACACCTTGTCTGCTGACCGAGGACTGAAAAAAAAAAAAAAAGCCCAATGTATAAGCCTAAATTGCTGTGCTTGAAATAAACAGTTTCTGGAAATAGACCTGCCTTATGACCCAGCAATCCCACTGCTGGGCATACACACGGAGGACACCAGAATTGAAAGAGACACATGTACCCCAATGTTCATCACAGCACTGTTTGTAATAGCCAGGACATGGAAGCAACCTAGGTGTCCATCAGCAGATGAATAGATAAGAAAGCTGTGGTACATATACACAATGGAGTATTACTCAGCCATTAAAAAGAATACATTTGAGTCAGTTCTAATGAGGTGGATGAAACTGGAGTCTATTATACAGAGTGAAGTAAGACAGAAAGAAAAACACCAATACAGTATACTAACACATATATATGGAATTTAGAAAGATGGTAACAATAACCCTGTATGCGAGACAGCAAAGAGACACAGATGTATAGAACAGTCTTTTCTATACTCTGTGGGAGAGGGAGAGGGTGGGATGATTTGGAAGAATGGCATTGA